>NC_047049.1:47643283-47948849 GCF_011762595.2 Tursiops truncatus
ACATGAACCCAAGGCTGAAGAAATTATCAACCTAGAGGTTGATAACCAACAATGGGCTTAGGGTATATGCAGTATATGTAAGCATTCCTAAGAGCACACCAAAAGAACTGCCCTGGGAAATTGGAAGAGGCTTTACTGAGGAAATATTTAGCAAGGTTTTGGAAAAATGCCTAATAAAAAAGGTTTCTAGGTAGTAACTGGGAAGGATAGTATATTTCCAGAGAAGGGACTGGTAATCCTTTATGTACCTTAGACGCTTTTGATATTCTGATAAAGCATAGAGACCCATTATCAGAATAATTTTTTTTTTTATGAATAGAGTTTATTTATTTATTTTTGGCTGCGTTGGGTTTTCGTTGCTGCTTGCGTGCTTTCTGTAGTTGTGGCGAGCGGGGGCTACTCTTCGTTGCGGTGCGCAGGCTTCTAATTGCGGTGGCTTCTCTTATTTTGGAGCACGGGCTCTAGGTGCGCAGGTTTCATTAGTTGTGACTCATGGGCTCTAGAGAGCAGGCTCAGCAGTTGTGGCTCACGAGCTTAGTTGCTCCGTGGCATGTGGGATCTCCCCAGACTAGGGCTCGAACCTGTGTCCCCTGCAGTAGCAGGCGGATTCCTTAACCACTGCGCCACCAGAGAAGTCCCCAGAATAATATTTTTATAACAGCTTTATTGGAATATAACTTACATACATAAAGTTCACCCTTTTAAAGTGTACAATTCAGTGTTTTTTTTAGTATTTCACAAAGTTGTGTAACTATTACCATTATCTAATTTTAGAACATTTTTATTACAGAATAATATTTTTAAGTTCATGAAATGAAATAGGATAGTAAAACCAATTATATGGAAATACAGTAATCAAAATACTTTTAAAACTGGGGATAACCTATGAGCCTCATTAAAACATTAAATAACAAGATACAGCAGAGTATGCAGCAACTACTATAATTTCAAAGTATGCCAAAGTATCATGGGCATAAATGATACTCAAGTTATCTTCAACAGCTGTAATGTGATATGAAAATATATGTGTTTTCCACTGGTGACCAAGCCACAAGTATTGATAATATTACTGTGGATTGTCACCTTATTCATAATGGAAGGAAATGCTAATTTTCAATAAGCAATTAGTGAAAATAAAGATGTAATATCTTACTGTTACCAGAGATGGAGGTGGGGGGAGGGGGAACTGGATGAAGACAGTCAAAAGGTACAAAGTTCCAGTTATAAGATAAATAAGTACTAGGGGTGTAATGTACAACATGATAAATATAATGAACACTGCTGTACATTATATATGAAAATGGTTAAGAGAGTAAATCTGAAGTGTTCTTATCACAAGGAAAAAGAATATTTTTCTATTTCTTTAATTTTGTATCTATATAAGATGACAGATATTCACTAAACTTACTGTGATAATCATTTCATGATGTACGTAAGTCAAATCATTATGCTGTATGCCTTAAACTTATACAGTGCTGTATGTCAATTATATCTCAATAAAACTGGAAGGGAAAAAAAGATGTAATGTCTTCCCAACCAAGTTTATGGACGCTTTAATGTAGAGGAATCAATTTTCATAGATGAAAGAGTAGGAAGAACTTTTAGAAGGCTAGTGACCATCCAGCAGATGAAAGGGCTAGAAACCAGGCAAGACTGCTTGAAGGGGAAAACGGTGATAGATTTGTGAACTAGTTCTGAGGTAGAATCCAAGAAGCAATTAGATGTGGAGGGTAAAGAAAAGACTGCAGAAGACATCAAGATTTCTGGCACAGTTGAGTGGATGGATAAAAACAAATGTTCTAAAGCTTTTAGAATCTGAAAAATGAAATCTATTCTAATTAAGGTTACTCAATTCCTAAATGAATTTTATAAAATAATGGTGATAGCATAACAAAGATAATGAGCATAAGAGAAAAGAACAGACAGTATGAAAGATGAATGAGAAAAAGGGGAAGAGTGGGGATAAGGAGACCAATTAGGTTACAGCAAAACCCAACTCTAGATATCTCCTTCCACAGCTCCAGTTTATTCACCAGGCCTCCTGATTCCTCCTTCACAATATTTCCAGCACATTTGGAATCAGAAAAACTGGGTTCAATTCTGACTTTGTCAATAATGACTCCTCTGAACTTGTACTTAACATCTCTGGGCTTTATTCTTTATCTACAATAAGAGCTTTTTTGGGGGAAAATAGATTGCTAATATCAAATTATTTACTTATTCTTACTTCATAAAAATTTGTACAGAAACATCCGATTACTTAGATTTCAAATAAAATAGTCTACTTCATGAAAACATTGTGTTAAAACTTAGATTTATATACTTAATTTAATAATATTTAAGATAAATTTATATCCTGTCACATTATCAGGACTAGGTTTGTAAAATTTATAACACCTTACTGTAATGAGGAAAGAACAAGAGCACAATACACATATGGATCAGAAGTAAGAATGCTCTCATGAGTTGTAACAACTTGCAAAAACAAAAAAACAAAAAAGCTCTTAACTAAACTAACCAAATTGATTTATTCTTTCAGAAGAAAAACAATTGCAATATTATCAAAGTATCAACTGTTAACTATTTCCCTAAACCAAACAAAAAAAGCCTTAGAATATACTTTATTTAGCTACTAACTTGTGTAACCTGTGAAAAACAAGGCAATATAAATTCCTATGTAAGTATAAAAACAAATTTGAAGTAACCTCTAAAGGTTATTTAATTAGCTCAAGGTTTTTCACATTGTTCTACAAAACCTGAAGCTCCCCAGGTTCCATGGGATATTCTCCATCCAGAATTAGATCCTAAGATTTTTATGAAATTACTGAACTAGAGCAATCTTACTTGAATCTACATCAAATCTTACTTGAACTATATTTGGTTCTTAAAACCAGAACTATCTACAACATCTGTCTCTCAAATCCCTTGCAAAATATTTACATACCATGTTATTTTCATTATTGTAAAACATTCTTTACCCTTCCATTGTATTAACATCTATAAAACATTTATAAAAAGCCATTTAGCTCCTTGGAAATATGATTTCGAAGATGTAGCAACTTCGAATGCTCATAATAAAAGATTAAACTTTAATCTTTTTTTTCCTAAACTTTAATCCTTTAAAGAAATCCCAAAATTAAAAATTGGCTGACTTCGGAATGAGAGGAAGATGGCGGAAGAGTAAGACGCGGAGATCACCTTCCTCCCCATAGATACACCAGAAATACATCTACACGTGGAACAACTCCTACAGAAAACCTACTGAAGGCTGGCAGAAGACCTCAGACCTCCCAAAAGGCAAGAAACTCCCCACGTACCTGGGTAGGGCAAAAGAAAAAAAAAGAAAAAACAGAGACAAAAGAATAGGGACGGCACCTGCACCCGTGGGAGGGAGCTGTGAAGGAGTAAAAGTGTCCACACACTAGGAAGCCCCTTCGCGGGAGGAGACTGCGGGAGGCGGAGGGGGGAGCGCCGAAGCTGCGGAGGAGAGCACAGCAACGGGTGCGGAGGGCAAAGCGGGGAGATTCCCAAACAGAGGATAGGTGCCGACCGGCACTCACCAGCCCGGGAGGCTTGTCTGCTCCCCCGCCGGGGCGGGCGGGGCTGCGAGCTGAGGCTCTGAGGCTCGGGTTTCGGTTTCGGACGGAGCGCACAGGGAGAGGACTGGGGTTGGCGGCTTGAACATAGCCTGAAGGGGTTAGTGCACCACGGCTAGCCGGGAGGGAGTCCAGGGGAAAAGTCTGCGCCTGCCGAAGAGGCAAGAGACATTTTCTTCCTTCTTTGTTTCCTGGTGCGTGAGGAGAGGGGTTTAAGAGCGCTGCTTAAAGGAGCTCCAGAGACGGGCGCGAGCCGCGACTAAAACCGCGAACCCCAGAGACGGGCGCGAGCCGCGGCTAAAATCGCGGACCCCAGAGACGGGCGGGAGACGCTAAGGCTGCTGCTGCCGCCACCAAGGGGCCTGTGTGCGAGCACAGGTCACTCTCCACACCCCTCTTCCGCGGAGCCTGTGCAGCCCGCCACTGCCAGGTTCCCGGGATCCAGGGACAACTTCCCCGGGAGAACGCACAGCGGGCCTCAGGCTGGTGCAAAGTCACGCCGGCCTTTGCCACAGCAGGCCCGCCCCTCCCTCCCCCCAGGCCTGAGTGAGCCAGAGCCCCCGAATCAGCGGCTCCTTTAACCCGGTCCTGTCTGAGCAAAAAACAGACGCCCACCAGCGACCTACACGCAGAGGCGGGGCCAAATCCAAAGCTGAGCCCCGGTGAGCTGTGAGAACAAAGAAGAGAAAGGGAAATCTCTCCCAGCAGCCTCAGAAGCAGCGGATTAAAGCTCCACAATCAACTTGATATACCCTGCATCTGCGGAATACCTGAATAGACAACCAATCATCCCAAATTAAGGAAGTGGACTTTAGGAGCAAGATCTATGATTTTTTTTCCCTTTTCCTCTTTTTGTGAATGTGTATGTGTATGCTTCTGTGTGAGATCTTGTCTGTATAGTCTTGCTTCCACCATTTGTCCTAGGGTTCTATCCGTCCATGGTTTTCTTTTTAAATTTTTTTCTTAATAATTAATTTTAATTTTAATAACGTTATTATACTTTACCTTCGTTCTTTCTTCCTTTCTTTCTTTCCCTTCTTCCTTCCTTCCCTCCTTTAGACAACGAATCATCCCAAATTGAGGAGGTGGTCTCTGAGAGCAAGATTTATGATTTTTCCCCCTTTACCTCTTTTAGTGAGGGTGTATGTGTATGCTTCTGTGTAAGATTTTGTCTGTATAGCTTTGCTTCCAACATTTGTCCTAAGGTTCTATCCATCCCTTTTTTTTTTCTAAATAAGAATTTTTTAATTCAATAACTTTATTATACTTTATTTTATTTTTACTGTATCTTCTTTCTTTCTTTTTTCCTGCTTTCCCTCCTTCCTTCCTTCCTCTCTCCCTCCCTCCCTCCTTTCTTTCCTTCTTGCCTTCTTTCCTTCTTTGCTTCTTTCTTTCTTTCTTCCTTCCTTCCTTCCTTCCCTCCTTTCCTTCTTTCTTTCCTCATACTTCTACTAATTCCCTCTACTTTTTCTCCCTTTTATTCTGAGCTGTGTGGATGAAAGGCTCTTGGTGCTCCAGCCAGGAGTCAGGGCTCTGCCTCTGAGGTAGGACAGCCAACTTCAGGACACTGGTCAACAAGAGACCGCCCAGCTCCACATAATATCAAACGGCGAAAATATCCCAGAGACCTCCATCTTAACACCAGCAGCCAGCTTCACTCAACGACCAGCAAGCCACAGTGCTGGACAACCTATGCCAAACAACTAGCAAAGCAGGAACACAACCCCACCCATTAGCAGAGAGGCTGCCTAAAATCATAATAAGGCCACAGACACCCCGAAACACACCACCAGACATGAACCTGCCCACTAGAGAGACAAGATCCAGCCTCATCCACCACAACACAGGCACTAGTCCCCTCCACCAGGAAGCCCACACAACCCACTGAACCAACCTTAGCCACTGGAGACAGACATCAAAAACAGCGGAAATTATGAACCTGCAGTCTGCAAAAAGGAGACACTAAACACAGTAAGATAAGCAAAATGAGAAGACAGAAAAACACACAGCAGATAAAGGAGCAATATAAAAATGCACCAGACCTAACAAATGAAGAGGAAAGAGGCAGTCTACCTGAAAAAGAATTCAGAATAATGATAGTAAGGATGATCCGAAATCTTGGAAATAGAATGGACAAAATGCAAGAAACAGTTAACAAGGACCTAGAAGAAATAAAAATGAAACAAGCAACGATGAACAACACAATAAATGAAATTAAAAGTACTCCAGATGGGATCAATAGCAGAATAACTGAGGCAGAAGAACGGATAAGTGACCTGGAAGATAAAATAGTGGAAATAACTACTGCAGAGCAGAATAAAGAAAAAAGAATGAAAAGAACTGAGGACAGTCTCAGAGACCTCTGGGACAACATTAAACGCACCAACATTCGAATTATAGGGGTTCCAGAAGAAGAAGAGAAAAAGAAAGGGACTGAGAAAATATTTGAAGAGATTATAGTTGAAAACTTCCCTAATATGGGAAAGGAAATAGTTAATCAAGTCCAGGAAGCACAGAGAGTCCCATACAAGATAAATCCAAGGAGAAATACGCCAAGACATATTAATCAAACTGTCAAAAATTAAATACAAAGAAAGCATATTAAAAGCAGCAAGGGAAAAACAACAAATAACACATAAGGGAATCCCCATAAGGTTAACAGCTGATCTCTCAGCAGAAACCCTACAAGCCAGAAGGGAGTGGCAGGACATACTGAGAGTGATGAAGGAGAAAAACATGCAGCCAAGACTACTCTACCCAGCAAGGATCTCATTCAGATTTGATGGAGAAATTAAAACCTTTACAGACAAGCAAAAGCTAACAGAATTCAGCACCACCAAACCACCTTTACAACAAATGCTAGAGGAACTTCTCTAGACAAGAAACACAAGAGAAGGAAAAGACCTACAATAACGAACCCAAAACAATTTAGAAAATGGGAATAGGAACATACATATCGATAATTACCTTAAATGTAAATGGACTAAATGCTCCCACCAAAAGACACAGATTGGCCGAATGGATACAAAAACAAGACCCTTATATATGCTGTCTACAAGAGACCCACTTCAGACCTAGAGACACATACAGACTGAAAGTAAGGGGATGGAAAAAGATATTCCATGCAAATGGAAACCAAAAGAAAGCTGGAGTAGCAATTCTCATATCAGACAAAATAGACTTTAAAATAAGGACTATTACAACAGACAAAGAAGGACACTACATAATGATCAAGGGATTGATCCAAGAAGAAGATATAACAATTGTAAATATTTATGCACCCAACGTAGGAGCACCTCAATACATAAGGCAAATACTAACAGCCATAAAAGGCAAAATCGACAGTAACACATTCATAGTAGGGGACTTAACACCCCACTTTCACCCATGGACAGATCATCCAAAATGAAAATAAATAAGGAAACACAAGCTTTAAATGATACATTAAACAAGATGGCCTTAATTGATATTTATAGGACATTCCATCCAAAAACAACAGAATACACATTTTTCTCAAGTGCTCATGGAACATTCTCCAGGATAGATCATATCTTGGGTCACAAATCAAGCCTTGGTAAATTTAAGAAAATTGAAATTGTATCAAGTATCTTTTCTGACCACAACACCATCAGACTAGATATCAATTACAGGAAAAGATCTGTAAAAAATACAAACACATGGAGGCTAAACAATACACTACTTAATAATGAAGTGATCACTGAAGAAATCAAAGAGGAAATAAAAAAATACCTAGAAACAAATGACAATGGAGACACTACGACCCAAAACCTATGGGATGCAGCAAAAGCAGTTCTAAGGGGGAAGTTTATAGCAATACAAGCCCACCTTAAGAAACAGGAAACATCTCGAATAAACAACCTAACCTTGCACCTAAAGCAATTAGAGAAAGAAGAACAAAAAAACCCCAAAGCTAGCAGAAGGAAAGAAATCATAAAAATCAGATCAGAAATAAATGAAAAAGAAATGAAGGAAACAATAGCAAAGATCAATAAAACTAAAAGCTGGTTCTTTGAGAAGATAAACAAAATAGATAAACCACTAGCCAGACTCATCAAGAAAAAAAGGGAGAAGACTCAAATCAATAGAATTAGAAATGAAAAAGGAGAGGTAACAACTGACACTGCAGAAATAAAAATGATCATGAGAGATTACTACAAGCAACTCTATGCCAATAAAATGGACAATCTGGATGAAATGGACAAATTCTTAGAAATGCACAACCTGCCAAGACTGAATCAGGAAGAAATAGAAAATATGAACAGACCAATCACAAGCACTGAAATTGAAACTGTGATTAAAAATCTTCCAACAAACAAAAGCCCAGGACCAGATGGCTTCACAGGCGAATTCTATCAAACATTTAGAGAAGAGCTAACACCTATCCTTCTCAAACTCTTCCAAAATACAGCAGAGGGAGGAACGCTCCCAAATTCCTTCTATGAGGCCACCATCACCTTGATATCAAAACCAGACAAGGATGTCACGAAGAAAGAAAACTACAGGCCAATATCACTGATGAACATAGATGCAAAAATCCTCAACAAAATACTAGCAAACAGAATCCAACAGCACATTAAAAGGATAATACACCATGATCATGTGGGGTTTATTCCAGGAATGCAAGGATTCTTCAATATACACAAATCTATCAATGTGATAAACCATATTAACAAATTGAAGGAGAAAAACCATATGATCATCTCAATAGATGCAGAGAAAGCTTTTGACAAAATTCAACACCCAGTTATGATAAAAACCCTGCAGAAAGTAGGCATAGAGGGAACTTTCCTCAACATAATAAAGGCCATATATGACAAGCCCACAGCAAACATCATCCTCAATGGTGAAAAACTGAAAGCATTTCCACTAAGATCAGGAAGAAGACAAGGTTGCCCACTCTCACCACTCTTATTCAACATAGTTTTTAGCCACAGCAATCAGAGAAGAAAAGGAAATAAAAGGAATCCAAATCGGAAAAGAAGAAGTAAAGCTGTCACTCTTTGCAGATGACATGATCCTATACATAGAGAATCCTAAAGATGCTACCAGAAAACTACTAGAGCTAATCAATGAATTTGGTAAAGTGGCAGGATACAAAATTAATGCACAGAAATCTCTGGCATTCCTATATACTAATGATGAAAAATCTGAAATCAAGAAAACACTCCCATTTACCATTGGAACAAAAAGAATAAAATATCTAGGAATAAGCCTACCTAAGGAGACAAAAGACCTGTATGCAGAAAATTATAAGACACTGATGAAAGAAATTAAAGATGATACAAATAGATGGAGAGATATACCATGTTCTTGGATTGGAAGAATCAACATTGTGAAAATGACTCTACTACCCAAAGCAATCTATAGATTCAATGCAATCCCTATCAAACTACCACTGGCATTTTTCACAGAACTAGAACAAAAAATTTTGCAATTTGCATGGAAACACAAAAGACCCCGAATAGCCAAAGCAATCTTGAGAACGAAAAAAGGAGCTGGAGGAATCAGGCTCCCTGACTTCAGACTATACTACAAAGCTACAGTAATCAAGACAGTATGGTACTGGCACAAAAACAGAAAGATAGATCAATGGAACAGGATAGAAAGCCCAGAGATAAACCCACACACATATGGACACCTTATCTTTGATAAAGGAGGCAGGAATGTACAGTGGAGAAAGGACAGCCTCTTCAATAAGTGGTGCTGGGAAAACTGGACAGGTACATGTAAAAGTATGAGATTAGATCACTCCCTAACACCATACACAAAAATAAGCTCAAAATGGATTAAAGCCCTAAATGTAAGGCCAGAAACTATCAAACTCTTAGAGGAAAACATAGGCATGACACTCTATGACATAAATCACAGCAAGATCCTTTCTGACCCACCTCCTAGAGTAATGGAAATAAAAACAAAAATAAACAAATGGGACCTAATGAAACTTCAAAGCTTTTGCACAGCAAAGGAAACCATAAACAAGACCAAAAGACAACCCTCAGAATGGGAGAAAATATTTGCAAATGAAGCAACCGACAAAGGATTAATCTCCAAAATTTACAAGCAGCTCATGCAGCTCAATAACAAAAAAACAAACAACCCAATCCAAAAATGGGCAGAAGACCTAAATAGACATTTCTCCGAAGAAGATATACAGACTGCCAACAAACACATGAAAGAATGCTCAACATCATTAATCATTAGAGAAATGCAAATCCAAACTACAATGAGGTATCATCTCACACAAGTCAGAATGGCCATTATCAAAAAATCTAGAAACAATAAATGCTGGAGAGGGTGTGGAGAAAAGGGAACACTCTTGCACTGCTGGTGGGAATGTGAATTGGTTCAGCCACTATGGAGAACAGTATGGAGGTTCCTTAAAAAACTACAAATAGAACTGTCATATGACCTAGCAATCCCACTACTGGGCATATACCCTGAGAAAACCACAATTCAAAAAGAGTCATGTACCAAAACGTTCACTGCAGCTCTATTTACAGTAGCCCGGAGATGGAAGCAACCTAAGTGCCCATCATCGGATGAATGGATAAAGAAGATGTGGCACATATATACAATGAAATATTACTCAGCCATAAAAAGAAACGAAATTGAGGTATTTGTAATGAGGTGGATAGACCTAGAGTCTGTCATACAGAGTGAAGTAAGTCAGAAAGAAAAAGACAAATACCGTATGCTAACACATATATATGGAATTTAAGAAAAAAAAATGTCATGAAGAACCTAGGGGTAAGGCAGGAATAAAGACGCAGACCTACTAGAGAACGGACTTGAGGTTATGGGCAGGGGGAAGGGTGAGCTGTGACAGGGCGAGAGAGAGTCATGGACATATACACACTAACAAACGTAGTAAGGTAGATAGCTAGTGGGAAGCAGCCACATGGCACAGGGATATTGGCTCGGTGCTTTATGACAGCCTGGAGGGGTGGGATAGGGAGGGTGGGAGGGAGGGAGACGCAAGAGGGAAGACATATGGGAACATATGTATATGTATAACTGATTCACTTTGTTATAAAGCAGAAACTAACACACCATTGTAAAGCAATTATACCCCAATAAAGATGTTAAAAAAAAAAAAATTGGCTGACTTCAACTGGCCAAAACCATACCGCTTTTAATTACTATAGGTTCACACTAAATCCTGATATCTAAGAGGGCAAATTATTCCTGCTTTTCGTTTTCAAAAATGCCCAGGCTAAAAAAAAAAATATATATATATATATATATATATAAATACAATAAATGCCCAGGCTGCTTTTGACCACGTACTCTTTTACCTATCAGAATAATCTTATCAAATTTCATGAAAATCTTATTGGGATTTTGATTGGATTTTTACTGAATTTATAGATCAACTTGGAGAGAACTGAAATCTTTACAATGTTAAACCTTTCAGTGAACAAAGTATGGGTATTTACTTCTTTAATTTCTCTTAATTTTTTCATTTAACAACAAAATTGTTAAATTTCTTACTAGATATTTAGTACCACATGATAATATTGTAAATGGTGCCTTCTCTTTATTTGTGTTTCTAGTTGTTAGTCACTCCACTCTAGAAATGCAATTGACTTTTGTATATTAACCTTATACCTGGCCACCTTGCTAAACTTTCCCATTATTTCTAATAATTTGCTTGTAGTTTTGTGTGTGTGTGTGTGTGTGTGTGTGGTACGCGGGCCTCTCACTGTTGTGGCCTCTCCCATTGCGGAGCACAGGCTCCGGACGCACAGGTTCAGTGACCATGGCTCACGGACCCAGCCGCTCCGCAGCATGTGGGATCTTCCCGGACCGGGGCACGAACCCGTGTCCCCTACGTCGGCAGGCGGACTCTCAACCACTGTGCCACCAGGGAAGCCCCTGCTTGTAGTTTTAAGAGGGGAAAGATCCTTTGTAAATCTATAAATAATAATTATAATAATCCATCACATCATCTATAAATAATGACAGTTTTATTTCTTCTTTTCCAATTTTTGGAAATTTCTCTTTCCATGTTTTCTCACACTGGTTAGTATCTCCAATAATATGCTGAATAAAAGTAGTAACAGCAGCATCCTAGTCTCATTCTTAATTTTTTTAAGGAATGTTTCTAATATTTCTCCAATTAAGATAACTGCTCTGGAGTTTTTAAAGATGCTCCTTATGAATTTAAAATAAATTTCCTTCTATTCCCAATGAATAGGGGTTGAATTTTATTTTCAAAAGCTTTTTTGTACCTTTGAGATGAACATATATGGTTTTTTTAACTTCTTTTTTTGAACTAATATTAGACTTACAAAAAAGTTGCAAAAATAGTGGAGCTCTCTTATATTCCTTATCCTATGTCCTCTAATGTGAAGATCTTCGTAAGTATAGAATAATTATGAACAGGAAATTAATACTGCTTAAATATTATTAACTATAAATCTTACTCAAATTTTACTAATTTTCCCACTAATATCCTTCTATGTAGCATCTTATCC
Source organism: Tursiops truncatus (assembly GCF_011762595.2). Classification (NCBI taxonomy): domain Eukaryota; kingdom Metazoa; phylum Chordata; class Mammalia; order Artiodactyla; family Delphinidae; genus Tursiops; species Tursiops truncatus. The sequence continues at coordinate 47,655,378 of NC_047049.1, forward strand.
AGGATTCTACATTACATTGTTATTTCTCTTTAGTCTCCTCCAGTCTGCAGTAGTTATCAGTCTTTTTTAAAAAATATTTATTTATTAATTTGGTTGCGTGGTGTCTTAATTGCAGCAGGCGGGCTCCTTAGTTGTGGCTCGTGGGCTCCTTAGTTGCACACATGGGCTCCTTAGTTGTGGCATGCGAAGTCTTAGTTGCGGCACGCATGTGGGATCTAATTCCCCGACCAGGGATCGAACCCGGGCCCCCTGCATTGAGAGCACAGAGTCTTATCCACTGCACCACTGGGGAAGTCCCCAGTGTTTCTTGTCATTCATGACCTCAACACTTCTGAAGAGTATTGATCAATTACTTTGTAGAATGTCCCTCCATTTGGGTTTCTCCAATGTTTTCTCATGACTGAAATGAGGTTACGCATTTTTGGCAAGAATACCACAAAAATTATGCTGTCTCCCTTTCAATGCAACATAAGCAAGGAATTCATGATATCCTTAATACTGATATTTACCTTAATCACCCAGTTAAGTTGGTGTCTGCCTTGTAAGTTGGTTTTCTCCTTGTAAGCTGATAACTACCTTGGGGAGACATTTTGAGACTATGCAATGTTATTTCTCCCCAAACTTCCATCTACTAATTTTAGCATCAGTGGATCCTTGTTTACAATATTTATTACTGAAGTGGTTACCTAATGGTAATTCTGTTTACCTTTTTCTTCTCACATTTATTCATTGGAATTCCAATTTATTCACTGGAATTGTGAAGAAGAGCTCTTATTTATTTGTTTGTTTATTTGTTTACTTAATTTATTTTGTAAGTCAGTCAGTCAGTTGAATGTTTATTTCAGTATGAACCCATAAATATCTTATTCTATGGGCTATAATCCAATACTATCTTTTCTTTTTTTCCTTAAATTGTTACAGTTTGGGCCAGTGGGTACTCCTTCATGTTAGCTCTTGTGTTCTTTCAAAACAACCCTTTTCTGACACCACCAGATGTTCCAGGCTCTTGTCTTTTCGCTGTCCCAGTCCTGTAATCAACCACTTCTAGCAGTGCTGGTTCCTTTTACAGACCAAGATCTGGGCACTAGGTATGATCATTCTTACCGAGGTGTCACTACTTCTGTGTCCTCTCAGCAGACAGAACTAGGAAATATGTACTAAGCATAGTAGCCCACCTATACACATATATCTATATTTCTGTATCCCTTTATCTGTGTGCTTATCTATCTATATATTGAAAACCATAAGCTTATACTAGTATTTCTAGCTCTAATCCAAAAGGTTCCTTTTAACCTTCCCTCTTTTTTTTTTTTTTTTTTTTTTTTTTTTGCAGTACGCGGGCCTCTCACTGTTGTGGCCTCTCCCATTGCGGAGCACAGGCTCCGGACGCGCAGGCTCAGCAGCCATGGCTCACGGGCCCAGCCGCTCCGCGGCATGTGGGATCTTCCCAGACCAGGGCACGAACCCATGTCCCCTGCATCGGCAGGCGGACTCCCAACCACTGCGCCACCAGGGAAGACCCCCTTCCCTCTTTTTAAAATATAACTTCTCTCTTTAACAGTGAGAAACCCAATTCTCATTATCTACAATTTATTTACTTACTTGTTCAATTTTAGTACATAGACAGAGTTGTTGCTAATCCATTCCTCTTTGAGAAACACTTTTACTAACTGGATTACAGCATTTATGTATGTTTTTTCCCTTAGCCTTACAGAATCCAGTCAATACACTGTTTTCCAGTTTCTTAAGTTTGTTCTTTCCCCCCCGCCACCCTTCTGTGTAGTTATTTTATTCATCTGTAATACTGTTAGGCTCATTTGTCAATGTTCATTCCATTTTGGGTTCCCCCTCCACCAGATTCTAATTGGTTTTAATCATTTATTTTCGGGGGTATATGAAACATCATTGTGGTTCTGTGAGACAGAGCCACACAAAAAGACATACTCAAAGAAGTGTCGCTCCCTCCTCATCAATGTTACCCTATTTCCATTCCCTCTTTCATCTCCCTCATCGATACTACCCTATTTCCATTCCCTCTTTCTTTCTACCCCTTTCCCAACCTTTCCCAAGATTGCAGGTATCCAATCTTGTTATTTCTGGTTTATCCTTTCTGCATTTTTTTTGCACAAATGAGGAATGACATGTATATTTTCTTATTCCTCCTTTCTTTCTTAGATGAAGGATAGCATACTACATACGCTTTTGGGGGCTTTTTATTTTTCACATAACAATATGTCGTGGAAATCACTTCATATCACTTCATAGACTCTTTCATTTTCTTTTTACATCTGCATAGTATTCCACTATGTGACTGTACCATAATTTAATCAACCATTCTATGTATGAGCATTTCAATTTTTTCAATGTCTCGTAATTATAAACAATACTGCAAACAATAACTTTGTTCTGATGTATTTTCATATTTTTGTATTGATAGTTGTATCTTCAGGATGGATTCCTAAAAGTAAGCTTGTTGGGTTGAAAGCCGCGTACATACGTAATTCTGTTAGGTATCACCAAATATCCCTCCAGAAGGGTTGTGGCAATTTACCTTCCCACCAGCGATGTGTAAAAGAGCCTTCTCCCCCACAGCCTCATCAACAGAATGTGTTGTCCTAGTTTTTAATTTTTGCCAATCTGATAGGCAAACAATGACACCTGTGTTGTTTTAACTTGAATTTCTCGCGTCTACTTCCCAGTTTTCCATCAGGTCCGCTGTTGCTCAATTTTTAAGGGTTCTCCACATATTAGGAACACTACCCTTTTGTCTTAGATGTATGTTGCAAATATTCCCTCCAAGTATGCCAGCTGTGTTTTGACTTTATGTTGTTTTTAGCCATTCAAATTTTTATTTCTCCATAGGAAAATGGTCTTGTATTTTACTGCCTCTGGATTCTGAGTAATAGTAAGAAAGACTTTCCCTACACCAGGTTTAGATGGGAATTCATCTGTGTTTCCTTCTAGTAGTTATATGGTTTTATTTTTTACATTTAGATTTTCTTTTTTTGTAATTTATCTTCTTTTTTTTAACATCTTTATTGGAGTATAATTGCTTTACAATGTTGTGTTAGTTTCTGCTGTAAAACAAAGTGAATCAGCTACACATATACATATATCTCCTCCCTCTTGCGTCTCCCTCCCACCCTCCCTATCCCACCCCTCTAGGTGGTCACAAAGCACCGAGCTGATCCCCCTGTGTTATGCGGCTGCTTCCCACTAGCTACCTATTTTACATTTGGTAGTGTATATATGTCAATGCTACTCTCTCACTTCATCCCAGCTTACCCTTCCCCTCCCCATGTCTTCAAGTCCATCCTCTACGTCTGCATCTTTATTCCTGTCCTGCCCCTAGGTTCATCAGAACCATCTGTTTTAGATTCCATATATATGTTAGCATTCGGTATTTGTTTTTCTTTTTCTGACTTACTTCACTCTGTATGACAGACTCTAGGTCCATCCACCTCATTACAAACAACTCAATTTCGTTTCTTTTTATGGTTGAGTAATATTCCATTGTATATATGTGCCACATCTTCTTTATCCATTCATCTGTTGATGGACACTTAGGTAGCTTCCATGTCCTGGCTATTGTAAATAGTGCTGCAATGAACATTGTGGTACATGACTCTTTTTGAATTATCATTTTCTCAGGGTATATGCCCAGTAGTGGGATTGCTGGGTCATAAGGTAGTTCATTTTTAGTTTTTTAAGGAACCTCCATACTGCTCTCCATAGTGGCTGTATCAACCTACATTCCCACTAACAGTGCAGAGGATTCCCCTTTCTCTACACCCACTCCAGCATTTATTGTCTGTAGATTTTTTGATGATGGCCATTCTGACTAGTATGTGATACTTCATTGTAGTTTTGATCTGCATTTCTCTAATGATTAGTGATGTTGAGCATCCTTTCATGTTTGTTGGCAATCTGTATATCTTCTTTGGAGAAATATCTGTTTAGGTCTTCTGCCCATTTTTGGATTAGGTTGTTTGTTCTTTTGATATTGAGCTACATGAGCTGCTTGGATATTTGGAGATTAATCCTTTGTCAGTTGCTTCACTGGCAAATATTTTCTCCCATTCTGAGGGTTGTCTTTTCATCTTGTTTATGGTTTCCTTTGCTGTGCAAAAGCTTTTAACTTTCATTAGGTCCTATTTCTTTATTTTTGTTTTTATTTCCATTTCTCTAGGAGGTGGGTCAAAAAGGATCTTGCTGTGATTTATGTCATAGAGTGTTCTGCCTATGTTTTCCTCTAAGAGTTTTATAATGCCTGGCCTTACATTTAGGTCTTCAACCCATTTTGAGTTTTGTTTTTTTTTTGCGGTACGCCTCTCACTGTTGTGGCCTCTCCCGTTGCGGAGCACAGGTTCTGGACGCGCAGGCCCAGCGGCCAAGGCTCATGGGCCCAGCCGCTCTGCGGCATGTGGGATCTTCCCGGACGGGGGCACGAACCTGTGTCCCCTGCATCGGCAGGCGGACTCTCAACCACTGCGCCACCAGGGAAGCCCCATTTTGAGTTTACTTTTGTGTATGGTGTTAGGAAATGTTCTAATTTCATTCTTTTACATGTAGCTGTCCAGTTTTCCCAGCACCACTTATTGAAGAAGCTGTCTTTTCTCCATTGGATATTCTTGCCTCCTTTATCAAAGATAAAGTGACCATATGTGCGTGAGTTTATCTCTGGGCCTTCTATCCTGTTCCATTGATCTATATTTCTGTTTCTGTGCCAGTACCATGCTAACTTGATTACTGTAGCTTTGTAGTATAGTCTGAAGTCAGGGAGCCTGATTCCTCCAGCTCCGTTTTTCTTTCTTAAGATTGCTTTGGGACTTCCCTGGTGGCACAGTGGTTAAGAGTCCGCCTGCCAACGCAGGGGACACGGGTTTGAGCCCTGGTCCGGGAAGATCCCACATGCCACGGAGCAACTAAGCCCATGTGCCACAACTACTGAGCCTGCGCTCTAGAGCCCACGAGCCACAACTACTGAAGCCCGTGCACCTAGAGCCCGTGCTCCTCAACAAGAGAAACCACCGCAATGAGAAGCCTGGGCACCACAATAAAGAGCAGCCTCTGCTCACTGCAACTAGAGAAAGCCCGTGCACAGCAACGAAGACCCAACACAGCCAAAAAAAAAAAAAAGATTGCTTTGGCTATTAGGGGACTTTTGTGTTTCCATATAATTTGTGAAATTTTGTGTTCTAGTTCTGTGAAAAATGCCATTGGTAGTTTGATAGCGTTTGCACTGAATCTGTAGATTGCTTTGGGTAGTATAGTCATTTTCACAATATTGATTCTTCCAATCCAAGGACATGGTATATCTCTCCATCTGTTTATATTTAGATTCTTAATCCATTTGGAGTTTATTCTTCTATTTGCTGTGAGAATTTGTTACCTGAAAACTCAGTTCACCTTTTCATGGGTGTCAAGTCAAAAGACACTACCAAGTCAAAGACTGGGAGAAGTCAGGATTTATAACTTGCAGCAAGTAAGGAGAACACTGGTGATCATTCCCAAATCAGTGTCTCCCTGAACAGCAAAATTGCATAAGTTTTAAGCTAAGAGTACCTGCATATTCATGAAGGGGTTTGGGCTGGTGTACACATATTCATGAAGGGACTTGGACGGTTGGCAGAGTCCAAGCTGGAAAAGGTCAATATCATCATCCCTTAGGTTCCAGTTGATCTGGTGGGTCAGCAATTCAGGCTAATCTCTCTACCTTTGAAACAGAACTGGGAATCTTTACAATGGATATTTTATCTTTGTTATTGTTACTTCTCTTCCCTGATAACAGTCATTGGTTTCTGCATTCCTTTGTTCCCTTAAGATCATTAATTACTGAGACCTGTTCAAGGATAAGCATTATAGCCATGCTTAAACCACAAAATGGCTTAGGTCAAAAATGGCTTCTCTTGTGTCAAGAAAGCTATGCCTGGTTCTCTTTCTCTGAGGACTCCCTTACCCTATCTGGTTCCAAAATGGATATAATCTTACCTTTTTCTAAATGGCTACCCAGTTACCTCAGTACCATTTATTAAAAAGCTAACCATTACCTCAGTGGTTTCAGATACCATCTTTGTCATATACTAAATTATACATATGTGGTCTAATTCTGGTCTTCCTATTCTGTTCCACTGATCTAGTTGCCTATTCATGCACCAGTATCACACTGCTTTAATTATGGGGGCTTTAGAGTATGTTTCAATGCCTGATAAGCCTAGTCTCTCATAGTTTTTCTTTTTCCTAGCTTTCCTAGTTTGTCTGTTTTCCTAGCTATTCTTGCATGTTTGTTTTTCCATATGAATGTTAGTATCAAGTTGTATATGCCATAACATAGCATGTTGGTATTTTTATTGAGACTGCATTGAATTTATAAATTATCTTAAGGAGAATTGGTATCATTATAATGTTGAGTCATCCCATCCAAGAATAGGGAATGTTGTCTTCCCATTGGTTCATGTCTTCATTTTTTTCTAGTGTATTTAAAATTTTTCTTCATATAGGTGTTGCACATTTCTTGTTTAATTTATTCTGAAGTATCTTCTTTATTACTATTGTAAATGAGTATTTTCCTACCATTATGCCCTCTGTTTGGTGTTTGTGTATACAACGTTATTGATTTTTTTAACAGTAATTTTTGTATTGTTACACCACTGAATTCTTTTATTGTTTGAACTGATTTTATCTTTGAGTCCCTGGAGTTTTCCAGATATGTTTTCAAAGCATTTTTACATAGAGATAGTTTTTATTCTTCTTCACCCATTCAAATGTCTCTTCTTGTCTAATTGCATTCGTTAATAAGTCTTTATATAATGGTGAAGAATAGCAGAGATAGTGAACATTCTTATCTTATTACTGATTTTAGTGGAAATGCCTCTAGTGTTTCTCCATTAAATAAGATTAGGCATTAGGGCTAAGCATATCTATATTATTGATACAGTATCAACTGTATTGTAACTGTAGCACTGTACTGAACTGTACTTATTGATAGAAGGAGAAAGTATCCCTCAATTTTTACTTCCTGGAGTGCTTTTTATGATAAATTGATGTTGAATTTTTTCAAAGGATTTCTCAACATCTATGGAGATAGTCATATAATTTTTTCCTTAGATTTATTAATATGAAATATGATACTCATGTATCTTCTAATACTGAACAAATCTTCCATTTCTGGAATAAATCTCACTTGGTCATTATTTTCCTAATTTGGTGTTAGATTTTGTTTACTAAAATTCTGTTTAAACTTTTTGTACCAATAATCATGTATAATACTGGTTTGTATTTTTATTTGTAATGTCTTTATTTGGTTTAGGTGTCAGTGTTATATTTGCTTTATAAAAGGAATTAGGAATTTTCCTTCTTCAATACTCTGGAACACGGACTTCCCTGGTGGTGCAGTGGTTAAGAATCTGCCTGCCAATGCAGGAGACACAGGTTGGAGCCCTGGTCGAGAAGATCTCACATGCAGTGGAGCAACTAAGCCCATGTGCCACAACTACTGAGCCTGCACTCTAGAGCCCATGAGCCACAACTACTTAGCCCGCATGCCACAACTACTGAAGCCCACACGCCTAGAGCCTGTGCAACAAGAGAAGCCACTGCAATGAGAAGCCCATGCAGCGCAACAAACAGTAGCCCCTGCTCGTCCCAACTAGAGAAAGGCCCACGCACAGCAACAAAGACCCAACACAGCCAAAAATAAATTAATTAATTTAAAAAAATACTCTGAAATAACTTTAACACCATTGGAATTTCTGATCTTTGAAGGTTTGGTAGAATTTCCTATGAAACTATCTGGGCCCGGCACTTTTTTGTACCGTAGTTCCTTCTTTTTTTTTTTTTTTTTTTTTTTGGCTGCACCTCACCACTTGTGGGGTCTTAGTTCCCAGACCAGGGATCCAACTGGGGCCTCCAGCAGTGGAAGCAGAGTCCTAACCACTGGAAGGCCAGGGAATTCCCTGTATTTCTTCTATAGAAACTGGTCAGTTTAAGCTTTCTATCTCTAACGGGATCAATTTTGTCAATCTGTATTTCCCTAGAAAATTATATATCTAGCTTTTTCAAATTTATTTGCATTAAGTTCTGTAAAATACCCTTTTATTTTTTTAACATATTATTATTTTTTGCTGCCTTGGGTCTTCATTGCTGCATGCGGGCTTTCTCTAGTTGCAGTGAGCGCAGGCTCTTCGTTGCAGTGCATGGGCTTATCATTATTGTGGCTTCTCTTATTGCAGAGCATGGGCTCTAGGTGCGTGGGCTCAGTAGTTGCAGCACGCAGGCCCTAGAGTGCACAGGCTTCAGTAGTTGTGGCCCACAGGCTCAGTAGCTCCAAGGCATGTGGGATCTTCCCAGACTAGGGATCGAACCTGTGTCCCCTGCATTGACAGGCAGATTCTTAACCACTGTGCCACTAGGGAAGTTCCCTTTTATTGGTTTTTAATTTCTGTTTCAATGATTATTTCCTCCTTGTCATTTATTCTGTATCTTTGTGCTTTCTCCCTTTTTTCTTTTCGTTTTCTTTTTCTTTTCTTTCTTTTTAACTTTATTGTATTACAGTTGATTTACAATGTTTTGTTAGTTTCAGGTGTACAATGAAGTGATTCAGTTTACATATACATATATTCATTCTTTTTCAGACTCTTTTCTCATATAGGTTATTACAGAACATCGAGTAGGGCTCCCTGTGTTATACAGCAGGTCCTTGCTGGTATCTACCTTATATATAGTTATGTGTGTATGTTAATCCCAAGCTCCTGATTTATCCCTCCTCACCATGTTTCCCCTTTGGTAACCATAAGTTTGTTTTCCATATCTGTAAGTTTGTTTCTGTTTTGTAAATTAGTTCACTTGTATCATTTTTTTAAAAAATTAGACTCCACATATGAGTGCTCTGACTTACTTCACTTAATATGATAATTTCTAGGTCCATCCATGTTGCTGTAAATGGCATTATTTCATTCTTTTTTATGGCTAAGTAATATTCCATTGTATATACATACACCTTCTTTATTCATTCCTCTGTCAGTGGACATTTAGGTTGCTTTCATGTCTTAGTTATTGTAAATAGTGCTGCAATGAACATTGGGGTGCATGTCTCCCTTTTTTCTTGATCAAATTAACTAGTTGGTTCATCTATCTTTTTCTGAAACAAGATTTTGATTTATTATTAAAATTATCATTTTTAAATTCTTATTCTTATTAATTTATTATTTCATTCCTGTTTCTCTGCTTTACTTTGTTATTCTTTTGCTAGTTTTCTGAGTTTGGAATTTAATTCATTTATTTTTATTCTTTCATTTTTATTGATAAAAAGAGTTTAGCTAATAAATTTTTCTTTGATAACTCCCTTAAATGCATCCCAGAGATTCTGACATGCAGTGTTTTCATTGTCATTATTTTTTTTTAATTCTATAATATCAGTTTGTATTTCCTTTTTCACCCAGGATTTTTTTAATAGGTTTAAAATTTCCAGATATAGGACATGCTGTTGTTATTGTTAATAAATTCTAGTTTTATACCATTTGATCAGCATGTTTGTAATAATTCCACTTTATAGAAGTTACTGACATTTTCTTTATGACCTAATAGGATCAATTTTCCTGACTGTGGTGTGGACACATGACAAAAATGCATATTTCTATCATTAGAATGTAGAGTTCAATTTATATCCATAGGATCTACCCTATTCATCAGATCAACACGGTTCACTATGTTATTTAGATCTTTTATGTCCTTAGTTGTATTCTGTCTATTAGATCTGTCTTGTGCCATTAGAGAAATGCAAATTAATACCACAATGAGATATCACTACACACTGATTAGAATGGCTACTATTTCAAAACAGGACAATACCAAATGCTGACAAGGATGCAGAGAAACTACAAGATACACTGCTGGTAGGAGCCACTCTGGAAAACAGTTTGGTGGTTTCTTTTAAAACCGAACATGTATTTGCCATACAACCCCCTCTTTTCATTACCTCAAGAATTCCAGAGGCTCAGAAACTCCACAGAAGAACTTCTGAGGTCCCTGGAACCACTTGGAATGATATGCAAGGTTTTATATCTATCTACTTAAGTCTATTTTTCTGAAGAAATGGCCCATAGCTTCTCAAAGAGGTCTATGGCTTGCTAAAAGGTTAAGAACCATGACTATATTGACTCTAAGAAAAATAAGAAAATGAAACATGAACCCCAATTTTTTTTCTTTTTTAAATTAAATTTATTTTATTAATTTATTTAATTTTTGGCTGTGTTGGGTCTCCATTGCTGCGCACGGGCTTTCTCTAGTTGTGGTGAGCGGGGGCTACTCTACGTTGCAGTGTGTGGGTTTCTCATTATGGTGGCTTCTCTTGTTGCGGAGCACAGGCTCTAGGTGCATGGGCTTCAGCAGTTGTGGCACGTGGGCTCAGTAGTTGTGGCTCGCGGGCTCTAGAGTGCAAGCTCAGTAGTGGTGGCGCATGGGCTTAGTTGCTCCGCGGCATGTGGGATCTTCCCGGACCAGGGCTTGAACCCATGTCCCCAGCATTGGCAGGCGGATTCTTAACTACTGCGCTACCACGGAATCCCCCAATATTTCTTAAATATTATTATAGTATAATTATACTATATAATTATACTATACTATATACTATATATTATATACTATATATATACTATATATACTATATATATATAATTTATATATAATTTATTATAATACTATAATTATAGTATAATTATACTATAGTATAATAATTATACTATACAAGTTAATTTTTGTAAATTCTATTTTCATTCTTACAAAGAAAATAAACTAATACCTTTCAGCTAACTTGTTTAGAAGACATTTTGTAACATTACCATTTTAACCCTACTTTTTTCTAATATACTTCAAATACTAAGAAATTATTATATTTAAAATGTGTCTTACATTCTTCAGGATGGACAGATGAATAACTCCCAAGATTTAATAAGTGACTGGTAAATGTTGATTGCAGTACTGTCTCACCAACCCAATGATCCTCATGAATAGTAACATCTAGAAAGGGGAAAAAAAAAGTTCTGATCATGCCAAAAATTCCTTCACATTGTGGTTAACGTACCTATCATAGCAAAATACTGTGCATGCCTCTCACATGCTAGCCAACTGAAGTTCAAATAGGGTAAATCATCTGCCTAAAGGAACAAAATGATAAAATAGCAAATCTGAACTCTGAATGTAGGTATGTCTGTATGTAGGTAAAATAACAAAATTGCTTCTGTATATTCAAACAATATCAATATGGAAGCTCTGCTCCACAGATAGAAGTTTAAAGGTTTTTGTTCACTTAAGGTAAATGGTACAATGTATACTTCTGATAAATTAACAGTGAATAGGGACTTCCCTGGTGGCACAGTGGTTAAGAATCTGCCTGCCGGGCTTCCCTGGTGGCGCAGTGGTTGAGAGTCCACCTGCCGATGCAGGGGACACGGGTTCGTGCCCTGGTCCGGGAACATCCCACATGACGCGGAGCAGCTGGGCCCGTGAGCCATGGCCGCTGAGCCTGCACGTCCGGAGCCTGTGCTCCGCAACGGGAGAGGCCACAACAGTGAGAGACCTGCGTACCGCCAAAAAAAAAAAAAAAAAAAGAATCTGCCTGCCAATGCAGGGGACGCGGGTTCAATCCCTGGGCCGGGAAGATCCCATATACCTCGGAACAACTAAGCCCACATGCCACAACTACTGCGTCTGCACTCTAGAGCCAACAAGCTACAACTACTGAGCCCGCGTGCTGCAACTACTGAAGCCCACGCGCATAGAGCCCATGCTCCGCAACAAGAGAAGCCACTGCAATGAGAAGCCTGCATACTGCAACGGAAAGTAGCCCCCACTCGTCACAACTAGGGAAAGCCCATGCACAGCAACAAAGACCCAGTGCAGCCAGGAAAAAAAAAAGTGACTAATTTAGGGCCAGGAAGCCAAGCAGTGGTTCATTCCAAAGCAGTAGTGCCTAGAAGAGTAAAAAACATTCAGTACGGGCTTCCCTGGTGGCGCAGTGGTTGAGAGTCCGCCTGCCGATGCAGGGGACACGGGTTCGTGCCCCGGTCCGGGAAGATCCCACATGCCGCGGAGTGGCTGGGCCCGTGAGCCATGGCCGCTGAGTCTGCGCGTCCGGAGTCTGTGCTCCGCAACGGGGGAGGCCACAACAGTGAGAGGCCCGCGTACCGCAAAAAAAAAAAAAATAAATATATATATACATATATATATACATATATATATATATATATAAACACATTCAGTATGCATTTACCCCTTCTGCTAATAAGCATAACGTAAGCCATTCTTATTCAGAAATTGTGAACTAGATACTTTTTTTTCCTAAGAAAATAAAGCAAAACAGAACAAACAAAAAAACCTGTTAAAAAAAAAAAGGTGTTCATAGAAATAATCTAAATATTCTATAATAGGAAAATGGTTAAGTAAATTGTGGTAAATCACTTCACAGAATGTTACCTAGTTGTTAACAATTGTATGGACACTAGGAAAAGAGAGAGAGATAGCAGGGTTGAGTCTCCATCTGCTAGGTAAAGGCCTCCTGGGAGGCACACACAGTGACAGTAATGCCTTGGTAAAGTAACCATGGTCCACGGTCTAACCCTCTCTTTATGGTCTGGGGAACCTCATTTTTTTCAGCACTCCAAAAATAGATTTCAGCTCTGCAGCATAAGCTCAGTTAATGAGACAAAAAAACCCAAAACAGAACACAATCTTTTTGTTTAAATATACAACAAGGCATTAATTGCCAAAGAACAACACTTGCAGCCTGTTCTCACCTTGTAGGCAGTTTTACACCTTGGAAGCCAAGTCATACGGAAAGGGCTGCTCAGCAAGCACTGAATCAGAACAGAGCTGAGTTAGATGACCTGAGCTGCCAACGAATAAGGATACCGCCAGTAAGACAAGACTACGCCAAGCTGTTACAATCCCATGTTCATCCCTTCAGTAGGGACTTACACAATCTTACACAAATCTTACACAAATCACAATCTTACACAATCTTACACAAATACCAGCGTATATTAGCTAAGGTTCTCACTCCCCCAGCAAACCATCTGGTAGGAATTACCAGTGATTGATTGCCTTGATTTTTCTTTATAAGCTTCTAAGGCTGACCGACACCTCTTCTCTATCACATTTTCTTTAGATGTACTATTAAGCTCAATCAACTTCATCCTGGTCTGGGATTCATGCTATTTTTTTAAATAAATTTATTTATTTATTCACTTATTTTTGGCTGCGTTGGGTCGTCATTGCTGCCCGCGGGCGTTTCTCTAGTTTTGACAAGTGGGGGCTACTCTTCGTTGCAGTGTGCGGGCTTCTCACAGCAGTGGCTTCTCTTTGTTGCGGAGCAGGGGCCCTAGGCACGCGGGCTTGAGCAGTTGTGGCACACAGGCTTAGTTGCTCTGCAGCATGTGGGATCTTCCCGGACCAGGGCTCGAACCCGTGTCCCCTGCATTGGCGGGCAGATTCTCAACCACTGCACGCCACCAGGGAAGTCCTGGGATTCATTCTTTTTTTTTTTTTAATTAAGATTGGGAAGTCCACTTATTTATTTATTTATTTATATTTATTTACTTTTGGCTGTGTTGGGTCTTCGTTGCCGCGTGTGGGCTTTCTCTAGTTGCGGCGAGCGGGTACTACTCTTCGCTGCGGTACGTGGGCTTCTCATTGCAGTGGCTTCTCTTGTTGTGGAGCAGGGTCTCTAGGCATGCAGGCTTCAGTAGTTGTGGCACGCGTGCTCAGTAGTGTGGCTCACAGGCTCTAGAGCACAGGCTCAGTAGTTGTGGTGCAAGGGCTTAGTTGCTCCACGGCATGTGGAATCCTCCCAGACCAGGGCTCGAACCCGCGTCCCCTGCATTGGCAGGCAGATTCTTAACCACTGCACCACCAGGGAAGTCCTGGGATTCATTCTTAAAATGACTGGTATCTCTGCCCTAATACACTGGTGTGTTTATCTTTAAATCAATAAAGGACATGTAACAAAATGTTAAGATTTCTTTTTTCACGTGAAAAAGCAGGATACAAACTGTTTTTCATGATTACAATTGTATATTAAGAGTAGGGATTCTGGAGTCTGGGTGAAACCCTGCTTTGCCACCTCCTAGCTGGGTGACAGTGGGCAAGTTACTTCACTTCCCGGGGTCCCAATTTCCTCCAGCTGAAAAATGAGGATGATAATCAGTGCTCTCCTCATAGAGTTGAAAGACAGGTAAAGTTTGAAACAGGGACTGACACTAAGTAAGTTCCCAATAAATATCAGCTATTACCCATGTATGCAGACACAGATTGAGAAGTACGGGGAAGATAAGAGGAAGGTTAACACTCCAAAACTCCACTGGCGGTTATACGAGGTTGGTATAATACCAGGAGTTTCTCTTTTCCATATTTCCAAATGTGATTAATAGCGACCCTTGAATAACGTGGGGTTAACGCATCGATAACTTTACAGTCAGCCCTCCATATCCCTTGTTCCTCCACATCCACGGATTCAACCAACCACAAACAGTGGAGTACTGTAGTGTTTACAATTGAAAAGTATGCACATATAAGCGGACCCATGCAGTTCAAACCCATGTTGTTCAAGGCCTTACAGTAATTTAAATAATTTTAAAATGCAATAGAAATTCTATGTTCCCTCAATAAGAATGTAGTGTGCACAGCTTTATTAGGGATTAAGTGGTAGATATATTGTCCTTTTATCATAAGATGGTTAATACACCTAAGGAAAAGGGTAAAAAAAAAAGATATAAATAAAACTATAAAAGACAAAGAAAGAGTCTGATGATACACGACATGAATGCTAGCACAGTGAATGAAAGGAGGAGCAAGCAGAGAAGGCTTCTTAAGGAGAAGATGAGTGGGAAGGAGGGACAGAACTAAGAAGGACAGACAAACGCTCAGAAATGGCAATGCACAGGACCCTGGGAAGGGGTGAAGAGACCAACGCGGATGCCATAAGGAACTCGATCATTGCTGGAACCCTGAGAGGCAAAGGGTAAAGGGAGAATCCTCAAAGGCTTAAAGTGGGAGGGGGAAAAAGCCCACAGCTTTGTAAAATAAACTCCCACTATACCATGAGGACCTTACCCGTGAGTAAAATTATATCTCCAAGAAACACTGTAAGTGCCCAAAACGCTGCAGTCCTCCACAGAAAAACCTTCTTCTTAATTTCTGATTGGTCAATTACCACAATTGTTGCTAAAGGCACTTTAGAGCCAGAATTTGGTCCAGATTTTATGTTTATTTCTTTCACGTGACACGGAGATAACACCATGACTAAACAATTATACTTCTGACTTTCAGAATCACAGTTTTTTATTAACGATGTTTTTTTAATGCCCTTAAATCCAGACACATTCCTCTGGTGCACTGTTACAGTATGATCTCTCTGATTAGAAATCAACTTGCTTTTCTTAGCGACGTGGGGGACTTCAGATAGAGCTTGAGGATGGCCTGATTTATCTTCAGAGGTCCGACTTCTTTCAACAGAACTTTTGTGGAAGGTATTTAACTGGGAACACAGTATTCCTGAGCTACATGACTCAATGCGTATCTCATTTGGCGTCAATTTATCATCAAAACGGAAAAGTTCTTGAGATCCTATATTTTCTTCAAGACCTTTATCGGTGTTCAAGAGAATGTGGCTATTTTTTGTTTCAGGACTAAAAAGTTCAAGGGAACAGGCTTGGTTCTGTCCACCTTCATATCCTTCTGTAGAATCATCATTGGGCTGAATCAAATTATCTTCAGTGATTCTTATTTCCCCATGACTTGCCTCTGGTTCAATCTCCATTTTAATGGTTCCTTTATTTATAGAATTCTGCCCTTTACACTTCCTTTGAGCTAAAAAAGCAACCTGGCTGGAGGTCATTACACTGAGAAATTCAGTATCAGTGGATATTTTAAGGCCTGAGACCTTCCTAACTGTTCCTTCAGGCCTTGGTTTGTCTACTGTGCTAGAGGAAAATAATTCCCGACACTGGTTTTGTATTTCATGATGCTCTGTTGGTGCACAGTTTGTTTCCATAGCTCCTGGCCCCGTATTAGTCTGTTCGGCACCACAGATCACATCCAATATAGCTGCACACTTATGATCTAACTGAAAGGAATCTTTTGGAACATTCTGACCATGTATATTTGATTGATCTTTAGGCTGTTCAACTGTGATTTTCTTATGTTCACTGAAAAGCTTTTGATACTTTTCTTCTTCAGTTAAATGTTGAAATCCGGCCTTAAATCCACATATTTGATCACTGGAGTTGGTTCTATCACTCAACCCCAAGGGGTGACTCTTCTGGGATTTTATAGTTTGTGTTTCAGAAATGCAATGTGTGAAGTCATCTTTCACGTGAACAGATCTGTTCACAGAGTTTGCTGGAAAATGACCACGAGGAAGATCTGGAGGGTCCAGAGGTTCCAGGGCCTGATAATCCTCAAGACTTTTGTGCCTGCATTTTTCATCCTTCAGATGTAAGGAATGGTGATTGTACAAAAGCTGAATTTCTTTCCAGGGGTCCGCAGTGGACACTAAAGAAGTTGGTTCCTGTGATACTGTCATTTCCAGTGGGCTGATTGGAGCACCCCAAAAAATGTGGACTTGAGATCCTCCACTCATGGTTTCTGAAAAAATAAAAAATCTAAAATAAGCCTTTGTCATTAAATTTTTATAAGTTGATATTAACTTATATCCCCAAAGCAAATATAATATAAACTATGAATCAAAAACATAATTAATAGGTGATTTACATTGTTACTCCATTTAATTATAAAAGTAAGAAATATATAAGAAATCGTAAGGAGAAACCAAAGCATCCACAAAAATCGCTCACATAAAGACTCTCTTTAAGGAAAATAAAGCTCAGTATACTAACATCAAACGAGTAAATCCTTAGCATGGTCACTTTTTTGTGTTGAAAAACTTGCACCATTTAAACAATAACTTAGTAAAGAAGGCGGGAAACAGCATTTGTTTAACTGCACTATAGTCACCTTTAAATCTCCTGTTTCCTTTACTCCATTGATTATGTAAGTTTAGGGCCTCCTTCCTTCAACTGTGAACTCAGTTCCCAAGATTAGGGACTTCCCTGGTGGTCCAGTGGGTAAGACTCCATGGTCCCAATGCAGGGGGCCCGGGTTTGATCCCTGGCCCGGGAACCAGACTCCACACGCATGCCGCAACTGAGTCTGCATGCCGCAATAAAGGATCCCGCGTGCCAAAACGAAGATCCCGAGTGCTGCAGCTAAGACATCCCCACAGCCAAAATGAATAAATAAATATTAAAAAAAAAAAAGTAAACACACACACACACACACACACACACACACACACACACACACACACACGTTTCAATTCCCAAGATCAAAACAGAAGGCTTGAACCAGAGAGAAAATAAAAAACCAAGGCTCTGGGGCTTCCCTGGTGGCGCAGTGGTTGAGAGTCTGCCTGCCGATGCAGGGGACACGGGTTTGTGCCCCAGTCCGGGAAGATCCCACATGCCGCAGAGCGGCTGGGCCCGTGAGCCATGGCCGCTGAGCCTGCGCGTCCGGAGCACAACGGGAGAGGCCAAAACAGAGAGAGGCCCGCGTACCGCAAAAAAAACCCCAACAAACCAAGGCTCTTTTCAAGATGTCCAAGTGACTGTATTATCTATCTTTAATCTGTTAGCATAATCAATAGTTGCTTCTGTATTTTTAATCTTCTCTAAAATACACCAGATTAAGAAAAGTCACTTTGTAATACACAGATTAAAAAACTCATTATAATTTAAACAGTTTTTCATTAACTGTGGCACTTGATATAAGTAAACCTAAGTAAGCATCATATTTAGTGAGATAGAAATAAAGAAACATACCAATATTTACTTGATAATAACTGACTTTCAAAAAGTTTGTGGGTTTTTTTGTTTGTTTGTTTTTTTGGCCGCGCTGCGTGGCTTGCGGGATCTTAGTTCCCCAACCAGGGATCCAACCATGACCTTGGCAGTGAAAGTGCAGTGTCCTAACCAGTGGACCGCCAGGGAAATCCCCAAAGAGTATTTATTAAATAGATCTATTCCTAGAGTTTGCTGATAAATTTTTTATAGTGCTACAGGGACAAAAAGACAGATTAAGTCCCTGGCCTAAGAGAACTGTCAGCCTGGTTTTAAAAAAACAAAAAGGAGAGAAAAGTAGTGAATGTAAACTCATAGTTTAAAAATAATGTAATAAATACTATAAGCTGTAAATAGGAAACAGTAGTCTCCTGGGGAGCAATGCTCCTATGGAAGGTAAGCACTATGGCTATAAGCATCTAAACAAAAGAACGAGCAGCTGTAAAAGGCAGAGTTATGAAAGACCATGGTATGTTTGAGGACTTTTGATGAGAGTACAGGGTCCTTTGTAAAAAGGTAAGAAAGTTTCAAATCATGAAAAGTCCATTTGGAAGTATGGGAAGTATGGCAGTATATAGGAAACAACAGCTATTATCCCCAATCACTCTTATCATTCCTTGAAGATTTGTTCATGGTCATCTCTTCCAAATCTAATAACCTATCCAATTATAATTCTTGTGATTTCGGTATCAATGTGGGTGTTCCTTCCAATAACCTGGCCTCTTGGTTCCTTGCCCTCTTCTCCTCCACTTATTTTATTCTCCACCCTACCTCAGTTATCCATTCTCATAATCATATAACTACCATTATCAATAACTACATACTTTTCCTTAATTTCAATTTAAGCTTTCAACTCTACTTTCTCCTATCTTCAACTTACCCCCTCTAAATGCACAACTCCAACAGTTCTTTGACCACAAGGGATCTACGTTGAACACAATGATCATACTTCATTTTTACAGCCTCATTCTTCACTTCCCTCCTTAACCAGCTTAGATTCCATGGTCCCTTATTATAATCGTTCCCTATCATACTTCTCTAATTCTGCTGCTCTCATCTCCAAGGTATTGGCCAGCTAAACTCGAACCCTAGTTCCACCTACTCTACACCTGTAACCAATGAAAACTAGTCATTCGTTAGTTCATTACCACTAACCTCAAGGTAGTACCCAGCAATCTTATCTTTTCCTGTCCATTCGTTCTCCAAGATAACTCTTTTATACCTTTTTACTCTTTAAATCCCCAGCATCTCCTCCCCTACCTTCAAGTGCAGCTGGTGATCATTTACAACTTGTCAACAACATATTTACCCACTTCTATCATACCCACATACTTTGCCCAACTTCCTATTACTACAGACGAACTAACTGTTCGTGCTACTATGCAAAGCCATCTCTTCCTCACTTAGACATTAGATCTTATACCCTCTTTCCTAATCAGGTTTCAACAAGTCTCCCCTTTTCTCCTAAATCTTGATTTTTCTCTCTTTACTGGAGCATCTCCATCAACAAACAAACATGCTGTGATTGCTCCTCAAGGTGTTACTCCTCAGCTCCTCCACCCCACTTATTGCACCACTTTTCCGCTCTCCTCTACAGCAAAATTCCTTGAAAGAACTTTCAGGGCTTCCCTGGTGGTGCAGTGGTTGGGAGTCCGCCTGCCGATGCAGGGGACGCGGGTTCGTGCCCCGGTCTGGCCAGATCCCACATGCCGTGCAGCGGCGGGGCCCGTGAGCCATGGCCGGGGAGCCTGCGCGTCCGGAGCCTGTGCTCCGCAACGGGAGAGGCCACGGCGGTGAGAGGCCCGCGTACCGAAAAAAAAAAAAAAAAAAAAAAAGAAAGAAAGAACTGTCAATATTCCCTCTGCTCCCATTCTCTCTTAAACCCATTCCAGTCAAGCATTGGTCCAAACCACTCCACTGAAACGGCATATTTCAAGGTTCCCAATAACCTCCACCTTAGCATCAGTCAACTCCCCATTTTCAACTTACTCGGACTGTCAGCAGGATTTGACACCACTGATCACCGCTTTCTTCTTTCTATCTGACTTTAGGGATACCACATCCTCTTGATTCTCATCCCACCTCACAATACCCCCCAGTCGCTCCTTCTCAGTCTCCTTTGCTAGCTCCTCCTCATCTCCTCAACTTCTTACTCAATGGCCGAGTACTTGGCTCTCTCTCTGCACTCACCCCCTAGGTGATTTTCTTTCAGTCTCAGGATCTAAATACCTTCTAATGATTACCAGATGTATATCCCCATCACTAATGACTAATGACAACCAGATGTATATCTGATGTAATGACCGCCAGATGTATATCTCCATTACTAATGACTAATGACTACCAGATGTATATCTCCATCACTGGTGACTAATGACCACCAGATGTATATCTGATGGCATGATTAATGACCACCAGATGTATATCTGATGGCATGACTAATGACC
This sequence comes from Tursiops truncatus, assembly GCF_011762595.2. Classification (NCBI taxonomy): domain Eukaryota; kingdom Metazoa; phylum Chordata; class Mammalia; order Artiodactyla; family Delphinidae; genus Tursiops; species Tursiops truncatus. The sequence continues at coordinate 47,675,713 of NC_047049.1, forward strand.
ACCAGATGTATATCTCCATTACTAATGACTAATGACCACCAGATGTATATCTCCACAACTAATGACTAATGACTAACAGAGGGGGCAGGGGTTCGATCCCTGGTCAGGGAACTAGATTCCACATGCCTCAACTAAGAGTTCACATGCCACAGCTAAAGATCCCACATGCTGCAACTAAGAGTTTGCATGCCGCAACTAAAGATCCTGCATGCCACAACTAAGAGGTCACATGCCGCAACTAAAGACCCCACATGCCACAACTGAAAGATCCCACGTGCTGCAACTAGGATGCAGTGCAGCCAAATAAATATTTTTTTTAAATCCTAGAAAGAAAAACATTGGGAAGCAAGATTAAGGATGATTTTTTTTAAGATTTCTATATTTTAAAAGTTTTATTGTGAAGAATAATGAATGTCTATTATTTTTATAATAATCAGATTTTTTTTGTTTGGTAATTCAGGCTTTTCTTTCATAATCTTCAAACTGGATATGGTGTTCCAATAGACATACAACAATGGACCTAAATCTAACATTGGAGAAAAAGAGCTGAGAACAATGATGTCAGCTGTTAACTTATTAGCAGCTAAAACAAAGATATACCGCTATTTTCAAACAGTTTATAATAGTGAATTATTACTAAGGAAACAAAATTATAGTAAGTTTAGGTGTCAAGTCTTGACCCATAACAAAACAAAGAGGGCTAAGTATCATAAGTACTATAACTACATATCCCACCCCCATCTAATCCTCATAGAAAGAATAATCTGCATAAAGAATAATTGGAACATTAGATCTAATTGACAGTTTACTATCTATATATCATTATTAAATTGGCCACTAGGGGGCCCCAAATAGCACAGCAAAAATGTTCAAGTTCAAAAGTTACATCAAAACCAAATGGAAGATCTAGGGGAAGATGGCGGAAGAGTAAGACGCGGAGATCACCTTCCTCCCCTTCTGGTACATCAGAAATACATCTACACGTGGAACAACTCCTACAGAACACCTACTGAACGCTGGCAGAAGACCTCAGACCTCCCAAAAGGCAAGAAACTCCCCACGTACCTGGGTTGGGCAAAAGAAAAAAGAATAAACAGAGACAAAAGAATAGGAACGAGACCTGCACCAGTGGGAGGGAGCCGTGAAGGAGGAAAGGTTTCCACACACCAAAAGCCCCTTCGCGGGCGGAGACAGCGGGTAGCAAAAGGGGGAAGCTTTGGAGCTGTGGAGGAGAGCACAGCCACAGGGGTGCGGAGGGCAAAGCAGAGAGATTCCTGCACAGAGGATCGGTGCCGACCGGCACTCACCAGCCCGAGAGGCTTCTCTGCTCACCCACCGGAGCGGGCGGGGCTGGGAGCTGAGGCTCGGGCTTCGGTCAGAACGCAGGGAGAGGACTGGCGGCGTGAACACAGCCTGAAGGGGTTACTGCACCATGGCTAGCCGGGAGGGAGTCTGGGAAAAAGTCTGGAGCTGCTGAAGAGTCAAGATACTTTTTCTTCCCTCTTTGTTTCCTGGTGCGCGAGGGGAGGGGATTAAGAGCGTTGCTTAAAGGAGCTCCAGAGACGGGCGCGAGCCGCGGCTAACAGCATGGACCCCAGAGACGGGCATGAGACGCTAAGGCTGCTGCTGCCGCCACCCAGAAGCCTGTGTGCCAGCACAGCTCACTAACCACACCTCCTTTCCGGGAAGCCTGTGCAGCCCGCCACTGCCACGGTCCCGTGATCCAGGGACAACTTCCCCGGGAGAGCACACAGCGCGCCTCAGGCTGCTGCAACGTCACGACGGCTTCTGCCGCCTTAGGCTCGCCCTGCACTCCGTACCCTTCCCTTTCCCAGGCCTGAGTGAGCCGGAGCCCCCGAATCAGCGGCTCCTTTAACCCCGTCCTGTCTGAGCGAAGAACAGACGCCCTCCGGCGACCTATACGCAGGGGCGGGGCCCAATCCAAAGCTGAACCCCGGGAGCTGTGCGAACAAAGAAGAGAAAGGGAAATCTCTCCCAGCAGCCTCAGGAGCAGCGGATTAAATCTCCACAATCAACTTCATGTACCCTGCATCTGTGGAATACCTGAATAGACAACGAATCATCCCAAATTGAGGAGGTGGACTTTAAGAGCAAGATTTATTATTTTCTCCCCTTTTCCTCTTTTTGTGAGTGTGTATGTGTATGCTTCTGTGTGAGATTTTGTCTGTATAGCCTTGCTTTCACCATTTGTCCTAGGGTTCTATCCATCCGTATTTTTACTTTAAAAAAATTTTTTTTCTTAATTTTTTTTTATTTAAATAACTTTATTTTACCTTACTTTATTTTATTTTATTTTATCCTCTTTCTTTCTTCCTTTCTTTCTTTCTACTTTTTCTCCCTTTTATTCTGAGCCGTGTGGATGAAAGGCTCTTAGTGCTGCAGCCAGGAGTCAGTGCTGTGCTTCTGAGGTGGGAAAGCCAACTTCAGGACACTGGTCCACAAGTGACCTCCCAGCTCCACTTAATATTAAACAGTGAATATCTCCCAGAGATCTCCATCTCAACACCAACACACAGCTTCACTCAACGACCAGCAAGGTACAGTGCTGGACACCCTATGTCAAACAACTAGCAAGACAGGAACAAAACCCCACCCATTAGCAGAGAGGCTGCCTAAAATCATAATAAGTCCACAGACACACCAAAACACACCACCAGACATGGACATGCCCACCAGAAAGACAAGATCCAGCCTCATCCATCAGAACAGAGGCACTAGTCCCCTCCACCAGGAAGCCTAAACAACCCACTGAACCAACTTTAGCCACTGGGTACAGACACCAAAAACAACGGGAACTACGAACCTGCAGCCTGCAAAAACGAGATCCCAAACACAGTAAGATAAGCAAAATGAAAAGACAGAAAAACACACAGCAGAGGAACAAGCGAGATAAAAACCCACCAGACCTAACAAATGAAGAGAAAATAGGCAGTCTACCTGAAAAAGAATTCAGAATAATGATAGTAAAGATGATCCAAAATCTTGGAAATAGAATAGACAAAATGCAAGAAACATTTAACAAGGACCTAGAAGAACTAAAGCGGAAACAAGCAACAATGAACAACACAATAAATGAAATTAAAAATACTCTAGAAGGGATCAATAGCAGAATAACTGACGCAGAAGAACGGATAAGTGACCTGGAAGATAAAATAGTGGAAATAACTACTGCAGAGCAGAATAAAGAAAAAAGAATGAAAAGAACTGAGGACAGTCTCAGAGACCTCTGGGACAACATTAAACACACCAACATTTGAAATATAAGGGTTCCAGAAGAAGAAGAGAAAAAGAAAGGGACTGAGAAAATATTTGAAGACATTATAGTTGAAAACTTCCCTAATATGGGAAAGGAAATAGTTAATCAAGTCCAGGAAGCACAGAGAGTCCCATACAGGATAAATCCAAGGAGAAAAACGCCAAGACCCATATTAATCAAACTATCAAAAATTAAATACAAAGAAAACATATTAAAAGCAGCAAGGAAAAATAACACACAAGGGAATCCCCATCAGGTTAACAGCTGATCTTTCAGCAGAAACTCTGCAAGCCAGAAGGGAGTGGCAGGACATATTGAAAGTGATAAAGGAGAAAAACCTACAACCAAGATTACTCTACCCAGCAAATATCTCATTCAGATTTGATGGAGAAATTAAAACCTTTACAGACAAGCAAAAGCTGAGAGAGTTCAGCACCACCAAACCAGCTTTACAACAAATGCTAAAGGATCTTCTCCTAGGCAAGAAACACAAGAGAAGAAGAAGACCTACAATAACAAACCGAAAACAATTAAGAAAATGGGAATAGGAACATACATATCGATAATTACCCTAAATGTAAATGGATTAAATGCTCCCACCAAAAGACACAGACTGGATGAATGGATACAAAAACAAGACCCTTATATATGCTGTCTACAAGAGACCCACTTCAGACCTAGAGACACATACAGACTGAAAGTAAGGGGATGGAAAAAGATATTCCATGCAAATGGAAACCAAAAGAAAGCTGGAGTAGCAATTCTCATATCAGACAAAATAGACTTTAAAATAAAGACTATTACAAGAGACAAAGAAGGACACTACATAATGATCAAGGGATTGATCCAAGAAGAAGATATAACAATTATAAATATTTATGCACCCAACGTAGGAGCACCTCAATACATAAGGCAAATACTAACAGCCATAAAAGGCAAAATCGACAGTAACACATTCATACTAGGGGACTTAACACCCCACTTTCACCCATGGACAGATCATCCAAAATGAAAATAAATAAGGAAACACAAGCTTTAAATGATACATTAAACAAGATGGCCTTAATTGATATTTATAGGACATTCCATCCAAAAACAACAGAATACACATTTTTCTCAAGTGCTCATGGAACATTCTCCAGGATAGATCATATCTTGGGTCACAAGTCAAGCCTTGGTAAATCTAAGAAAATTGAAATTGTTTCAAGTATCTTTTCCGACAACAACGCTATGAGACTAGATATCAATTACAGGAAAAGATCTGTAAAAAATACAAACACATGGAGGCTAAACAATACACTACTTAATAACGAAGTGATCACTAAGAAATCAAAGAGGAAATAAAAAAATACCTAGAAACAAATGACGATGGAGACACAACGACCCAAAACCTACGGGATGCAGCAAAAGCAGTGCTAAGAGGGAAGTTTATAGCAATACAATCCTACCTTTAGAAACAGGAAACATCTCGAATAAACAACCTAACCTTGCACCTAAAGCAATTAGAGAAAGAAGAACAAAAAAACCCCAAAGTCAGCAGAAGGAAAGAAATCATAAAGATCAGATCAGAAATAAATGAAAAAGAAATGAAGGAAACGATGGCAGAGATCAATAAAACTGAAAGCTGGTTCTTTGGGAAGATAAACAAAATTGATAAACCATTAGCCAGACTCATCAAGAAAAAAAGGGAGAAGACTCATATGAATAGAATTAGAAATGAAAAAGGAGAAGTAACAACTGACACTGCAGAAATAAAAAAGATCATGAGAGATTACTACAAGCAACTCTATGCCAGTAAAATGGACAACCTGGAAGAAGTGGACAAATTCTTAGAAATGCACAACCTGCCAAGACTGAATCAGGATGAAATAGAAAATATGAACAAACCAATCACAAGCACTGAAACTGAAACTGTGATTAAAAATCTTCCAACAAACAAAAGCTCAAGAGCAGATGGCTTCACAGGCGAATTCTATCAAATTTAGAGAAGAGCTAACACCTATCCTTCTCAAACTCTTCCAAAATATAGCAGAGGGAGAAACACTCCCAAACTCATTCTACGAGGCCACCATCACTCTGATACCAAAACCAGACAAGGATGTCACAAAGAAAGAAAACTACAGGCCAATATCACTGATGAACATAGATGCAAAAATCTTCAACAAAGTACTAGCAAACAGAATCCAACAGCACATTAAAAGGATCATACACCATGATCATGTGGGATTTATTCCAGGAATGCAAGGATTCTTCAATATATGCAAATCAATCAATGTGATACACCATATTAACAAATTGAAGGAGAAAAACCATATGGTCATCTCAATAGATGCAGAGAAAGCTTTCGACAAAATTCAACACCCATTTAAGATAAAAACCCTCCAGAGGCTTCCCTGGTGGCACAGTGGTTGAGCGTACGCCTGCCAATGCAGGGGACACAGGTTCATGCCCTGGTCCGGGAAGATCCCACATGCCGCGGAGCGGCTAGGCCCGTGAGCCATGGCCGCTGAGCCTGTACGTCTGGAGCCTGTGCTCTGCAATGGGAGAGGCCACAAGAGTGAGAGGCCCGTGTACCGCAAAAACAAAACAAAACAAAAACAAAAACAAAAAACCCTCCAGAAAGTAGGCATAGACGGAACTTTCTCCAACATAATAAAGGCCATATATGACAAACCCACAGCCAACATCGTCCTCAATGGTGAAAAACTGAAAGCATTTCCACTAAGATCAGGAACAAGACAAGGCTGCCCACTCTCACCACTCTTATTCAACATAGTTTTGGAAGTTTTAGCCACAGCAATCAGAGAAGAGAAGGAAATAAAAGGAATCCAAATCGGAAAAGAAGAAGTAAAGCTGTCACTGTTTGCAGATGACATGATACTATATATAGAGAATCCTAAAGATGCTACCAGAAAACTACTAGAGCTAAACAATGAATTTGGTAAAGTAGCAGGATAAAAATTAATGCAAAATTAATGGCCATCATCAAAAAATCTAGAAACAATAAATGCTGGAGAGGGTGTGGAGAAAAGGGAAGACTCTTGCACTGCCAGTGGGAATGTGAATTCTTACAGCCACTATGGAGAACAGTACGGAGGTTCCTTAAAAAACTACAAATAGAACTACCATATGACCCACCAATCCCACTACTGGGCGTATACCCTGAGAAAACCATAATTCAAAGAGTCATGTACCAAAATGTTCGTTGCAGCTCTATTTACAATAGCCAGGAGATGGAAACAACCTAAGTGTCCATCATCGGATGAATGGATAAAGAAGATGTGGCACATATATACAATGGAATATTACTCAGCCATAAAAAGAAACGAAATTGAGCTATTTGTAATGAGGTGGATGGACCTAGAGTCTGTCATACAGAGTGAAGTAAGTCAGAAAGAGAAAGACAAATACCATATGCTAACACATATATATGGAATTTAAGAAAAAAAAATGTCATGAAGAACCTAGGGGTGAGACAGGAATAAAGACACAGACCTACTAGAGAGGTCTGTGAGGATATGGGGAGGGGGAAGGGTAAGCTGTGACAAAGTGAGAGAGTGGCATGGACATATATACACTACCAAACGTAAAATATATAGCTAGTGGGAAGCAGCCGCATAGCACAGGGAGATCAGCTCGGTGCTTTGTGACCACCTAGAGGGTTGGGATAGGGAGGGTGGGAGGGAAGGAGATGCAAGAGGAAAGAGATATGGGAACATATGTATATGTATAACTGATTCACTTTGTTATAAAGCAGAAACTAACACACCATTGTAAAGCAATTATACTCCAATAAAGATGTAAAAAAATAATAAAAATAAAAATATTTTAAAAAACCAAGTGGAAGAGGGAGGAATATATTATTCTGACACATAGGTAGAAACAATTAGATATATTCAAATCAAGTGCATAAAATTCCTATGCTAACTAACTTCCTTCTCTAGAATCTTTGGGTTTTTCTCCAATAGTTTCTTCCCTTTAGCCTCAAATCTTTAAAAACAAAACAAACTAAACTCCCATGTTGCTTCTTTGTTCTCACTTCCTATTTATTCTTCAACCCACTTAAATATGGCTCTTAACTACAATCATTTTGCTATAACGATTTTTACTATGGAAATCAATGAACTCTAATATCCAAATCCAAAGGTCAGTTTTCAACACTTATCTTACTGCCATTTGAGACTGTTTATCATTCCTCTTTCCTGAAACACTCTACTTTTTTTGATTCTCTGAGACCATCAAATTAGAATTCTTTTCTGCTTAAAAAACCAGAAAACTCTTGATTTATTAATTCAATCATTCACATAACAAATACTCAGTAGTGTGTGCCAGGCATCATGCTAAGCACTGGGAATTCAACAACAATAAAAAAGAGCTTTAAGGAGCTTATAGTCTAATGGGAGAGCTAAAATGACAACTGTAAAATAGAGAAATTGAGTAACCACAGGAATACATGCAGGGTGTCCCCAGGAGGGAGAAGCCTGGGGCAACTCAACCAAGTAAGACTGCCCATTACCTGCATTTTTCATAGGCTCTCTGGACTACGTTTAGTGACAAAATTTTGAAACTGAATTTAAATAATATTCATAAAAACGGAGTGCAATACAGTCCCAAGGCATCCCTGCACTCCACCCCAACACCGGAGCCAGTAAAGCAGCCTCCACTGTCTTACCCAAGGGACAGACCTGCAATAGGTAATCTCCAAAAGGTTTAGAAAGAGTGTAAGACATTCACTGCTTCTAGGTCCTCACTTAACATTTTCTCCTAAATGTCCTGCAATCTGACTTCTATTTTCTACCTCTATTAAGACAACAGTGAAGCCCAAATTGTCAAATAAGTATCCACAGTACTTCACCACTCCAACTGTGAAACTCTTTCCTTAGTTTCTAGAACATTACTCTTTCCTGACTAGTTCTTCTACCTCTCTGGTTTTCTTTCTCTCTTTTTCCTTGGGCCATCCTATCTTTTCATTCCATACAACGCTGCAGAATTCCATCCAGTTGCATTCATTTAACTACTAAATATCCAATTATGCTTTACCAGGCTATATTGAACCAACCACTCTCCCTAACATCAGACTTATATTTCTAGTATCATTATATCTGACACAATCACAGTAGATAAAAAAGAAATGTTCTTATGGAGGTTTCTCAGAAACCTAAAAATAGAACTACCATATGACCCAGTAATTCCACTCTTGGGTATATATCTAAAACCAACAAAAACACTAATTCAAAAAGATACATGCACCCCAATGTTCATAGCAGCATTATTTACAGTAGCCAAGATGTGGAAGCAACTTAAGTGTCCATTGACAGATGAATGGATAAATAAGATGTGGTATGCATATACAATGGTATATTACTCAGCCATAATAAAGGAAAGAAATTTTGCTATTTGCAACAACATCGATGGACTTGGAGAGTATTATGCTAAATGAAGTCAGACAGAGAAAGACAAATACTATAAGGTATCACTTATATGTGGAATCTAAAAAATAAAACATACTAGTGAATATAACAAAAAAGAAACAGACTCACAGATATAGAGAACAAACAAGTGGTTACCAGTGGGGTGTGGGAAGGGGAGAAGGACAAGATAAGGGGAGGGGATTAAGAGGTACACACTAGGGACTTCTCTGGTGGCACAGTGGTTAAGAATCTGCCTGCCAATGCAGGGGACACGGGTTCAAGCCCTGGTCCGGGAAGATCTTACATGCCGCGGAGCAACTAAGCCCGTGCGCCACAACTACTGAGCCTGTGCTCTAGAGCCCGCAAGCCACAACTACTGAGGCCGCATGCCACAACTACTGAAGCCTGCCTAGAGCCCGTGCTCCACAACAAGAGAAGCCACCGCAATGAGAAGCCCGTGCACTGCAACAAAGAGTAGACCCCACTCGCCGCAACTAGAGAAAGCCCACGCAGCAATGAAGACCCAATACAGCCAAAAAATAAATAAATTAATTAATTTTAAAAAAAAGAGGTACACACTATTATGTATAAAATAAATAAATAAGCTACAAGGATACAACTCAGGGAATATAGCCAATATTTTATAATGGCTATAAATGGAATATAGCCTTTAAAAATTATGAATCACTATGTCATACACACAAAACATATAATATTGTACATCAACTATACCTCAATTAAAAAAAAAGAAAGCAATGTTCTATTTAGTCTCTTTCTTGAAGGGAAAAATCTGACTAAATGACCCTATATCCGACTAGATTCCATAGTCCTTGGGTTCAAGTTTGGGTTGAAGGTTATGAGGCCCAGAGGCCACAGATTCCCAAGATTCAGAGCTCTCCTTGCCTTCTAGGCAGGGGAAGTCGCTGAAGCACACAGGGGTGACACGAAGCAGTATTGAGAGTTCAGACAAGATCTCCCAGGACGAGAGATGTCTGGAATAAATTAAAGGTCTATAAAATACAAGGTTATTTGTATATAACAATTACTTTAGTCTGCCTTCACTTATTTGTCTGAATATATACCCGTGTACGTGTGGGACTCCCCCTTCCTGCTCAAAAGAAAAAAAACAAAAACTGACGTGAAAGTATGGTCCTGTTAATTCAAAAGAGAGTAATTTTTTAAAGAAGTCTTTATATCTAAGGCTGCAGCTAGTAACTCCTTTAATTTACAGGATTTGTGAGTCTGTGAGCAGGGGGATGCGATGTGGTGAGGCCAGAGGGAAACAAAATATTTGTAGCAAAAATACACTGACTGAGAGTTAAGTTGTGAACACTGACATATTTCAATGATCTTTGGATAACTTTTGGGTGGACTCAGAGGGTTAAAGCTCATTAAGATACCAAATGAAACTTGCAAGTACATATCCATTACCATAGTTAATAATTGTACAATTTCTCAATCGGCAGAAGGCCACTTTAGTCAGAAAGACCAATGCAACCATAGTCCTTTATCTTTAGAGTGGTCAGAGTCTGATGAATGGGTCAAAGATTTATAAAACAGGATGAACCATATCAGCAGGTTTGTCTTTGCAGAACACTGCAACTAAAAATGCTTGTTACAAAATATATGTGGTTAAAAGGGAGTGCTTTCTCCATCTTATTACCAACCTAAAAACTCATCATTATAAGGCCTTTCCATGTCAATTTTACCAAAAAAAACCGAGCATCATAAAGTTACTCAAAAGCATCAAATGACAACATGAAGAGGCAGCATAGGATTGTAATTAAAAGTATGGGTTTTGAAAAAACAAAAAAAAAGTATGGGTTTTGAAGCAAGATAGACATGGGTTAAAACCCTACTCTGCAACTTACTAAAAATGTAAACTTGAAATTGTTGAAGCTAGGTGAGATACATACATACATATATATATAGATAGATATAGATATTCTTTATATTTTTGTATATAGTTGAAAACATCCATAATAACAAAATTAATTTCTTTATATGTCCAGTGAGAATTGTCTCCTTATCTTTCAAATGAGAATAACATTCATCCCTATCTTACAGTGTTGCTGTGAGATGGGCACAGAGTACTTACTCAATAAAGATTTGAGTCTTAAACCTCAGGAACTCTACACATACATATCGATACTTGGTGACACATAAAAACCAGCCCATTGTATTTCAGGGGTTTTTTTTGGTGTGTATTTTTACATAGTTGTAACCATAAAATTGAAATAATTTTGTATTCTGCTTCAGTCCATGTAATGCTACTCTTTTATGTCAACCTGTAAATTCTTAAACATTTTTTAAAAATAAATTTATTTATTTATTTTTGTCTGCGTTGGGTCTTCATTGCTGCGCGTCGGCTTTCTCTAGTTGCCGTGAGCGGGGGCTACTTTTCGTTTTGGTGCACAGGATTCTCATTGTGGTGGCTTCTTTTGTTGCAGAGCGCAGGCTCAGTAGTTGTGGTGCACGGGCTTAGTTGCTCCACAGTATGTGGGATCCTCCCGGACCAGGGGACCCGTGTCCCCTTCATTGGCAGGCGGAATCTTAACCACTACGCCACCAGGGAAGCCATTCCTAATCTTTTTTTTTTTTTTTTTTTTGCGGTACGCGGGCCTCTCACCGTTGGGGCCTCTCCCGTTGCGGAGCAACAGGCTACGGACGCACAGGCTCAGCGGCCATGGCTCACGGGCGCAGCCGCTTCGCGGCATGTGGGATCTTCCCGGACCGGGGCACGAACCCGTGTCCCCTGCATCGGCAGGCGGACTCTCAACCACTGCGCCACCAGGGAAGCCCCATTACTAATCATTTTTAACGCTAGCTTAATATTTTCATAATGAATCTAATTTAGTTCACCATTACTCTCTAATTCACTCATTTGTTTCTAACTTGTCACTATTATAGCCATTGCTGCAATAAATAATTTGAGGAATTTAGCATTTCCTTTTAATTATTTTCTTGTGATAAATTCCCAGGTATGGAATTATTGGGTCAAAGATAATGTACATTGTTATAGCTCTTAATATTTATTATCGTGTTGCTTGCAAAAGAACTGGACAGTTTATAACACCACAAACAATGGCCAAGAGTTCCAGTCTTACCACAGCTTTGTTAGCATATTAAAAAGTAATTTTGGGACTTCCCTGGTGGTCCAGTGGGTAAGACTCCACGTTCCCAATGCAGGGGGCCCCGGTTCGATTACTGGTCAGGGAACTAGATCCCCCGTGCATGCCACAACTAAGACCCAGTGCAGACTAAATAAATAAATAGAATTTTTTTTTAAGTAACTTTAATAGTGAGGGTACAGAGGTACTTCACTGGTGTTTCATTTGCATTTCTCCAATTATTTCCAAATTGAAAAAATAGTGAATTTTAAATTACATTTGGATTAAAATCCTTAATATATAGGGAATATGGAAGCATGTGCACACAGACACACAAAGTAATAGAAAAATGGGTTAAGAAGATAACCAGGTTGGGAATTCCCTGGCAGTCCAGTGGTTAGGATGCGGGCTTTCACTGCCTTGGATCCGGGTTCGGTCCCTGGTATGGGAACTAAGATCCCACAAGCTGCATGGTGCAGCCAAAAAATAAAAAAAGTGGATAACCAGGTTTATAGCACAGAAAAAAATACATGGTTAGAAACAAAGAAAACATTCAACCTCCTAATAAAATGAAATAAAATTTTATAAATGAATGAGAAAACATTTCTACCTATCAAACTTGCAAAGATTCATGAAAAGGGTACAAAGGTGCAGGGCAATAGCTTATACTAATAAGAGTTTAAACTAGTAAAATCCTTCTGGAGGGCAATATGGCAATGTATGTCAAAAGTCTTAAAATTCTGTATCCCTTTGACCCCATAATTATACTTCTAGGGATCTAACCTATAGAGAAAAACATCGTATACACTCGCATAGATTTAGCTACAAGGATGTTCACAGCAGTATCATGTAAAATGTTAGAAAAGTGAGGAAAACGTGCATTGACTGAGGTCTGATAAATTATGGCACATCCATACAAAGGCAAAACTATATAGCCATTTAAAGTCATGAAGATATGTATTACCACAAAAAATTTTCCTTAATATACTGCTATGTAAAACAAGGAGACTATAGAAGATTATATATGGAAAGATTTTATTTTAATTTATTTTTTTAAAAACAGTATTCAAGGGGCTTCCCTGGTGGCGCAGTGGTTGAGAGTCCGCCTACCGATGCAGAGGACACAGGTTCGTGCCCCGGTCCGGGAAGATCCCACAGGCCGCGGAGCGGCTGGGCCCGTGAGCCATGGCCGCTGAGCCTGCGCGTCCAGAGCCTGTGCTCCGCAACGGGAGAGGCCACAACAGTGAGAGGCCCACGTACTGCCAAAAAAATAAATAAAAAATAAAAACAGTATGCAGGGGCTTCCCTGGTTGTGCAGTGGTTGAGAATCCACCTGCCAATGCAGGGGACACGGGTTCAAGCCCTGTTCTGGGAAGATCCCACGTGCAGCGGAGCAACTAAACCCGTGTGCCACAACTACTGAGCCTGCGCTCTAGAGCCCGCGAGCCACAACTACTGAGCCCACATGCCACAACTACTGAAGCCTGCATGCCTAGGGCCCGTGCTCTACAACAAGAGAGGCCACCGCAATGAGAAGCCTGCTCACCGCAATTAGAGAAAGCCCGCGCGCAGCAACGAAGACACAACACAGCCAAAAATAAAAATAAATAAAATAAATTTATTAAAAAAAAAACAGTATTCAGGTTACTACTATTTACATTGAAGTTAGAAACCATTTCTACAGTTTCCACGTGTTCTCCATAGTGACTGATACAAGTGGTGCTAAAAAAGAAATAGTTCTATTCTTTAACCTCATTCAATCAATCCAATTTATCTTAATTCACTGTGCTAAGAAATAACATTGAATATTAGTAACCCACCTACTATGCACATTCATGGTAAACTTGTCACTCTTACAAATACCCAATAGTTACTAAATGCTACTATCTGAATTTCCTACTTAAAAAGATAAAATGTTGCCACATTTTATGTCACTAAAGGGTATAAGACACACCATCTGCCCTCAAAAACAAAATCAATTGAAGTTTAAAGCTATTACTCATTCTTGTATCTAAAATAATAGCTACTAAAACAAACCTTTAAGCAGACAATTGATTTCTTAAATCTTTTTGCATAAGCTCTCATTTCCTTTGCGACAGGCTTTGGTTTTTCAAGTGAGAGATTTGTAATCATGTTCTCATCACCACCTGAGGTACCCTATGATTAGTGCGGTGCAGTGAGCCTCTTAGTCCTGCTTGCAATGCAGTAGGAATTTCTTCCTCCCAGCCCCTATTCCAGGCATTTTCCTTCTACCAGTAAGTATTTAAACAGGAAGTGACCCTTAATCTAGCTGCTCTTCTGCCTTAAAGAATAGGGTGACCGGACATCCTGATCTGCCCAGTATGGTCCTAGTTTAAGCATGCTGTCCTGGTGTCCTGTTTCGTTGGTCTCCCTTCTCACTCTTAAAAATGTCTCGGTTTAGGAATAAATTACATGGTGTCCTAGTTAAGAACCATATAAATACACGAATAAATGTCCTATTAGTGAAGAGTGTGCCTCCTAATACATTTTATCAGAAACATTATAACAATAGTTAGGAACAACTTAAGAAATAAAGAGAAACACTCTGTTTCATTTTCCTGTAACAAGTTTTTAAAAATAAAACACTAATAGAAATAAGGCTGAATTGCATCTAAAATATATAATATGCATTTAAGAAATCTCACAACACAGATAAAAATTAAATGAGGTAGAAAAGAGAATTAACCTGCTTGGCAGCTAAAGAATCTAGCTTCGGGTTCTGGGTAATGAGGCCGCAGATACAGGTATAAAATCTTTTGGATCCAGTCTTCCTAGAAAATATCTCAGACAGCAAGATGTCAACTTATCCAAGACTCACACTTCCTAAGGGAAGTCAAAGGAGCAATCCTAAAATGTCACACTTCACTCCCCCATCTCCCACACTATGTAACTGCAAAAGAACTAAACTGTAAGATTAGTAATCATGACCTCAAGCAAAACATGGGTCCCAGGGGTCTGCCTGCCAACACCTGTACTTGCTCTTATCTCCACCCACCCCCTAAAAAAGGTGAAAAACACAAAATCAAGGAAAAAAAAAAAAAAAACTTTGCAACTTCAGTCCTGACATTCCTTTGTAAAAAGTCCATGTTCATCTCAGCAAATGGCAACTCCTTTCTCCCAGTTCCTCAAGCCAAAAACCTTGGTATCCTCTCTGACTTCTCTCTTTCTCTCATACTTCCAATTTGTCATCAAATCCTTTTAGCCCTACCTTTAAAATTCATTCAGAACTTGACCACTTTTCTCCACCTTCACCTGCTCCTGCCCTGGTTCAAATCACCATCATCTGGATTATCTGCAGTAACCTGATTTTCCTTCTTATTCTACTGCCTCCTCAGAAAACAGGTTTATAGAAGTGAAGGGAACTTGCCCCAGGTCACACAGCCTGCTGGCAGTGGAGCCAAGACTGGAATGAGGAAATCAAACTGCAGAGCCTAAAATCTTAACCAGTCTACCACACTGCCTCTCTGGGTTTTTGACTTTGCACAACTGTGGAGCTAGAATCCAAGCCGGAACGCTGCCATTAAGTCATATGAAACACACTCAGAAAACACTGGTGGAACTTCCCTGGTGGCACAGTGGTTAAGACTCTGCCTGCCAATGCAGGGGACATGGGTTTGAGCCCTGGTCCAGGAAGATCCCACATGCCTCGGAGCAACTAAGCCCGTGCGTCACAACTACTGAGGCTTTGCTCTAGAGCCCATGAGCCACAACTACTGAAGCCCACGCACCTAGAACCCATGCTCCACAAGAGAAGCCACCGCAATGAGAGGCCCACGCACCACAACGAAGAAGAGCCCCCTCTCGCCACAACTAGAGAAAGCCTGAGCACAGCAATGAAGACCCGATGCAGCCAAAAATAAATAAATAAATAAATTTATGTTTTTTAAAAAAGCACTGGCTTATCTAGAGAGGTAAGAAAAGAACTTCAACATAAAGGAGCTACATTATCAAAGAATTCCACTTAGAAGGTTTACTGTAAAGTTAATAATGAAGTGAATAATAAATAGCTCTTAAGAGGACCTCTCTCTCTTTCTCTTTCTTAATACCTTCCTTCAAATCTGACAAATTTTCTCTCTCTCTCCCTCCCTCCCTCCCTCTCCCTCTCTCTCCCTCTCTTTAGTCATCTGGCAATGGGATGATAAACTTCCTAGACATTAAATATTCAAATTTAAAAACGTGTTGCTGGGAATTCCCTGGCGGTCCAGTGGTTAGTACTCTGCGCTTCCACTGCAGGGGGCATGGGTTCGATCCCTGGTCAAGGAACTAAGATCCCACATGCCACAACATAGCCAAATAAATAAATAAATAAAAATAAAAACCTGTTGCTTAGCAAGTTAAAATATACAGAGTAAATGTAACAAACCATAGATGACAGACCTACTTGCCTGACCTAAACCACTTTCTTCCTTTCACCTTAAATACCCCAAGGTATACCTCAGCATCTATGTGCACTAGCTGTTCCCTCAGCCTTAAACGTTCTTCCCCTAGACTCTTGTTTACTATTTTTAAAATTTGAAGTATAATTAAACATTCAATAATAGGCACAGGTCTTAACAGTTCTGTTCGATGACTATTGACAATGGTCTACACCCATGTAACCATCACCCAAAACAAAATACAGAACATTCCCATGATCTCAGGAAGTTCTTTCATGTCTTTTTCTAAACAGCTTCCTTCCCTTCCCAACCTACAATTATCTTCTGATTTCTATCACTACAGAATAGTTTTGTCCTTTCTTGAACTTCATATAAACAATACAGTATATGCTCATTTATGTCTAGTTCCTTTCACTTAACACAATGGTTTTGAGATTCACCTGTGTTGTTGGGTGTATCAGGTGTTGGGTACTGTGAATACACCACACACACAAAATACACCACAAGTTGTTTATCCATTTTCCTGTACATGGACATTTTAGTTGTTTCCAGTTTGGGGCTTTTATGAATAAGACTGCTATGAACATTCTTGAATTCATAATTTTGAGGAAATATGTTTTCATTTCTCTTCATTAAATATATAGGAGTAGAATGTTAAATCATAGGATGTATATGTTTAACTTCAGTAGAAAATGCCAAACAGCTCTCCAAAGTAGCTATACTATCTGGCACACCCATCAGCAATGGATGAATTCCAGTTGCATCACATCATGCCCAACATTTAGTATCTTCAGCCTTTCTCTTGTTAGCCACTCTAGAGTGTGTGAGACGATATCTTATTATGAATTTACTTTGCATTATTTCCCTGTTGACTAAGTGTTGCTGACTACCTTTGCAAGTGCTTATTGGTCATTAGTATATCCTCTTTGGGGAAGTCTGTTACTGGGTTATTCCTCTTTTCCTCATTTTACTATTGAGTTATTGCACTTCTTTACATTCCCTAGATATAAGTCCTTTGACAGATAGATATGCTGGAAATTTTTTTTCCCTACTCTGGACTTACCTACTCTTTTTCTTAGTGGTATCTTTTATTACTTTTTAAAATATTTTTATTTGGCTGTGCTGGGTCTTAGTTGTGGCACGTGGGATCTTTAGTTGTGGCATGAGAACTCTTAGTTGTGGCATGTGGGATCTAGTTCCCTGACCAGGGATCAAGCTTGGGCCCCCTGCATTGGAAGTGTGGAGCCTTAGCCACTGGACCACCAGGGAAGTCCCTTAGTGTTATCTTGTAAAAGGCAGTAATGTTAAATTAGTTGAGGTCCAATTTATCAATTTTTTTTCTTTTACGTATCTTTTTTCTTTTAGGATCTTATCCAATAAATATTTGAATACTCCAAAGTCATAGGGATATTCTCTTTTTTTTTCTTCTAGAAGCTTTGACATTTTAAAAATATGTCCACAAATTATTTGATACTCCTCCCTTCAGGAGGTGAGGCTTAATTCCTCTACCCTTAAACATGGGCTGGAGTAATGAGTAGAATATGGTGGAAGTGATGGTATGTGACTCCCAAGACTTTGTCATAAAAGGCAATGCCACTTCCTCCTTGTGCTCCCTCTTTGATCACTTACTCTGAGGGAAGTCAGCTGCCGTGTTATGAGGGCACTCAAACAGCCCTAAGAATAGGCTCATGTGGTGAAGAACTGAGTCTCCAGCCAATAGCCAGTGAAGAGCTGAGGCCTCTAGCCAATAGCCGTGCGACATAAGCCATCTTAGAAGGGGATTCTCCAGCCCCAGTCAAGCCTTCAGATGATTACATTCTTGCTAAAATCTTGGCTACAACTGGATGAGAGACTCTGTGCTAGAATTACCTAGCTAAATTCCTCCTGTATTCCTGACACAGATTAACTGTAACATAATAAATATTTGTTACTTTAAGCCAGGAAGTATTGGGAAATTTGTTATGAAGTGAGAGATAATACAGAAATTGTATCGTTTTTGCTTTTGCATTTTAGATAAATGATCCACTGCAAATTAGTTTCTGTGTATGGAATGAGTTGAGGTGATAGTTCATTGTTTTCCATATAGATATCAAGTTAGAGCAACATTTGTCTTTCTTTCTCCCATTGGACTGACTTGGCACTTTGGTGGGAAAATGTATGAGTCTATTTCTGAGATCTCTATTGTATATCACTGATCTAAATGTCTATCCTTATGCCAACACTACACTGTCTTGATTACTGTAGCTCTGTGGAAAATCCTGACATCAGTAAACAAAAGTCCTCCAACTGCCTTTTTCAAAATTATTTTGGCTATTCTTAGACCTTTACATCTTGGTAAGTTTATAGAATTGTCTTATCTATTTCTTCAAACAAAGCCTACTAGGATGTTAAAGAAGACTGAATTGAATCTATCGGTCAATTTAGAGAGAATTCCATCTTAATGTTAAGTCTTCCAATCCGTGAATATGGAATATCACCATTTATCTGGGTTTTTTTTTAAACTTACATTAGCAATGTTTCTACCTTTTCAGTGTTGAGAGCATATCCTTAGTTACATTTATTCATAGGTATTTACTTTTTTTTATGCTATCAGAAATAACCATTTTTATTTCAGTTTTCAAATAGTTCATTGCTAATATTGAGAACTACAAATTATTTTCATATAGTGATTTTGCTAAATTCACTTATTAAAATTGTTTTTTGTAGATTCCATAGGGTTTTCCATGTACACAATCATGTCATATGTAAGTAACAGTTTTACTTCTTTTCTAATTTTTATGCTTAATTATGTTCTTTTTCTTGACTTATTACACTTTCTAGGACCACTAGTTCAATGTTGAATAAAGGTGATGAAAGAGAAATATATATCCATATTACTGCTTTAAAATCTTTAGGATCTATAGCTAAGGTTGGCAAATGTTTTCTACAACAGGTCACAAAGTAAGTATTTTATGCTTTGCAGGTCATACAGTCTGTTACAATTATTGTACACTGTGGATGTAGCAAGAAAGCAGCCATGGACAATACATAAACAAATGAGCATGGCTATGTTCCAATAAAACTTTACGGTCACCGAAATTTGATTTTCCTACTTTCACATGTCACAACATATTAGTCTCCTTTTGATTCTTTTTCAGCCATTTTATTACATATAGACCATTCTAGGTCACAAGCCACACAGGAACAGGTAATGGGCTGGATGTGGCCTACAAGCTGAAGTTTGCTGATCTCTGGTTCAGACCATTGATTTGAGAGCTTTCTTCTTTCCTAATATAAGAATTTAATGCAATGTTTCCCTCCAAACAGTGCTTAATGGCACTACTATTTGTTTCATTTGTGCTTTGTACTGGTTTTTTAGCCATCGCTATAGGATTGTCAATTTACATCTTTAACTTTACACAGTCTTCAAATAACATACAGCCAGCCTGCCATATACATGGGTTCCACATCTGCAGACTCAACCAACTGCAGATCAAAAAAAAAAACAAAACCCAGAAAGTTCCAAAAAGCAAAACTTAAATTTGTTGCATGCCAGCAACTATTAACATAGCATTTACATTGTATTCACAACTATTTACATAGCATTTACCTTGTATTAGGTATTATAAATAATCTAGAGATGACTTAAAGTATACAGGAGGATGTGCATAGGTTACATACAAATACTGTGCCATTTTACATAATGGACTTGAGAAATCTGAGGATTTTGGTATCCAAGGGAGGTCCTGGAACCACTTCCCGGGGATAACAAAGAATGACAGTACCACTTAACCTGTTCTAAGAACCTTACAACAGCATTGATTCCCAATCTGAATGTTATACTCAGGCCAAATTATTTATCAAGGTTAAGAGGGAAATAAAGGCATTTTCAGAAATGCAACATATCAAATAATTTGCCTCCCATTCACCCTTTCTTCAGCAAATTGTGGGAGTAAACCAAGAAGGAGGAAGACATAGAACAGAAGAAATAGAAGATCCAACACAGAAGAAAAGGAAATGCCTAGAATGATAGCTGGGCACTATGAGAAAATGGAAACCACTCCAGACTGGAGCACGTTACTCTGGAGGGACTTCTCTGAGATGACGACATTGACAGAATAAATTATGTGAAAGAAAACAGGAAATTTGGGCAACTGGTAGCAAATTTTGAGTTGAGTTAGTGATAAGGACACAAAAAGCCATATAAACAAGTTATGTCCCAAACTGAAAGCATCAAATACATTACTTGAAAAATCACAGGTAAACACAAAACAGCTAGAAGTTGAGAGTGGTTACCTGAGAAGGGGAAGTGAAGGTGGGGACCAAGAAGTACTGTCTGTCTGGACAATCCCTGACAAACTACTTGGCTCATTAAACTGTATAACTCTGAAGAAGAAAAATATGGAAGATAAGGAAATAAGGTACTTAAGGATTTCCCAAGGACATAAAACCATCTTGGCAACTAAATGTGACCTCTGGAAACCAAGAAGTCTAACAAAATTGTCCTGCAAAATAGAAAACAACACAAACGAATGCATTTGATGGGTCGAAAAGGGCAAGAAAAAAGCAACATTACGCCTGTGCTATCATAACTCTTGTCAAATGCGTGACGTCAAGAGCAGAAATCCCTAGGTTTCTGTGCTTCAGTTCCCCCGTCTATAAAGTGTGTGTAACAGTATCCCTCTCCCAGGACTGTAATGAGGCTTCAACCCAATAATGAACATAAAGTGCTTACAGCAGTGTTAGAAATAAATATTAACACAGTTAATACTTTAACTCTTTTTAAATAACTGAAATTATTTTTTATCTCAAATCATTCAACTTAATTGTCACAATGATACTGAAAAGTTTATTTGAATGCTTACCTTGTCTATTCAAACATCAAGGCCTCTAACCCTTTCCCATATCTCCAAAAAGGGTGGGGGGCTCTGTGGGGGGAAGAAGATAAACTGTCTGATGACCCAAGAGAAACAGAAATAACAATTAATGAAGGCTGTCTCTAAAGATGCTTATCATTCTGAAGAACTAAGTGCACCTGAAAAACTACTCAGGATACCAGGCTTTATCTTACACTTCTTAGTTGATTATGATCAATCATTCACTCACTAAGTTAGTCAGCAATTAGAACTGAAAACTTGGTCCTAACTATACAATAACTCAATAATGCTGAGACCAGCATTTTTCCACTTCTAAAGAGATAAAGTCTCCAACTTGTGCTCTCCAAGTTCAGTTCTACTTTGTTATGAAACCTGAGAAACATTTTTCCAAAGGAAAAAAGTATGAAATAAAGTTCAGATCCTGGGCAAGAAATAAAGGCCAATTTAATCCACATATACCTAAGAACCGTGGAAAAAAGAAAAGAATAAATATAACCATGTTAGGTGGCTTTCAATCTCTTGTGCTCTAACAGTTAGCAAAAAAATAGTTACTTAAGAGTTGTCCCACACTTTGTTTTATTCATCTTTGGATCCTTGTAAACATAAACAGTATGTAACAGAGTACCTGACTTCTATTAGAAGCTTAAAATATTTATTTAACAAATGAATAACTAGAATTAAGAGTACTATTTGAACTATACTCTTTTTATGGAGAAATACACTACAATTTGCAATTGAAGGAACATTTTCCTTTATCTTGGCAACAAGATCAGAGTTTGAACACCAAGAACAATAAAGCCTGGGCAGATACTCCATCTACATAATAGTCATTTCTCCTAGAAATCACATTTTGGTCACAGATCACTCCTACTGTTTTGAAGTATGTATAAATCACTAAGTTGGGTTTCATAATATAAAACTTGACCTCCAAAATTCCCTGCTTCTTTCCCTTCACCAATATCTTATATAAAAATTGCAGCCATCAATATTTTATCTGGGAGGATTCCCCCCCCAGTTTTATTGAGATATAATTGACATATAACATTGCATTAGTTTAAGGTATAGGGTATAATAATTTGATATATGTATATACTACAAAATGATTACCACAATAAGTTAACAACCATCACCTCACATAGTTATAAATTTTTTTTCTTGTGATGAGAACGCTTAAGATTTACTCTGTTCGCAATTTTTAAATATTTAATGTAGTACTGTTAACTATAGTCACCATGCTGTACATTACACCTCCAGAACTTATTTATCTTATAACTGACGTCTGTACCTTTTGACCACCTTCCCCTATCTCCCCAGGCCCACCCCTCTGACAACCACCAATCTGTTCTGTTTCTGTGCCTTCAGTTTTTTTAGATTCCACATTTAAGTGATATCATAAAGTATTTGTCTTTCTTGGTCTGGCTTATTTTACTTAGCATAATGCCCTTGAGGTCCATCCATGTTGTTGCAAATGGCAGGATTTCCTTATTTTTATGGTTGAATAATACCCCATTGTATATATACACACCACATTTTCTTTTTTTTTTTAAATGATTTGGCCTCCCAGGTCCAAGTCAGTATTTTTTCTTTTTTTGTAATTAATTAAGTTATTTATTTTTGGCTGTGTTGGGTCTTTGTTGCTGCGCATGGGCTTTCTCTAGTTGCATCAAGTGGGGTCTGCTCTTCGTTGTGGTGCGTGGGCTTCTCATTGTGGTGGCTTCTCTTGTTGCAGAGCACGGGCTCTAGGTGCGCGGGCCTCAGTAGTTGTGGCTCACGGGCTCTAGAACGCAGGCTCAGTAGTTGTGGCACATGGGGTAGGTAGTTGTAGCTCGCAGGTTCCAGAGCACAGGTTTCAGTAGTTGTGGTTCTCAGGGTCTAGAGCGCCGGCTCAGTAGTGGTGCACGGGCTTAGTTGCTCCACGGCATGTGGGATCTTCCCAGACCAGGGCTCAAACCCATGTACCCTGCATTGGCAGGTGGATTCTTAACCACTGCACCACCAGGGAAGTCCCATACACCACATTTTCTTTATCCATTCAGCCATCAATGAACACCTAGGTTATTTCCATGTCTTGGCTATTATAAACAATGCTACAATGAACATGGGGGTGCAGATATCTCTTCAAGACAGAGATTTCACTTCTTTAGAATATGTTCCCCAAAGTGGAATTGCTGAATTACACAGTAATTCTATTTTTAATTTTTTGAGGTCGATTTTTTAATCTAAAATTTATTTTTAAATTTTTTTGAGGTAGAAAGCAGTTTCTATACTACCTCTAGTCAGTACCAAAGGTTATCAACTGAAAAATTAATACAATGGACCAAAAAATGTAATAAAAAACACTTATTAAAAGACTCAATACTCAGGGACTTCCCTGGTGGTCCAGTGGTTAAGACTCCATGCTTCCACTGCAGGGGGCACAGGTTCAATCCCTGGTCAGGGAACTAAGATCCTGGATGCCAGGTGCAGCATGGCCAAAAAAAAAAACCAAGATTCAATATTCAGAAGAAATTCTGTTTAAAACCCAACATTTCTCTAGTTCAAATGCCAACTACCTATACTTAGACATTCCAGAAATGAAAGTAGATAAAATTACCCAACCCAATAACATAAATTATGTTAAGAACAAAAATAATTGCAAAACAACTGAAAATTATAGGTTAACATTACAGAATTTAGTAAACAATGAATTCGATGTCCACATTGCAAAGCTGACTTCCATAGTTTAAAACCTGAGTTTACCTAAAAAAGAACACCCTTAATTTTTCATTACTCAAAAAAACAACTCAATCTCTATGATACATCCTTAAAGAAATAAAGATTAATTTATCCTAGAGAGCCAGGGTTCACATCAAGCTTTATGGAATGACTGATAATCACATTTCTTCTTCCAAACATAAAATTCATGTGGATTGTCACCTTAAATGAGAAAGGCATGAAAAGAACGTAAGCTCCAATCTAGCATTAGAAATTACTCCATAAATACCCTTTCTGCTTTGAAAGTATATTTCCCCAATGAAACCAATATACTTTATTTCTTTATAATGATTTCATTTCATGTAAATTTATGAAGGTTGTATAAATATTTGTTAGAATAGGAGTTTGTTTGAATAGTTGATAATGACTAGTGAGAACAAGAGACAAGGGTAGCATCATCAGCAGAGGAGACAAAAGCATCTCTAAAGCATCCACTACATTAACACAACATTTTTTACACAAAGATTTTTAAGTAAGGTCTTTATGTGGTATTTTTGAAAAATATTTTTATATCCAAGAAAATTTAAACATAAGCAATTAAATCTACTTTTAATTTTTTAATTGTTTTTTATGTTGAATTTTGATTAAGAATGTTTTCTGTAGAAAGACCAGATCAGTTTCTCTGCTTTAGTAAACTGTATAACAAAATATGAAACTCATTAAGGAAAAGCAAAGCAGGAAACTTAATATGTCACTTTTAGACACCTATCCTTAGGTGAAAGTAAACAGCATTAATTCCAAGCATTTCCAAACTTTTAGGAGAAGTGGGTGGGTGAAGGAACAAGAGAGAATAAAAACTCACACTACTTCTATAGTGTAGGTTTATATTTTAATGTTTTCATTCTCAAAAGCAAATGAGGCAAATTGAGACTTCCACCTGGCTTGCCAGAATGACTCTCATGAGTACTAACATGCTTAGGTTAACATTTTCATAAACTTTTTTCTCATTTCTTCCAAGTATCTTAAATAACACTAAAAACTACATAACATGATGCAGCTGCTTCGGAAAAACTGTTTGACAGTTCCTCAAAAAGTTAAACATAAAGATATCACATAACCCAGTAATTACATCCTAGGTATACACCAAGGAGAATTGAAAACATATGTCCACAAAAACCTGTAAATGAATGTTCATAGCAGCATCATTCCTATCAGTCAAAAAGTGGAAATAACCCAAACATCCATCAACTGATGAATGGATGAACCAAATGTGGTATATCCTCACAATGGAATATTATTCAGCCCAGAAGAGCTACAAAGTACTGATATGCCACATCACAGGTAAACTCTGAAAACATGCTACACTAAAGGAACCAGACACATAAGGCAATATATCGTATGATTCTATTTATATAAATTACTCAGAACAGGCAACTCCATAGAAATATAAACAGATATATGGCTGCCAGGGGCTAGGAGAAGGGGGAAAACTTAAGAGGGGTTTCCTTTGAGGGCGATGAAAAAGTTCTGGAACTAGATAATGGTGATGGTTGCACAACACTGATTATACTCAAAGCCACTGAAACTTTTATGCTATGTGAGTTATACTTTAATTAATGAAAGAAACCCTACAAAACCAAAAACAGATGTTAACATCTTATCAGAGAAAGTTAACTTCCAAAATAAATGATGATTATTTTGGTATTTCTTTAAAAACCTTATTGTTAATTTGATATGGACATTAGAAACATTTTTATTTATATATTTATTTATTTTGGTTGTGCCAGATCTTAGTTGTGGCATGCAGGATCTTCCACGCCTTGTGCGGGATCTTTGTTGCCGCATACAGGATCTTTAGCTGTGGCATACGGATCTTTAGTTGTGGCATACGAATTCTTAGTTGGGCATGTGGGATCTAGTTCCTTGACCAGGGATCGAACCTGGGCCCCCTGCGTTGGGAGCATGGAGTCTTAGCCACTGGACCACCAGGGAAGTCCCTAGAAACATTTTCAGAAATAAACCTTTTTCTATAATGCCCAATACCATCCTTAAGCTTTTCTATTTGTCAGGAATTCGCATAAAAATCTTTTATTGCCAGCTTTGCAATGCTTAGTCTGCCAGGGTAGGAATCAATTTTATATAATATCTAAAGAAGTCAAGTGAGTTTTAAAATAGGCAGAATGTTTTATTAAATTTGGCTTACCAATATCGTATGTTGAATTTTAGTACAGGAGAGGAACATGTTTATTTCTAATGAAGAAGTTCAGCAAAAGATGAAAAACTTTTTATTTTATTTATTTATTTATTTATTTTTTGGCTGCACTGGGTCTTCATTGCTGTGTGCGGGCTTTCTCTAGTTGTGGCGAGTGGGGGCTACTCTTCATTGTGGTGCATGGGCTTCTCATTGTGGTGGCTTCTCTTGTTGTGGAGCACAGGCTCTAGGTGCATGGGCTTCAGTAGTTGTGGCATGTGGGCTCAGTAGTTGTGGCTCAGGGGGTTAGTTGCTCCACAGCATGTGGGATCTCCCAAGACCAGGGCTTGAACCCGTGTCCCCTGCACTGGCAGATGGATTCTTAACCACTGCGTCACCAGGGAAGTCCCAAAATACTTTTAATTTATTATTTATTTATTTATTTAAGATTTATTTACTTTATTCTTGTCTGTGTTGGGTCTTAGTTGCGGCACACGGGATCTTTGTTGCGGTGCGCGGGCTTCTCCCTAGTTGTGGCATGAGAGTTTTTTTCTTCTTCTCTAGTTGTGGTACGCAGGCTTCAGGGCACGTGGGCTCTGTAGTTTGCGGCACACAGGCTCTCTAGTTGAGATGCACTAGCTCAGAAGTTGTGGCGCACTAGCTCAGAAGTTGTGGCGCGCGGGCTTAGTTGCCCCGTGGCATGTGGGATCTTAGTTCCCTGACCAGGGATCAAACCCACGTTCCCTGCATTGTATGGCGGATTCTTTACCACTGGACTACCAGGGAAGTCCCCCGAAAAACTTTTTAGACAGCAAAATTTACCTGGTCTGCTTTAGCCCTCATGAAGCTATCTCTGACATTCATTTTTTTAAATTTTGATATTCAATACAGAAAAGCAACATCCAAAAAAAAAAAAGGGCCATGCCAAATGCAATAATAGCCCATTAATTTATTTTACCTCAAATATAATAGAAAATACCACTTCTGCTGAACCTGATTCTAGGCAAGGTAAAATTCAGTCGCCTACATAATAATTTGCCCAGTGTCCATTCACAATCTTCCTGCTTGCTCTTAATGGCATTTGAGTAGAGTAGGCTCTCAATCTACATGAATTAATTATGTAAATTATCAGATTAAATAACAGTTTCAACTTAAAATAATAACATCTATTTGGGGCCTATGCGAACCAGGCAATGGAAATAGAGGCTTTATATATTTAACTCATTTCTGCTCACAATACCTTACAGAGAGGTTAAGTAACTTCCCTAAGGTCACAACACTAGTACACTGCAAAGCCAGGATTCAAACCAAGGTCTGTCAGACATAGAATCATTTTTGCTAAAACATTCCAAGTGTGGGCTACAAAGGAATATAATTTCAGTTTAATTGGCAAACATTCATCTTATCTCTTTAATACAGCTTCTAAATGTTTAGGTAATGAGAAAGAAAAAGAGTGCTTGAAAAGAACATTACGGAAGAATGAAGTGATGTGCCTGGGGAAACATGCAGTGCACTGTTTGCCTACTATGTGCCATGTGCTGGACTGGCTATTTTAATGCATGAACACTTAATTGTTACAACAATACTGGGAAGTAAATATTGATGCCTCCTTTTTTACATAAGAAACTGAAGTTTAGAAGGTGCAAGAAGGGCCAAGGTTACAGAAGTTGCAAGGCACATAGTTGGGATTAGAAACCAAATTCAGTCAGTCAATAAATATTTACTGAGTGTTTACTATGTACCAGGGCTATACGAGGCACTTAGAATAGAATATTAGAGATCTCCCACATACAGCTCAAACGAAACCCATCTTCTTTTTGCTTAGGCAGTAAATCATTGTGAAATTTAAAAATCCCCATAGATTTTTCTTTTAGTAGCTTTGTTTTAAATGATTATTCATGCTTTGGTTATACATGTTAAGTACTGTCCCTAAAGCCAGAAGTTGATTGCCATAAAAACTGAATAAGCCTCCAGTAGATAATGTGAAAATATAAGCAATTCTGTCCTCCTGCATGATTTTGACCATATTGCTAGATAGAGAACACCACTTTGGAAAATATACTTCTTATGTTCTGAAGGATAATTTAAACCATTAAGCATTTTACAAAGCTTTTGCAGGTCAGATTTTAAATGACAACAGTGAAATTTCAAAAAGAACAGGAAAAGTCAGCACCAAAGCTAGTTTAACATTAATAATAAGTGATCTAATAAATAGGTCTATGTTTGCCTAGTCAGGTTTTGCTTATTATGCCAGTTGGAAAGCCGGAAGGAAACTGGTTTTAACTCCCATACAACCTGTATCATGACAACACCACTTTATCAGAAATGTAGCTGATATCAGCATAATGCTGAGACAGTTCAAATTTAAAACTGATTTTTCTTTTCCAACTATTTTCATAATCATTAATGGTATACAGAATCGAGATAACTTAAGAAAAGAAAAAAAGAAGGGTAATTAACATTTACTGCCTTCTATGTGCCAGATACTACTTTTAATTCTCACAGCCACCTTAACCTTTTAGAGGAAGAAAGAGAAGTTTTGAGAAATGAAGTACCTTTTCTAAGATTACATAACTAAGGGTTTCCTGGTGGCGCAGTGGTTGAGAATCCGCCTGCCGATGCAGGGGACATGGGTTCGTGCCCCGGTCCAGGAAGATCCCACGTGCCGCGGAGCGGCTGGGCCCGTGAGCCATGGCTGCTGAGCCTGCGCGTCCAGAGCCTGTACTCCGCAACGGGAGAGGCCACAACAGTGAGAGGCCCGCATACCGCAAAAAAAAAAAAAAAAAAGATTACATAGCTAATAAAAAGGCAGAGCCAAGGTTCAAACTCTGATGTCAATTATTATAATGCTCCATGGCACTAAATACCTGTCAGTTTCTTAATTTATTTTTAAAACTTTATGATAACATTAGAGCAGAGAAAGCAGAGTAAAGTAATGATTTGGATTATGAACTGTTTTAGTACCTCAAAAGTACTAAAGAGTGATGTCGCCCTTTTAAAAATTCCTATGACGGTGACTGTGAAAGAGAATATAAAATACCTTCAAGTCAAAATATTAGGCTTTTGAGTAGAAAAAAAGTAACAAATAAATAAGTATACATTTAATATTATCAAAAGAGAACCAAGTTAAAAAAAAATAGTTCTATTCTAAAGCAACACTTTTTGAAAGATCACCAGTGTAGGCTGGCTCGAAGCAGCATTTTTCAGAGTTAACTTCATGGAAGACTAATCCCTATAAAAATATTGAAAGATAATGAGTTTCCACAGTCAAACAAGTTTGAGAAATGCCGGACTTAACACTAAACCAGTTTCTTCACTGGTTACAAGCAGTACAACATAGTGCCCGGAGCCCGCTGGAGTCAGACTATCTGGGTTTCAATCCCTGCTCTTCCACCTCCTGGCCTAGCCATGAGATTTGGAACATGTTATTTCACTACTCTGGGTCTCAGGTTTCCCACCAGTTAAAAAAAAAAAAAAAAAAGGAGACAATTGCAAAGACAGATTTGTTGTAAAAATTAGAAAGATTAATACATCTGGGGTTGAGATATGGGGTATATGTATATGTATAGCTGATTCACTTTGTTATAAAGCTGAAACTAACACACCTTTGTAAAGCAATTATACTCCAATAAAGATGTTTTAAAAAAAAAATCTGGGGTTCTTAGAACAGAGCCTTAAAATAATAAGTGCTTGATAAATGTTAAATTATTAGTAGTAACATCATTTCCCTGAGCCTTTATTAACCTGATAAAAGTTGATGCTCATCATGAATCTCCAAGGAGTCAAGGGATATACCTAGTATGCAGTTTCCCAAACTTACATGATAGAACCCACTTTTCCACAGACCATCCCTCAAGGCTGATTAATGTCTTTTAAAATCAAAACAAAACAAACAAAAAACACTATGAGAAACAATAAAGAATTCCATCACTAAAATTAAATCTGTTTAAAAAAAATACAAGTTTAGTACTTCCCAGTTGGTGAACACATCGAGGTGCAGGAAGGGTGGCATGTGGAAGAAGGCATGGGAAGCTCCACATCCCTTCCCCCATACCTTGCCCTACACATCTCTCCCACTTGGCTATTCCTGAGTTGTATCCTTAATAAGCCAGTAATATCTCCTTACAGATTCCAGCACATGGGTTCAGTGCCTGGAACCTATACATGTAGTAGAATAGAGCATTGTTTTATTTTCCATTCTCATAGCCCTCAGTGGCTTCAAGTGATCACATCTCATCACAGTAGTCATTCAATTATCCAAGATACTATGTGGAACCTATTCATCATCACCCAGCCTGCAATCATTTGAATAAGGACATGAATAGTTTCTGTTATCAAGATACATCTATTTAAGTCTCATGTCTGTTGTATAGAAGTCAATATTCAAATGATGGCGTGTTTTCCGTTTGGTATTTATTGTGCCCATCTGGCAAATTTACAGTCATTGTCAGAGCACTGATCATGCTACCCTTCCATTTAGAATTTTTTCTAAGCAGTATGTGTCAGGATCTTCAGAAATGCTTACAACCTTTGATCAAACAAATCAATCTCCAAGAATCTATACTATGGAAATAAATAAGAATACAAGATAAAACCTTAAATACACATATTGCCTCATTGTTTAATATTGTGGAAAATTAGAAATACTAAAGAAGTCTAGGGAATTCCCTGGTGGTCCAGTGGTTAGGACTCAGAGCTCTCACTGCTGAGGGCCCAGGTTCCATCTCTGGTCCAGAAACTAAGATCCGCAAGCTGAGTGGTGCAGCCATAAATAAATAAATAAGTCTAATTTTAGTGGAAGGATTAAACAAAGAGTGGTACATTACTTGCATTACACAGTCATTACAAATTATATTTGAAAGATTATGAATAATGCTATGTGAAAAAGCAAGTTACTAGTTTATTTTTGTAGTATAAGCATAATTTTCTAAAACAAGCCAACAAAACACCAAGTAATCAAAATTTAAGACAAAAACTAAATCTAAAAATACGCCAAGGGCTTCCCTAGTGGCGCAATGGTTAAGAATCCGCCTGCCAATGCAGGGGACACGGGTTCAAGCCCTAGTCCAGGAAGATCCCACGTGCCGCGGAGCAACTAAGCCCATGCGCCACAACTACTGAGCCTGCGCTCTAGAGCCCGCGAGCCACAAATACTGAGCCCTCATGCCACAACTACTGAAGCCCATGAGCCTAGAGCCCGTGCTCTGCAACAAGAGAAGCCACCGCAATGAGAAGCCCGCGCACTGCAATGATGAGTAGTCCCCGCTCGCCACAACTAGAGAAAGCCCAAAGGTAACAATGAAGACCCAATGCAGCCAAAAGTAAATTAATTAACTTAAAAAAATAATAATAAATAAAAAAATAAAAATACACCCAGTGACATGGCAACAGCAGGCGGAGAGGATGTGCACACCCTCATTCCTTCCTTTCTCAACTCCATCTTCACGTTAGCAGCAGTGGTAAAGCGGTTCAGTTGCCAACATGCAGCTGTTTGTCTGCACGCAGGAGCTACACACTCTCCAGGTGACTGGCCAGGTGACAGTCGCCCAGATCAAGGCTCATGTAGCCTCGTTGGAGGGCCTCACTCCAGAAGATCAGGTCCTGCTCCTGCAGGATGAGGCTACCCTGGGCCAGTGTGGGGTGGAGGCTGTGAGCACTCCGAGCACTCTGGAAATAGCCAGCCGCATGTTTGGAGGTAAAGTCCATGGTTCCCTGACCCGTGCCAGGAAAGTAAGAGGTCAGATTCCCAAGGTGGCCAAACAAGAGAAAAAGAAAATGGGCCAGGCCAAGAAGCGTATGCAGTACAACCAGTGCTTTGTCAATGTTGTGCCCACTTTCAGCAAGAAGATGCCAACTGTTAAGTCCTTTGTAATCTTGGCTTTCTCTAATAAAGCCACTTAGCCCAATCCAAAAAAAACCCCAAAAAAACCAAGAAACAAAAAATAAATTAATAAATAAACAAACACCCAAATGTCAACTATGGTTGATTTGAGCCATAGGTGACCCTTCTTCCTACTTCTCTACGTTTTCCAAGTTTTTTTATGGAGTATGTCAATTCTGTTTAACTCTTACTTGATACCACTTGCCTTTGAGCTAAAGTTCTACTAGATGACAAAACAAAGCAAACTGGCCTAGTGGTCAAAGACGGGAAAAGTATGAAATGTGATTTCTTTCAAAGGTTATTTATCATTTTGTGAGAGGCAGAAATGGTTAAACATACAACGAAGTCATATTACCTGCTAGCAAAATTGTTCTTAGTTTGTACAATGAAATCACACACATCAGTATTTCTTAGTGTTCTGCCAAAACACGATGCATCATGATTCTAAGTATTTTGTGACTTGAGGAAGTCTGAAAGCATATTTAAAATATGCCAAATATTAATGTAGTGTAACCTTTGGTTTTAAGGCATATTGGGAGAGGTAAAAGTCTCAGAATATTATTTCGTAACTTTATCAATTGATACATTTTCTAAATGTCCAAAAGTAGACATTTAGGGAATTCCCTGGCGGTCCATCCGTTAGGACTTGGCATTTTCACTGCTGTGGCCTAGGTTCAACCTCTGGTGCAGGAACTAAGATCCTGAAAACTGCACGGTCTGGCCAAAAAAAACCCACACATTTAACATGTAGTATTTCAGGTTATACTTTATAACAAATATGGCTAAACTACTGCTGCAATATTACTAAATTTACATGCCTTTAAAGAGATCAAGAACTATTTATATTGCCATTCCCTCCTTGTGTGACTCAGAAAGTTTTACACTCCCTCTTAACCTGGCGTCTGCTGTGCAAAGGCCTGAAGACCTAATGATTTCTCAAGACCCAATATGGACTCAGGGTTACCTCTACCCATATGCCCACCCCTTAGAGACAAGTTTGTCAAGGCCAAAAAATCAAGTGAGCACCAATCGCTTCCACCCCTGCCTTCCTCCTTTCCCAGGGCTAAGCCTTGCCAAAAAGAAAACAGCCCCATGCTAGGGTTCTTTATGACATGCTGAGCAAAGGCCGCAGACGGCTAAACACTGCCAAGTAGACCTGAAAACAATGAACTCATCTAGCTTTGTGCATAACCCAGAACCTCCGTCTGTCAGCATCAATGCATTTTACCCACAAAATTAGTAAAAATTTTGAGATTAGCTGAAATCACCATATTCTTACAATCAACCAAAATGTAAGCCCCTACGATTAATCCCTCTTTCCTGCTGCACTCTGATCTCATTTCTGCTCTGTACTGTCTCTCTCTTCGACCATCACACACCCTCCAATAGCTATACTTCCTGATAACCCTTTACACTGTTCCACTGCAAACAAATTCCCTAAACCCCAACCAATTTAAATTGGTTGCCAGCAGTCTTGCTCTCTAAACTAATCTGGGTGCGAGCTATTCTCTCCCACTCAGCAAACGTGAAGCATGGAAGTCATGCCTTGTTCACCATCACAGTTCTTTACCCTCAGATAAAGGTACGTCTTTTGAGGTTTAAGTCATCTGCTGCTACCTCTCTCTCCTTGTCATCCACTGGTCTCTTGGTCACTCTCCCACATTCACTAAAGGCTTTGGAACCTGGTTCAAAATCTTTCCACCCCTTGCTCTGCCACCATTCTGAGCAACTCACTTCCTGTGTAGCTGACTCCTGTAAAATTCTAGCTCTATAGTTCCCTTATCTCAACGCCAGGAACCTTCCCTTTCTCTCCACTTCAGAAACCCATTCCATAGCCAGAGGTTGCATCCAGTCATAACCAGCAACTGCTCCTATTTAATCTTAAAATTCAATATCCAGTCTTGACCACTTCATATCCCAGCAGCTACTTTCTGGTTTCATTTGTTCGCTACTGAGCCTAGACTCAATGGCCCAGAACTTGAAATGCTCTAACTACCGTCATTTCTTGCATCCTTACTCTGTCTGCCACACTGGCCTGTAAAACTCAAACCAAAATCAATCCAGTTGTTCAACTTGTCTGCTCAGCCCCTCAGGCTGGTGAGGCCTGAGAGAGGGGGGAAAAAATCATCACACAACTATATATACCAGAGCCATGAAAAATTATTACAATTCCTTTAAGTAATCCCATTCAGTTAGCCCTCTCATTTCTCTCAATGAAATTCTCCCTTTCTCCTCAAACTCTCCCCTAAAATCACCATCACCATCCTCTATAATCTCAGCTGATGAGGTGATCCCCCCACTTCACTGAAAAATTCATCAAGTGTGTTGATACCCCAAATTCCTCACCTACCACCCAAACACTTTTCTCCATCTGCACCATCCTTTCTTTATTCCTACTTCAATGGAAACAATATTCCTATTCCTACTGAAACCTAGTATCCTCACTCTGTTCCCTCTACTCTTAAGGACAATGTTCAATCAATCTCACATACCTCCTTCTTCCTGTATCATCAACTTCTCCGTTCCTTCTAACTCTTTCTGTTTAGCACATAAACATGCTGAACTTTTTCTCATCTTGATAGAATATGCCCTCTACCTATGATCCTGTATCTCTACAAGCTTTTTGAAAAGAATGCCTGAAAAAAAAAAAAAAAAAAGAATGCCTGCACTTACTGCTTCCACTCTCTCACAACTATTCACTCTAGTTCTCAGCAACCTGGCATTTATCTCTACCATGGAGATTCCACTGAAACTGTTCTACAGAAGATGATCAATCAGCTACTTGCTGCTCTGTCGTTATAGTAGCTGACCTGTTTTCTACATTTGACACTGCTGACCACTCTTTTCTTGAAACTTCTCAGTCTTCATTTAATGACATTTACTGAAAACCTACTTTATGGTAAGAACTGTGGATAAAATGATGAACATGATGGTCTTAGTCCTCAAGAAACTTAAAATCGAGTTGGGGAAGCTTTTATGGTAATTCATACTCATATTTCAACCTCTCAGATCCTTCCTTCCTTTCTCTACTCAGCCCTTAGATTCTGACACTCCCCCAGGGCTCCTCTCTTTGCTCTTCTAACGTCCACCCCAGGATGACTGTATTTACATTACCTACTCACTGATGATGATAAAATTTACATCTCCAGCTGAGAATTGTATCCGGAGTTCTGGACGCTTTTACTCTATGAAAAGGTACTGGTACTTGGATATTTCACTATCTTGATAATATCCTTTGATACACAAAAGGTTTCAATTTTGACGAAGTCCAACGTATCTATTTTTTCTTTGGCTATTTGTGCCTTTGGTGTCCTATTTAAGGAACTGCTGCCTAGTCTAAGATCATAAATATTTATACCTACATTTTTTCTAAGACTTTTACAGCTTCAACTCTTACAAGTTAGCTCCTTAATCCACTGAAACCATAATTCTTGAAAGATAAGGATTTCAATGGCAGTATCTTAAGGCTTAAGAGTAAAAAGAGCTTTTTAAATTCTAAAACCATGGCTTTAAATATCACACCCCAAGGCAAGAAAACTCTGCTGGCAGAGTTTATACTGTAAACTACAGCACAGAGGAAGTAGCAGGTGGTGACGTAAATGCAATTCTTCCCCAGCAATTTAGAGGACATAAAAACCTGGAAGAGGAGTGCAGAAAGAAAGAGGAATTAGAAATAGTTTAGATACAAGTTCAAAATTCTTACCTTCTGTCTCATCTGGGGCTAAGTCTCAGGGTGAGGAAGGGTGAGAAAGATCTCCAGTATGTTTGTGGGGAAGGGCCAAGAATACAAGATAATCATGTGTCCCCTTCCCAAGTTATGGTCCAGGGAACCGCAAGCCTTTTAGCAAAGCTTGCAACTAACACTACCTCAATGTAGTAGGGGAGCAATACCAATGACATGCCCAGACCACACTCCTGAAAAGCTACCTCAGAGTCCCAAGCATGCCAGCAAAACGTGGAAACCATTAAGGAGTTTGCCTTGGGTCAGTGGGCCCAAAGAGCCTGGGTTTAAGGAGGACCCAGCACACACAGACCCGCTGACCAGAGGCCATGGAAGCATCAGGGACATCAGCCTCAGATGCAGCAGAGCAGACAGGGCCACTCAAGATTAAGCCAGTACAAGGTACAACCTAGTAGTGGCCAAGGGCAGAGGATGGCACAAAGATGAGAGGCCACTTCCTCAATGCCAGAAAATATTATAAGGCTTCTCTATGAATACCTGCCACCCCAGAAAAAAAAAAGGGGGGGGGGGATGTGAAAAAAACTGAACATTTATCCAAAGGACTGATTATTTACCCAAGGGTCTGAGTAAACCTGGAATTAACTAACAAATTAGACCAGAAGGTACTGACTTTATCCTCAATTGGCAAGATTGTTTTCTATTACCCAGTAGAAATAAGAAGCTCCAGAGTTAAGGAAGTTTTAGTTATAGAGAAATAATGAAAGTTACATGTTTGCACATTCAAATTTGTAGTTTACAAAATTTATGCCCGTTACACTTACAATTGGGTTTCTCACTGAACAAAAACTGAAACGGTAAAGCCCTTGCCGACATAATCTACCTCTCCAAAATCACACTGCTTTCTGTCCATTCCTAAAATATGTCGAGGTCTTTCCTCTCTCATGGCTTCTCCACATGCTGTTTCCTTCACTTGTACCCACAGCTCTTTATATAGGTTGCTCCAACTCAGCCTTTAGTTTCAATGTAAATGTTTCTTCCTTGAAAACGGCTCTCTGGCCACCCTATCTAAAGCAGCACAGCACCCTGTTACTTCCTCTCTAGCACTCCTTGCAATCTAACTTCCCAAGCTCTGTCCTTGTCTGTCTTGTTCACTACAGGCTCTGGTCAATAAGAGGTGCTCAATAAACAGTTCTATATGAATGAATGAATAATTAAGTAAAATGTGAGAGAGAAAATAAACCTTAAAATCTTCTAATAAATCTGAGTATTAAGGAGTAAAAAAATTTAAAGTAGACACCCACCACATTTTAATTTGGATATGAAAGTCAAATAAAAGACCATAAATAAGTTCCTATTTCCATTTTAAGAACAATGCAATTACAGAGTTTTACAAAGACAGTTATGTAAATTCATAGGGTGCCTTCTCCAGGCTAAAGCCATTTAAAACAGAAACACAAAACAGAAACAAATCCAGCAAAGAATCAAGACAAGTTTCTTTTAAATTAAAATAAATAGGGACTTCCCTGGTGGTCCAGTGGTTAAGACTATGCCTTCCTATGCAGGGGGTATGGGTTCATCCCCTGGTCGGGGAGCTAAGATCCCACATTCCTCATGGCCAAAAAACCAAAACATAAAACAGAAGCAATATTGTTACAAGTTCAATAGACTTTAAAAATGGTCCACATAAAAAAAAAAATCTTTAAAAAAAATTAAAATAAATAAAGTCCATAGGAATAAAAGTTAGCCTATAAAAACTGTGAAGAACAATAGAGGCTGTTTGAATATAATGGAAGGTGCTTCATACTTTTATGGTTCAATAATGTAAGATATCAATTCTTCCCATATGAATCTATAACTGTAATGCAACTTTAAGTAGAATACAAAAGGATCTTGTGTGTGTGTGTGTTTACAATGATCAATATTAGACATACTTAAATATGTAAATAACAACATACGTTCCAGCTCTCCAAAGTGATGAGCAAGAGTCAAGCCAACTCATCCTATGAAAACAACTAAAAACACTAGGTGAAATACAAAAAACAAATCCTTAAAAGTCACTAAGCCATAACAAGATAGTAAGGAATTACCTAGTTAAAACTGTAAGAGAAAACCAGGAACCTAGAGTAAGTTAGCAATGGAGCTGCTTTTGATCCAAGGGCATTTGATCATGAGGGAAAATATAAATTTTTGTTTGATGATGTCATAGTGTATGAGGAACACAATTCAAAGCACAGGACCCACATAAAATGATGAGTCTAGTAAGAGAGTATCCCCACAATAATCTGTAACCCTAAAGGGCAACACCCTCACACTAACAGTCATCTGAAAGTAAACCAGTCCCTTAAGTCCTATAACCAAGGTCTGCAACTGTGTCATGGTCCCGGGAATTACAAACCTTGGATTAAGGTGGCACTTTGCCTGACCCCAGGCACCTATAGAATAAAACATAAAAAAAAAAAAAAAGTTGCATAAAAAGAATAGGTAAGATACATAGAAGATAAAGTGAGAGATGACAGAACCGAGTAGAGACAGTATTTGAAGAGGTGACAGTTGAAAATGTCACAGAACTATGAAAGATCCCCATCTCTAGACTCAAAAATCACAAAGAACGAACATACAACAGAGGATATCAGTAAAGCCAATGAAATGGTCCTCTGAAGAGACACACCATCTGGTGAGCTGTCCCACCTGATCTCTTCCCATTTCTTCTCCTGCTTCTCCTCCCCCCCCCCAACACATATACTCACACTCCAGCCACAGTGAACTATGACAGTGCTACCTAATTCATACCATTTTGACAAGGATTTTCTTTTGTTTAAAAAAAGAAAACAGGGCTTCCCTGGTGGCGCAGTGGTTGAGAATCTGCCTGCCAATGCAGGGAACACGGGTTCGAGCCCCGGTCCGGGAAGATCCCACATGTCGCGGAGCAACTAGGCCCGTGAGCCACAGCTACTGAGCCTGCGCGTCTGGAGCCTGTGCTCCGCAACGGGAGAGGCCGCGATAGTGAGAGGTCCGCGCACCGCGATGAAGAGTGGTCCCCGCTCACCGCAACTAGAGAAAGCCCTCGCACAGAAACGAAGACCCAACACAGCCAAAAATAAATAAATAAATAAATTTTAAAAATTACTCCTCTTAAAAAAAAAAAGAAAACACTTGGACCACATTTAGAAGGGGGGACATGGATATTATAAAGATACACATAGATGAGAAATGAAATTAAAACTGAAAGTCATCTTTCTGACCAAGTCACATCATAGGTTTCTGGGCCAGCATTTAGACTGGACATGGCTGGCCAAAAGGCACCTGCTGCCCAAAGGCACCTTCTTGAAAGGCAATCAATCATCTGTAGCCTGAGGAACAAGGGATTAAGGTCACATGACCACCTGAAAGCATGTCCTGCTATGAGGACATAGCAGTGATCTTGATTAAGATCCACAGTACAAAAAAAAAAAAAAAAAAGAAAAAAAGAAAAAAAAAAAAAAAAGATCCACAGTACAGCTACAGGTAATTTGGCAAAAAGCATGTTGGTCAACATGATAATTTGGCTGAAATGACAATCAAAAATAAATATACCTGTACCGACATTAATTTCTTAGTTTTGATAAATGCATCGTGGCTATATAAGATGTTGATAGTAGGGAAAGATGGTCGAAGGGAACTCTGTAGTATCTTTACAACCCTTCTGTAAATCTAAAATTATTTCTGAAGAAAAATTATTCCAAGAAAAATTATTATAAATAAAAAATCAATTTTCAAAAGTGGAAAAATCGAAAATACCTAGTCATTGTTTTTGGTTCTGTTTTTCCAATTACAGTTCTCCCCCACTATGCGAAAGTAGAGCATTCCTCTGAAACCTTTCATAAGCTGAAATGGCGTAAAGTGAAGAAGCAATTACCTTAGGAGACATCTAGCTAATGGATGCACAAAATAAACTGAGATAAAGCATAGATGCACACAGGAACAGTTCAAAGCTATGGCTGTTTGACGCTGACATGCTGAGTGTGGTTCCTGAGAAGGAGCTTGGTGGTGCACCATCTCTATAACAGCTTGGCTCCCTTCAAGACAAACGCCGAGCGCTATTTTTGCTTTTCACCTTTTTTCATAAAGTGAAAGTCCTCTTCAGATTTCTTTTAGGTACTGAAAACCGGTACTAATGTAGGTCTTTCATAAAAGCGAAGTGGAGTAAGGTGAACTTTCCAAAAGTGGGGGATACCTGTATTCTACCTTAATTACATCATGGAGTGCTTTTATGATCCTAGATATATATTTTTAAGCATTATTCTTTTATATTTCAAATTTTTCAGGTGTTATCCTACTTTTTAAAATTCTAATTTTTTTTTTTTTTTTTTTTTTTGTCTGCACTGTGCAGCTTGCAGGATCTTAGTTCCCCAACCAGGGATTGAACCCAGGCCGCCTGCAATGGAAGTGCTGAGTCCTAACCACTGGACTGCCAGGGAATTTCCTGTAATTGATTTTTTGCCAGTTATTTCTGCTTTCACTGATAACTATAGAGAAAAATTAGAAAAACGTAACTGTTCCATATTGAGAACCAATATGAAAAAATTGTGATTTAGATTAGAAACAACATGTATCTATAGAAATAGGTTAGGAATAAAATCTAAGCAACACTTGCTATCCCGTCTAGCCTGTTTCTGAGTTCAGACACCAAGAGCTGGGTCAGTGAAGAACACCTGTAGTTAAAAAGGTATCATGGACTTAGGGGTAGTCCTTCTGTTATTCTCATTTGTACACTTTTTCATTCTTCCCTAAGTAAGTGTTAAAATAAATGAAAACCGTAAGAGGCAAGGAATTGGAACTTCTCAGGGCTTGGTTTTTTTAGTTTTTCCACTTAAATTTTTTCTAATTAATTTAAAGCCAATTGTGATTGCTTGCTGAATGTGGTTGGGTTCACTTTACTGGTGTTTGTATTGTATTTTTTAAAAAGGCAGAAAAGAATATGAAATTACAGAAGGCAGTCAAAGTCTATAATTCATTAAAGTAGACATAAAAAATACCAGATAATTATTATTCAAAATAATTTCATTTTATACCTGACCTAGAAAAAACACATGAAGGATAAATATTTGCTTTAATTTGACCCTTTCATCAGAAATACCCCATGTTCTTGAAGTCCAGATATTTGTTCTTTCTGTATTAACACCTTTTCACCAATACTTCATTCTTTTTTTCTTTTTTTTTTAAACAGCTGACTGGAATTTTCAGTGTGTATGGCTGGCAGATATCAACTTCTAGAATCTAAGATGTAATCCCTTTGTGTTTCTTTGGTTTTAGATGGCCCTACAAGAATGCAATCATAAAGATTCTACAGTTGATGAAGACACTGTGGAGGACAAAACTATGTAAAGGGCACCTTTACATAGCTAACCCATATATCTTCAAAACAGTCTTATCTCAAGCTGTGTTTCTGACAGTATGTTACTGTAACAGAGACTATGATGAGGCTGTCATTTCCAATCTTAGGACAAAGATAAGAAGAACTTCTAATTTCAACATAAATGCTAGATTAGTCATCTTAATTTAAGCCATTTGCCTCTGTGTTACACCACTGACAATAAGTTACTGATGGCAGCTCCATCTGAAAATCTGTTGAAATCATTTGAGCACTTGATATTTCATTATAAATGCCAGATTTTTTCCTCAGAAGTTGAGGATGGGTTTCTGTTCTGTCCTCTTGTGTGGCAACAGAGCAAACACCACAGCATGGAGTTATTGCCTCACAAGCTGTCAATGGTAAAAAGCTGTTCAAAAAAAGGAGGCATAATCTTAAAACTATCATCATTATATAAGGTCTCAAAGGGAACTAGACTCTGCAAATTTCTCAGTGTAGAGAACATGAAACAGAATGACGATAGTTTCGAAGGGAACTAGAATCTGCTGATTTCTCGATGTAAAGAACATGAAACCATAAGCATCACAATTCCCAGTGTCATGGTTAAGACCCTGGCTTCACCCCTCTTAAACTGTACTTGTATTCTAAAAAAATGTATTATCACAATAAGATAGCATGAAGAGGATGTTATTTTTGATGGCAAATACAGTAAACACTGTTGGCTGCCAACTGAACAGTTATTCCTTCCACAACTCTCTCCCCTGCCGTTAGAGCCTGCCTATACTTCAGAAGGTAGAAGTGCCAGAAAAGTCCTCTTTCTAGCCTCCCTTACAGCAAAAGCATGGGCAAATAACCAATCCTAGTTACTGGGGCCTAAGAGAGCTGAGCTGGCTGGCAGGCCTTTGGAAAAGGTTTTCTTCACCAATAAAGAGATATGTATGGGAGGAAACTGCTGTTCTTCTACATAATACTTGGTTGTGTCTGCATGTGACCCCTGGAATCACTGTAGCAATCTTGCAACCATGAGGAGAGATATCACCAAGTTGCTAAAAATAACACAGAGAAAAGCCCTAGGTCCCTGAAGCAATGGATCACTAAGCCCTGTACCAACAATGAATATCCTTGCCTCTGGACTTCTTGTTGGATAACAGTTACTAGTTAGTTTATGGCTTCAGTTTAAGTCATCTTTATTTGGATATTGTTACTTGAGGGCCAAAGCATCCTAACTAAAAACGCTAACGAATATCTGTTCATTGCATGCTATCCAGATCAGGAAGTTAAATTGTTGCTACTTAGCCAACTCCAGCCATTACTGTTACTTAAAAACTGGGTTGGCCTCTGGGTGGGTATCCAGCCAATAGACACAACCAAGCCAAAGATCAGGAGAAGGAAGGATTTATTACTACTTGCAGCAAGTAAGGAGAACACCTGGGATCTTTCCCAAAGCAGTGTCTCCCAGAACAGCAAAAGTGGGGAAGTCTTAAGGCAAGGGTACCTGCATATTCATGTAGGCACTTGAGCAGAGGAGAATATGGCATAACGCATGGCCCAAGAAACACAAAACAAAAACAAACTGGGGCAAATTGAGGGAAAGGTCAACAGAGTCCAAGCTTTAGTGTTTCGAAGTCAGGAGGGTCAACATCATTCCATCCTCCACCTGGATGGGACTTCAGTTCCTGCAGAACTCAAAGGTATATTATTATGTCTATCCCCTGAGGAGGAACTAGGACTCTGCTTTATCACTGCCCTATTGTTTGGCTTTTCTCTGTTCCTGCATTCCCTCAGTTCCCTTAAGATCAAAATTACTGAGACTTGTTCAAGGGCAAGCATTGTGGCCAGGCTTAGATCACAAAATGGCTTCTCTTATGTTAAGAAAAACACTCCTGGTTCTCTTTCTCCAGGGACCCCTTATCTGCTTACATTACCAGTGTCTCTACCTTAATCCCACCTGCTTCATTCACGTTTTTCTTTTCTGCCTTTCACAAAGAAGCAAACTCAGTATAATTATACACACATCTATGCTTCACAGTAAAGTCTGTTTCTTCTGCAACTCTCCATGATGGCCAACGGGAAGGTACTTTTTGCTTCTTCAGTATATTTTTCAGTTACGTTTGCTTTTAACAGCATCAGAAATGTGTTGCAATTTTTAGCTTATAATTTCTTTCTTTCTTTTCCCTAATTCCATCTTGAAATCACAACTGATCTAAAATTTCCAGAGAGAAAATGCTAAAGATAGAATAAAGATTTGCTGTTATAGAGGGTCATCCACATAGATCAATAAGTGGAGCTGAATGGTGAGGCATCTTGAATAATGAATAACTCAAGGTACTATCCTTTTTACCTGTAAGGAAAGCAAAAAACTTAACATCAATTTAAAAAAAGAGAGAGACAGAGACATAATGAATTACATACACGTGAGTTCAAAATCCTACCTTAGAACAGTTAATTTTTAAGAGACCTCACTTGTTTCTTGCGTGCTATGCTTAAAGGGATAAAGAACCTACTACGATTTTTCATGTTTACTCATAACAGGGAAAGAACCCTTAAGCAAGAGTTGATAAAACCTTTGTTGAATATTATTCAGCAACACAGCAAAATGAAAACTTAGCCAAACTAGCCAAGCAGATATACCTGACATTTGATTTATTAAGAAAAAAAAAAGTTTTTTAAGAGGAAAAAGACTACAAACCCTGAAAATTTCAGATCCTTTTCTTGGATATAGTTTCTTTTACTGTTTTTCTGCTTATTACAAAAACATACTTACTAAAGGGGGAAAAAAAATCCAAAATTACAAACTTTTCTGAATATCAATCAGAAGCACAAAAGCAAATATTAGAAAAAATTATCCTGAAAACTATGGCACAAAGACTTGAAAAACAATCCATGATGCACCCAAATTACCAATACTTGAATAAAAAACAGAACTAGAGATATTCATAACAGCTGTTTAAGCCAAACTGTTATGATGATCAAACTGCTTTTAACCAAAATATACACTACCCTGTATTTTCAAACCATGCTGTCATTTATCTTCAGGACTTTGCAAATGGTCTCCCCTCTTTATGGGGTACTCTTCTCTCCCCCACACTCATCTGGCTGATTAATGAGGTACTGACAAGCACTTGAGAACTAAAACCTATTAAAATT
Source organism: Tursiops truncatus (assembly GCF_011762595.2). Lineage (NCBI taxonomy): Eukaryota > Metazoa > Chordata > Mammalia > Artiodactyla > Delphinidae > Tursiops > Tursiops truncatus. Next base: position 47,719,709 of record NC_047049.1, read on the forward strand.
AGTAACGTGTGTGTGTGGGGGGGCTTCCCTGGTGGCACAGTGGTTAAGAATCCGCCTGCCAACGCAGGAGGCATGGGTTCGAGCCCTGGTCCGGGAAGATCCCACGTGCCGCGGAGCAGCTAAGCCCGTGCGCCACAACTACTGAGCCTGCGCTCTAGAGCCTGCGAGCCACAACTACTGAAGCCCATGTGCCTAGAGCCCGTGCTCCGCAACAAGAGAAGCCACCGCAATGAGAAGCCCGCGCACCGCAACGAAGAGTAGCCCCCGCTTGCTGCAACTAAAGAAAGCCCGCACGCAGCAACAAAGACCCAAAGCAGCCTTGTAAATAAATAAATAAATAAAAATTAATAACATAGGGACCTGATTTAAATAAAAAATCAAGATTTTTAGTTCCTTGTTTTAAAAGCCCTTTAAAAATTAAATATTTGATGTTATATCATTTGGTTTTATTATATCATTTTTAATATCCAGATAGGAAAATTTATGTCAAATATAAACTAAACAACTCTATAAGAAAAACAAAATTCTGATGTCTATTAAATTCTTTCTAAGTTCAAATTCACTACTCACTCTTAAGGTAAAGTAGTCCTGAGATGAAAGAGTTTGAAAACTGATATTCTATGTAATAGGTTATTCACTGCTGCACCACTGTAACTTCAAGATATTGGAAACAACCTACACGTCCATCAATGATAGAATAGCAAAAAAAATCATGGCACAACCATACAGTGAAGAACTATACAACAGTAACAAAGAGTAAGGAGCAATTAGGCAATAAAATAAACCACATCCCGATTGGAAAGAAAGAAGTAAAACTACCTCTACTTGCAGATGACATGATCTTGTAAAGAGAAAATCTTAATGAATCCACTACAATAATTATCAGAACGAATAAATGAGTTCAGTAAGGTCGAAGCATAAAAGATCAATAAACAATAATCAACTGTATTTCTGTATACCTGCAATGAATAATCTGAAAATGGAGTTAAGAAAACAATTCCAGTTATAATAGCATCAAAAAGAATACTTAGAAATAAATTTAACAAAAGAAGTGCAAAACTTGTATTTTGAAAAGACAAAGCATGGCTGAGAGAAATTTTAGAAGACCCAAATACATGAAAAGACATCTCATGTTCATGAATCAGAAGATGTAATATTGTTAAAATGGCAGCACTCCACAGGTTGATCTATAGACTCAACATAAAACTAAAATTCCAGCTGACTTCTTTGCAGAAATAGACCACCTGATCCTAAAATTCATATGAAAATTCAAGGGACTCAGAAGAACCAAACAATCTTGAAAAAGAACAAAGTTGGAGGACTCACACTTCCTGATTTCAAAACTTATTACGAAGCTGCACTAACCAAGACCCTGTGGTACCAGCATAAGGACAGACATATGGGTGAGTGGAAAAGAACTAAAGAATGCAGAAATAAACCCTCACATCTAGGTCAACTGATTTCAAGAGAGTGTGAAGACACTTCAGTGGGGAAGAAATAGTCTTTTGTTGAACAAATAGTGCTGGGACAATTGGTTATCCACATGCAAAAGAATGAAATTGCACTCTTTCCTTACTCCATGCACAAAAAATCAACTTGAAATGTAAAAACTAAAACTACAAAACTCTTAGAAGAAAACACAGGTGTAAATCTTCACGACTTTCAATTAGACAATGGTTTCTTAGACATGACACCAAAAGCACAAGCCACAAAAGAAAACATTTATAAGTTGGACTTCATCAAAATTCAAAACTTATGTCCTTCAAAGGACATCATCAACAAACTGAAAAGACAAGCCACAGAATGGAAGTAAACACTTGCAGATCAAATATTTGATATAGGATTTATATCTAAAATATATAAAGAACTCTTACAAGTCAACAATAAAAAGACAATCCAATTTAAAAGTGGAAGGATACGAATATACATTTCTTTTAAAAAAATATACACAAATCATCAATAAGTACATAAAAAGATGCTCAACATCATTAGCCATCAAGGAAATGCAAATCAAAACCAAAATGAGTCACCCCTTCACACCAGATAATAATGAGTATTGGGGGGCTGGGATGAACTGGGAGATTGGGACTGACATATATACACTACTATGTGTAAAATAGATAACTAATGAGAACCTACTGTATAGCACAGGGAACTCTACTCAATGCTCTGTGGTGACCTAAATGGGAAGGAAATCTAAAAAAGAGGGGATATATATATATACGTATGACTGATTCACTTTGCTGTACAGCAGAAACTAACACATTGTAAAGCAACTATACTCAAAAATCTGCAAAAAAAAAAAAAGTGTTGGGGAGAATACAAAGAAATTAGAATCCTCTGCCTATAGGAATTAAAATGGTCCAGCTTATGTGGAAAACAGCTGGGCATCTCCTCAAAAGATTAAACACAGACCCAGCAAGTCCACTCTGAAGTGCATACCCAACAGAATTGAAAACATCCATCTCAACAAAAACTTGTACAAGAACATTCATAATAGCATTATTCACAATACCTCAAAAGTGGAAATAACCAAATGTCCATCAAAGATAAATAGATTAAAAAAAGAGGGCTATAGCCATACAATGAACACTATTCAGCCATTAAAAGAAAAGAAATATTGCTACATGCTACAACGCGGATGAATCTTTAAAACATACGCTAAGTGAAAGAAGCCAGTCACAAAGAACCATATTTTTTTAAATTTTTTTTACATCTTTATTGGAGTATAATTGCTTTACAATGGTGTGTTAGTTTCTGCTTTATAACAAAGTGAATCAGTTATACATATACATATGTTCCCATATAGAACCATATATTGATTGCATGATTCCAGTTAAACAAAATGTCCAGAACAGACAAATCTAGAGACAGAAAGTAGAAAGTATGTATTACCTTTCCAAATTAAATTATTTTGAAAACAACTATGTTGTTCCTGTATTTATATGCTGTCTTTCTAAATCCTAAAATAATTCTACAATATTTTTAAAAGCACTTGAAAGCACAAACGCATGCTATGAATCAAAGGGAAAAGACCTGGAATTTTGAAACAGCTAAGGAAAACTCATAAACCTTAAAGGCAGAAAACCAGTTGCCTTTTTTGAATGCTATCAAATGACCAAAATTCCCTTCAAGTTAAATTCTAGCCTCCTTTTGTTTTGTTTTGTTTTTTAATTTTTATTTATTTTTTATACAGCAGGTTCTTATTAGTTGTCTATTTTATACATATTAGTGTATACATGTCAATCCCAATCTAGTCTCCTTTTGAACTGAAAATTATTATCAATAAACTTTAATTTACAAAGTATCTGTATATTTTATAAAGGAATCATCAGTGTAAAGCTGAAACTTGCTAGACTTTACATCACAGTAAATAATTTTAAACTAAATGCAACAAACACTTAAAATATTTCTTGGAATAACAGAAACAGCATAACTTCGAGTCAGATACACGGTGTGAATCTTAGCGTGCTATTTACCATCTAGGTGATCATCAACAATTTGCCTGGTCTCTGTGAGCCTCAGTTCACCCTCCAGATAAATCGGGAATTATAATACCTACTTCAGAATGAAAAGAAACATTCCAACTACTTACTAAATGGGAAGGTGGGGGTCAGGACAGAGTTTGGATTATTCCACTCTTTTTAAAAAATCTATCTATACAATTTGAATTTTTTTTACAACTTGTAAATAATTTAAAAACATAATGATTTTAAAAACTAAAAAATCTACTTTTAGAGGTTCTTTTAGAGATATTTCGTAAAACATCTACACATAGGAGACTCCCAGTTAAAATTTCCTCTCTCCTTCCATAGCCTTTCTACCTTCTTGAATTCAGGTGAACAAAACTGGGAAGAAGCAAAGTTAAACATTTATTTTTCTGAAGGCTATAGTTATCAAGAAAGAGATAAACAAGGGCAATAAAACTAAGCTTTTAAACCACTTTCCTCAAAACATACCTAAGAATTTAATCTGAAGGGGAAAAATTTCCACATTCACTGATTCTAATCACTTTATTCTGATACTTTGTATTTGCTTGTTGTTGTTTTTGCAATATAAAATAATACTATCAAGTGAAAAGGAAATTTAGTACCTTAATCATTTGACCAACAAGACAAATTCAGGATTCAGTCCAGAGAATAGTTATCACTGAAAAACACAATACAAATATAATGACTATCATTTATCTAGCAAATAAGATAATACAAAAAAAAAGATAAAAATAAGATAAGCTCCGCCTTTTTTGCTTTGACAGCACACTGAATAGATTAATGTAATTTAGTTCATCTAGGTTATCACCTTATACTGTACATAATACTGTGAGAATTAAAACATTCTCTTCCATATGCTAATAGATGAATAAAGTGAATGTCAGGAAGCAAAATCGTTTTGCAGGTCAAAAAAGTGCCATTTTAAAATCACGAAAGTACACTGGGACCGCTAAAGCTGGTTATGCGGCCTTTGATAGCTTGTCTTAAAAACTGAGTCATTAGACTTTTCCAAGCATCTAATGTATAACTTTAGCATTTCTCATCAAGTATGTGTAAGTACATAATTAAACCCTCATGTCCCTTAACGTTTACAAATCCTATTCTGGACCATTAATACATATACTACTGAGAAACAATATCCGGGAGTTATTATTGCATTTCTACAGTGTCCTTGTTTTTAGACTATTTCAAGAACGTCTCTCTGAAATGGGGAAGCACACTCAGTAAATTTCAGAAAGATACAACGATTTGTATCAAATTTGCATTTGATACAACATAACTATTTCATCTCAACCTCATTGAGTGGTTGAATGGAACAAAATTTAAAACTTAAAGTGGTGAAAGCCAATAGGTAAGGGATTCCCCAGCTCTCAGGCTTTCTCCCTTCCACTTCCTGCAAGCCACTTCAAAACTCCAACTCCGATGACAAGAGTTCTTCGAAGTCCCAGCGGATAAAGCCAAGCTCTTAGCCCGGCCTCCAAACGCTGCTTCTCCGGGCCGCCCCAAGACAGATGCAAGGGTGACAGGATGGCTGCCCCGCGCCCAAGGGCGCGAGGGCGGAAAGGAGGGACACCCATGACTCATTCGCCCTCGGCCCACCGCCAGACCGCACCACCTTCACCCGCGCGCGGTCTCGGGACCGGACTCTCAGCGCCCCCCAGAGGCGGGTGGGCCCCTTCCCCAGGAAGGCCCCCTCCCCCGGCAAAACAGCCCCCCGGACGAGGCCCGGGGCGCGAACAAACCTGAGACACCTGCTCCCCGCAAATCCCGGAAGCTTGCTGGGTGCCTCGCCCCGCCCCTCACCCTGCGAGCATGCGCACCAGGACGGCCCACGCCTGCGCGCCCCCGAGAGCCCCCGCCGGCGCACGCCGCCGACCCGGCTCCCTGGGCGGCGCGCGCCCCCGCCCTGCAAAGCACAGGCGACGTTGGCCCACTGCACCCTAAGTCCGTCCTCCCGTTAGGCGGCGAGCGCCGGAGGGGAGGGGACAGCCAGGAAGGCAGGAAGCTACAGCTTAAAAGGGCAGTCCGCGCGGGGCCCTTCCTCCCTCTGTCCGTCCCCGGGCCTGTGAGAGCGCCTGCCTCTGCGGCCTCCGTCCTGCCGACATGTACCGGTGCCTGGGTGAAGCGCTGCAGCTGTCCCGCGTCGGGCCCGCAGCCCTAGGCTCGGCGGCGGCCGACTCGGCCGCGCTGCTGGGCCGGGCCCGCGGGCAGCCCGCCACAGCCGCCGCCACCCCGCAGCCGGGGCTCGCGCCGCCCGGCCGGCGACAGTACAGCGAGGCGGCGGCCGACCGCGAGGACGACCCCAACTTCTTCAAGATGGTGGAGGGCTTCTTCGACCGCGGCGCCAGCATCGTGGAGGACAAGCTGGTGGAGGACCTCAAGATCCGGGAGAGCGAGGAGCAGAAGCGGAACCGGGTGCGTGGCATCCTGCGGATCATCAAGCCCTGCAACCATGTGCTGAGTCTGTCCTTCCCCATCCGGCGCGACGACGGCTCCTGGGAGGTCATCGAGGGCTACCGGGCCCAGCACAGCCAGCACCGCACGCCCTGCAAGGGAGGTGAGCCCCTCGCGCCCTGTCCCGCGGCCCTGCCCCGCCCCGCCCCGCCCGGCCTCCTGCCTCCTGCCTCCTGCCTCCCGGTCACGGCTCGACTCAGCCCCGGCGGGCACTGTCCACCTCCCACGTTCCCCGCTCCCTCCCAGCCCCGGCCTGGGATGTGTCAGGCTCTGGTGGATAGTGAATTTTCCGCCCTATCCCCACCACGTAGTTGGTCCTTCCCCCGCGAGCCGTCATCCCCGGCTTATGCTTGTTGATGCTGTATGCAGAAGACACTGCCACCGCTCTTTTGATCCTAGCGACTGTGACAAACAGGGTGGGTCTTGACGGAAATCACTTGTAGAAAAGGAAATGACCGGCCCATCAGATTGTGCCTCTACAAGATTTTGTGGGCTTCTATGACTCAGGCGAACGCAAACCACAAAATAATTGTTTTCGGATTTTTTCACTCTTTGTACAACAGTGACAGATGATACAGGAACATACAAAATGAATTGCCTTTTAAGTTTGAAATTCAGAGTTTTACTAACCAGATGAATTTATTAATTATACTTCGATATTTTATTAAATTACTTTCCTACTCTGGCAGCTTCAGTTTTGCACACACAGAAAAAGGTAATACATGAGCAGTGTAACACCTGACAAACACCAGGCATCCTGACAGTAAGTCTAAAGGGTGTAGACTGCAGGACGGCCCGCCAGCCAATGGAATGAAATAGCCCTGTGGGTGTGTGCTGGTTCAGGCTAGCACCAGATTTGAGCTTGAGGAAAAGATAAAGTGCTTGAAGAAAGGGGATGAGTCGGTTAAAATTTGATAGTCACTAAGTTATCCTGTAGTTTAAATTTTTGAATGTCTGTAGATTTGGCTTCTTCTGCAGTCAGATTGCTTTCTTTGGGCAAATAAAGGCTCCCCCGCTACTTTTCCCCCTTAAAATCGCACAATGCATCTTTAATAGTGCTTAAAAGTAACGTGGCAAAACCATTTTTTTCTATTAAAAAATTATGTAGAATAAAGAGCCTGAGGAGGTACAGTCTAGCTGGAGGTTGCTTGGCTAATAAGCACAGAGGATGTTGGGCTAGACCCTTTGTCTCTGTAAATCTGGTCCAGTGTTGTATTATACCAGCTGACTTCTAAGGATGATTTTTAGAAATCTCTCTAGCAGAAAAATTTGAGCTCTGCTGGCATTCTTAGCCCAGGAACAAAGGTTGCTTCAAACTGCAAAGGTAAATGATTTACCTCTACTACTTGCTAAATTTGCATTGACCCCACCCACTTCTAGGACTTAACCTTTAGAGCTTAATTATCCTCTAGCTCTCAGTTTCCTCTTCTAAAACCAACTTTTGAACCACTTTGACCTCTGGTTTCCCTTTCCAGTTCCAATACTACATAAAACATACACACTGTCCATCTACAGCACCTTCTTCCTATCCACTCCCTTATTCTCTAAACCAAGAATACAAGTTCAAGCTCCCAAGAAAATCAAAGATGTTGGAAGAAGAGGCAAAGTTAGCAAATATTAAATTGCAGTGTTTCTTTAGAATGGACATCGAGTTTATATACTATCTTATTGGCAGTATTTTCCAGTTGCTTAAAAGGTATGCAGGGAAACCAGTATATTTGTTTTTCTGCAGGATCTGACTTCGTTTCCTTGAAGTTCTTTATATTATTCTGTTCTTTCTATGCCAGGCCCTCTCCTATCATGAGTCACAACTCCACAGACTCAATAAAGCAACTAAAGTTTGTCCTAATTTGTTAGTCCTCTTCCTCTTGCCACAGCAGTTTTATACCAAAATAATGATAAACCTAGCAACAAATTGCATCAGCTATAGAAAGCACTGTTACTGTAACACTTGTTCCTACTAGAACGTAAGATACAATTCTCTGTTCTATTTATCCCATTTACAAGAAGGCTTGCTAGTGAAAGCACTACTAAATCCCAGCATATTAACAGAGAAACGGAAGTGCAACTAATAAATAGTAGCAAGCATTGCAAGATAATATGAAAGAAAATCAGCCAATATAAAGTGATAAATTTATTATCTTAAGAAATTTGAAAGACTTTATGGTGAGAAAGGATGGGGGAGGATCAGATAGCTATGCAGGCTCTTCAACATATTTTGGGGTGCTTAAGATAATGAACAGGGTGATGATGAATAGATGATCAGCAAAATGGGTGTACTGTAGACATCCATGCTTTGCTTTCATGACACTCTGGGATTTTCCTACCCATTTATCACCCCCATCTTGTTGCAGAGAATGTATATTCCAAGAGGTACTTATTTTCAGTGGATTTTTTTCCCTCTAATTAAACAGTACAAGAAAGTTGTTAACCTCCTTGGTCTCACTCTTGTTTTAGAATATTAGGTGACTTGAGATTTTTTTAAATGCTTTGGAGAAGCCATGTGAACTTACCCTCCTAAGCACACTTTTCTCTCCCCATCCTAACTCAACTGCCTTCTTGACCAACTTCCTTGGGTTGGGGGGGACCCTTGTCTGCTCCGCATCATCCTTTTCCCAACCCTCAGCTTTCTAATCTTTAATAAAGAGCAACCTTTAACCTGAGTTTTCCAACATAAAATTCTCAAGGTTGTAGCAAAGCAACAATCTAATTTATAGTATGGGTAAGTGAAACAGGTGGTTTTAAGACCTGAGGGTGGCTGATGTGTACTTTATACTGAGTAAATATTTAATAAGTAAATATTTAATGATACTGTTTTTGTGCTTCTCTTTTCCCACATAACCATATTTAAATGAACGCAATAGATTTGCATCTGTTAAGGATTTGCAAAAGAGTGTGCTTCATGCCCTGGAAGGAAGTTTTAAGGGAGGCCTTAAAAATATTTTCAGCAAAGATGAATCTTGTGGGAATTTACTTTAAGAAGACTTTCAAAGGTTCTTATGTGTTTGAAAACATTATCAGTGATTATTCCTGTTAACTTTTTCAGAATAAATTCTCTGTATTTTATTGGCCCTGGTTCAACCTGAGATTAATATACCTTTTTAGAAGGAAATTTATTATTTAACTCACTGGGGGAGAAGTAGAGAGATTGACGATAGCAATTCATTGATGTAGGAGTCAATTTACTTTCTATTCCCTCCTGTCCTCCCATCCTCCACCCCCCTCAGGTCTTCAGATTAAAAATGTTGAGTCCAAATTTCCTGTGACTGATTTTTCCTCTTAGAACTTTCTAAAATTATCATTTAAATAAAGTTGATGGAATCCTGATGCACTGACCTAAATCTTTCATTTAACTGCAAATATCAGCACCACCACCCCCAAAAAAAAGGGTACCTTATGTTGACCCATTGACTTGTTTTTAAGAGCCAAAATGCAAAAAAAGAAACAGTAGGAGGTAGATGGTCTTTGTTCTTGTCTTTGGGCGGCAGGATACAGGGGTTGGGGGCAGGGCAGCCAGCTAAGGGTTGGAGTCAGTACAGTACTGAAGTCCCCCTCGGCCTTTGGGATCTAAGTTTGTGGTAAATGGTAGTGCTTTTTGAGAAAACACTAGAAAGTACTGATACTGTGGTTTTTGTTTGTTTTTTTAACATCTTTATTGGAGTATAATTGCTTTACAGTGGTGTGTTAGTTTCTGCTTTATAACAAAGTAAATCAGTTGTACATATACATATGTTCCCATATCTCTTCCCTCTTGCGTCTCCCTCCCTCCCACCTCTCTAGGTAGTCACAAAGCACCGAGCTGATCTCCCTGTGCTATGCGGCTGCTTCCCACTAGCTATCTATTTTATGTTTGGTAGTATATATATGTCCATGCCACTCTCTCACTTTGTCACAGCTTACCCTTCCTCCTCCCCATATCCTCAAGTCCATTCTCTAGTAGGTCTCTGATACTGGTTTTAAATGAGACATCCTCTGCTTTCACTGGAAAAAAAATGTTTCTTACTTATTTCTCCTATGCTGAATTGACAACCATCAAAACGGGTAACTTTGAATAAATTCACACTGTCTGATATTTTTAGAATGTGAGTATGTGTCTACATCTGCTGCCACAAGGTAAATGTAGTCTTTGTATATAAATTTAACTCAACCTGGAAGTTCAGTTAGAACACAGGTAGTTTATGTCTTCTACCCTCTAGCCCTTAGCCTTGAGTTATTGTTGTTTTTAATACTTTTTTAGTTAAATATGAATTGCGTTGCTGTTATAAAGGTCTTCTTATTTCATGGGAGCCAAATGCCCTCCCCGAAAATACTAGGGAATGAAGAGCTACGATAATGGTGGAGACCTGTAAGCCAGGTTGTCCTTCAGTCTTCCTGTCACTTTGTGTGAATCCCTCTAGCTAGTTTGCTTTGGCAGTAAAAACCCCATTTGCAGGAAGACAAACACTTACTGCTCACTTAATATGCAAAGGACACTTTTCAGGAATTGGGGCATCAAAAATTGGAGGACAAACACCAGTAGTATGTATCAAACTCCAGATAAACTGACAATGTTTAAATTTCTAAGAAATGACTTCGATTTTATAATTTATACAGTGGGAAGAATCTAGGTTTAGATTGTTGGTGATAATTTAGATTGCTTGGGAAAATTGTTTCTTATCCAATTATGTTAAAGATACTGAGGGCTTTGCCAACAACCAATAATAATTAGGTTGTTATAATGTAAATAATAAAGGAAAAAACCTTTAATATCACTTTAATGAAGCACATTGATTCATAAATGGCCCATAATTGCTCTACCCAACAAACCCCTGTTAAAATACATACGTATGACTCAAATGTTGTAATAATAGTGAAAGTTATAAAATGAAGCAGCTCTACTCCCAATCCGTTCCTACAAGATAACCGTGAACAGTCTTAAGTCCACAGCTATTATCTAAAACTGACCTAGCTATCTAGATGAAGCAGTGTTTTCCCCTTTCCAGAGGCAGAAAATAATGCAGATTGAAGTACTCACTATCAAGACTGAAATGTTCATGTATGAAATACTACTGATAAAGGCAGGACAGGTTTTATGAAGGGCAAGAAGACAATCTGGGAGAGGGCTGCTCAAGACATTTTTAGTTACCTTTCAAAAGGCAGCTGTACCTGGGAGAGTCTGCCTTCACAAAGGTCAACTGGCAAAACAAGGGATAGCAATAATAGCATTTATTGAGCTCTTACGTGTACACCAGGCATTTTGCTAAGAGCTTTTCGTGCATCACTGCTTTGATTCCTCAGAACAACCTCATGAATGCACTGTTGACCCAGATTTTCAGATGCAGATACTAAGGCTGAAGAGTGAGGTCTCCCTTGGCAGGGTTACACAGCAGTAAATAGTAGCGTTGGGTTCAGGCTCCAGCCATCTGATTCCAGCACCCACCTTCTTAGTCATTGTCTGGATTTATTCATGTAAAAAGTTACAAATTGTATCATGGGGTAAGCACTGATTGAGAATCATGTCATGCCATCAACACAATGATTCCTACTACTTTGGATCATTTGAAATTTGTTAATAGCTATTAGAAGACCTAACTTCTTGCTAGAAAATAAATGGCGTTCACAGGTGATGACTTTACCAGTCCCTTTTTTTGTAATTACTTAGGCAATGAAGGAACATTTTAAAGAGTTTTCCGTTGAAAGAGGTTTCAAGAGCTTTGGTGTTTAAACAGTTTATGTCGGCCAGAAAAACTCATTTCTCCACCAGAGTGTTATTTCATGTATCTTTATGGGTCTTCAGTGCGATAATTCTTTTAGCACTTTGCAATATGTTTATTCTTTAGAGTTAGTCAAGATTTATTACTACTCAGGTCACTAATTTTTTTTTTTTTTTTTTTTTGCGGTACGCGGGCCTCTCACTGCTGTGGCCTCTCCCGCTGCGGAGCACAGGCTCCGGACGCGCAGGCTCAGCGGCCATGGCTCACGGGCCCAGCCGCTCTGCGGCATGTGGGATCTTCCCAGACCGGAGCACGAACCCGTGTCCCCTGCATTGGCAGGCGGACTCTCGGCCACTGCGCCACCAGGGAAGCCCAGGTCACTAATTTTTAAATGGCTTTCTTCTGGGTGTCTCTTCCTAAAAACTAAGAAAAGCCTTTGTTTATCGTGAATTGCTGTTCTCTTGATTGTTCTTGGAGAAAGTCTTTCAGACCTTCTAATTTTTCTAAATTGCTGCTTGGCTAGAGGAAAATGTGAAAGATGACACAAATGAAAATTATAAAGGTTGATTTTCCTTTCCTGGAACCAGTCAATAAGTGACACAGTTGGAAGCACACTGGATAATATGTTACTGCAATAGGAGTTCAAGGAAGATGCCCAGGAAAGACCATCTTGATTTGGAAGTAGGGAAGGCTGGTTAGGAGTCAGACTGGGGAAAGGTCATTTCAGATAGATATGTCTTAGAGGGGGTGGCATCAGCTCAGGCAGGAGGTGGGACTGTGTGTTGGGGTCATGAGGACAGAATATGTTTGTAAATAGTGAAAAGTAAGGTTTTATGGAATAATAAATATTTATGTGGTTTCTGCCTGCAGTTCCTAATACAGAGCTCCTAAAATCCTTGTAATTTCCTTAGTGATAGGGGTTCTGGGAGTATCCATTGTTCTAATATTTGGCCTTTGACTCTAGTTGCTCACACGGAGCCCCTGAAACCCTTGTAATTTCCTGAGTTATGGGGGGTGGTAGAGAGTTCCTAAATCCCTTGGAATTTCCTGGGTGATAAGAGCACCTTTTGTTCTAATGAGGCAACTCTTGATGGGCTCCTGGTTAGCTTCAGGATTCCCCTACAGGTAGAATATATGGAATAGGGAGTCAAAGATGTAACTCTCATCTGAGACACTGGTAGAAAAACTGGTATCAGGGAAAGAAGTGTTACTAGGAAAGAGGATTGAATTTTGAAAATAAAGGGAATCTGGTGTAAAATGATCCTTAGGGAAAATGGAGATACAGGCGTATGTTTTTCTCAGTCTTACCCTTGCAAAAAAAAACAGTGTGGTGCCCGTCCCTACCTTGCCTCCCATATCCCTATAATTCTTCTCGTCCTCTCTTAAGATCCCTCTCAGATATCACCTAGACTTGTAAATAATAGATATGAAACTAGATATCTGAAATTTTGAGCCTTTACCTCTTTGAACCTTTTTATAACAAATTGTTCTTTTACTAAGTACTATCCACTTTATATTCACCAATTTTACTAACATCATTTCCAGGACCTGTTTGGTATGAAGATATGACTAAGCTTAGTGTTATCAGAATAAGGAATCTATAAAACAAAAATTAACAGAATCCCCCTTTTAATTCATATTCTTTCCTCCATCCATCGGGCAGTAAGTTGAATACTTAAACACAAAACAACTCTATGCTCTGTAGATATGTATGTACATAAATGCAGGGAAATGACTTGGAAGGCTATATACATTTAAGTTGCCAAGAATAGTCACCCCTAAGGGCTGGGGTCATAAGTGGTAATCAGGAGACATCAGCTTTTTCTGTATTTGAATTTTGAAAACATGCGTATGTGTTACATAATCTTGAAATTTTAATGGAAAGAATATATTTTTCATTTCGTTTTTCCAACAGCAGCTAAACATTTGCTTCCCAGAAAGCTTAGTTTTGTCTTTTCAAAATGCTTAAAATAAAGATTTTGATAATGGGTTAAGACTGTAAAGTGTTTGTTCCCTGCCTTCTTAAAAGGAACAGTACATGGATACTGTCAAGCAGGCTTTAGTTTCTGTACTAAATGCTCCTTCCTGGAGCTGAAGGAATTTTTGTGAGACTTCTAGTATTTTGCATAGTCATTACTTGCTGGTGGGTAGGTACTGGTTCCTCACTGCTTCTTTCCCTCCTCTCCTCATTTTTAATTAAGTTATGCTCTTCTATTGCGAGTTAGGGAATATTAAGTGAGAAAATAGGTTCTAATGAGTAAATGGCAAGTGTATTAGTGCGTGAATTTTAAGAGTTCTAAGTCCTCTTTGCCTTTCTGGGGTTCTGTACTTGTGGTAGAACTCTTGGTTATTGAGTAAATAGTTTCTGAAAAGAGACAATACAGTTGGAAATTGAATTTCTGGTCAGTAAATCAAAGCCTGTTAAAAGATCCAGGTTCAAGTAACTTTTAAAACCCCATTTGAATTTTCATGAATGTGTTTAGTTAATGATTCATCATAAAAAACAATGGTGACTTAGTCGCTAGGAGCTTTTTTGTATGTTTTTGGGTTTGAGTCAGCTAGCAAGAGGGAGAAAAATTCAAGCTACTCAGTTCTGTTTTTCACTGCATCTTTTTCAGAGTAATCAGCTGATGTGTTTTCTTTATCACCATAGCAACTTAGTCAGTTTTTGCTTTTGATTTTTTTTTTTCCTCCTAGAAAAACTTACTGTACACCAATCTTAGGCTCTTGAGGGTAGTAAGGAAAATATTTGGGAATTAAGTTAAAAGGCTGAGAAATGTTTTGTGCTGTGTATAGTTTGCAGAGGTCTGCATTTCATTAATGTTCTTTTGAAACATCTGATTATCAGTTAGCTCAAAATAACTATATGTTAAGTTAATTTATCTGGAGAATCAAAGGTATGATTTCAAAGTTCTATCACCAATCTTTCCTCCAACTTTACCAAGTTTGATAAATAATAAACATTGTCATGGGTGGTGTTTCTTTAGTTTCCTCTGGTGAGCTGAAAGCACAGACTACTCTTTCAGCCGTGGTCCTTGAGTTTAGACCCCGTTTATTTCTTTTCTTTTTTATTTTATATTGGAGTATAGCTGATTTACAATGTTGTGATAGTTTCAGGTGTACAGCAAAGTGATTCAGTTATACATATACATATTTCTATTCTTTTTCAGATTCTTTCCCAGATAGGTTATTACAGAGTATTGAGTAGTGTGTAAATGTTAATCCCAACCTCCAGACCCCATTTATAATGACATCAGACCTGTGGTCCACATCTGTATAATCACCCAGTTCCCTTTCTAGTGTACCCAGCCAGGGACTTGTGCTTTCCATTGGAAGCATCTACCTCCATTATTACATCTGTCGTTCAAAGATCCTGTTGATCTCTTCCCAAACAGCAGCAATGCTAGTGTCAGCGTAGGCTCTAAGACTTTAGGACACCGAAAAACTATAATATACTTTTCTCCATTTTTGTAATAAAAGTTGTTCCTTCTAGTTTCTGTCCCTGTGCCCCATCCAATCCCTGTTGGTCTTGCTTACCTTTAGGCTTCTGTGTCACAGAAAAGAGGGAAAGAAAGGCTTGGTTTTATAAAAAGTGAGAATATTCATACTGCAAATAAGGTCCTTCTTGCTTCATTTTGGTTTAAAATGTTTTAAGTTTTTTGTTTTCTTTTATGCATGTGGGTATTTGGCTGTATTGAACGACTTTGTCTTCATATTTACTATTCTTGCTATACAGTAGGCATTCAAAAATGCTAGGTTTTCCCCTTCTTTCAGAACGTCAAAGTATATGTCACATCATTTTGTCCTTCACGTACACCAATTGTGCTAATATCTCCTTATCCACTGAATTTACAAATTTATTGGAGAACATTGTCTTTTTTGCAGTCATATTCTTAGCATTCATTAGAATGTGGTAAAGAATTTTCAGGTGGCAGTATATTTTTAGTAATTATCTTTGGTTTCCAGTCGCAGAGGAAGAAGAGTAACTAGCCTTCCCTTGGGTGTGGGTAATTCCTGTATTACTGGAGTCTGTACTAGTATATCTGCCAAATTCCACACGTAAAAACATTCACGTATCACTAATTAGAAAGTTAAAAATGAAAGCATATGTCTTCTTTAGCCTAGGCATCCCCTGCATTTGTTTCTAGGTCTCTCACCCTTATCAGTTACAGGGCTTATTCCCCTGACTCCACTACTTTCCTTATAGTGGTCCCTTGCCTCAATTCACTAGACGTCTTCATTGGTTCCTAGCCTGCAGAAAATGCCTGTGGAGTGAGGTGATTTATGTAACTACTACTCTTCAGTGTCTTGCAGTTGAGCTCTCTAAATGGGTGTGGCTAGGAAAGAAAATTTCACTTTACAAACAGGAATTCCTGGGTGCCATCCAGTGGAAACATGTTTTTTGTTACATGCAGTTTCTGACTCATAGCATTCCAGGACTTCTGCAATAAAGTAGACTTTGTTTACACTGTTTTGTAGAAGGAGGGGCCTGGTTTCTAATGAGCATTTAAGTCTAGAACATCAGGATTGCTCTCTGATTTATGAGTGTTAATATTTCAAGCTGTTTTTCGTTTCCCACTGAATGCATTAGTTATAAGCACTGGGTAAGGGAAAGTAACTTTTCCCCCACTTAAGAAAGCAAGGAAAATTAATGTAACTTAGTGACTATTTCCATAGACTCTAAAAGCACAATGAAAAAAGTGCTTCAACTGTAATAGGAAAAATGCTGATTCTTAATAGAGCACTATTTTACCACCTCCACGAATTTGTCTTGAGAAGTAATAAAATCAAAGTTTATTGAGCTGTTTGTTTAAAATCCTATCCATTTAAATTTTTAAAAACTACATTTCTTTGTTATTTGCTACTACTTTGCAGTACTTATAATAGCAGTGAAAATAGTTGAGATTGAAGTATTGACCACATGCAGACACTGTGCCAGCTGCCTCAAACACATTATCCCAAGCAGTTCTGGCATGAAGCCTAAGAGCATTGTTTGCACCTCCCCAGTTGAGCAAGTGCACATGCCCACAGCAGTTGCTATTGAGGTGAATTCACTTAATTAGGAAATGCTGGGCACTGCACCCAACCCACCTCCCTGGCCTAGCATAGTTTCCACTAAATAATATGCCTAAGTAATGCCTATTCACTAAGTGACAATTTGTATAAACACATTTTAGTATTTAAACAATTTTTTAACTTAACCAAGGAGATAAAAAACCTATACTCTGAAAAATTAAAGACATTATTGAAGGAAATTGAAGATACAAAGAAATGGAAAAATATCCTGTGTTCATAGATAGGAAGAATTCATAATATTAAAATGCCTGTACTACTCAAAGCAATCAACAGGTTTTATGCAATCCCTACCAAAATCTCATAACAGTACTTCCCTGATGGCGCAGTGGTTAAAAATCCACCTGCCAATGCAGGGTACACGGGTTTGAGCCCTGGTTCAGGAAGAGTCAACATGCTGCAGAGCAGCTAAGCCCGTGCGCCACAACTACTGAGCCTGCGCTCTAGAGCCCACAAGGCACAACTACCGAGCCCACGTGCCACAACTACCAAAGCCTGCACACCTAGAGCCAATGCTCCACAACAAGAGAAGCCACCACAATGAGAAGCCCGCACACTGCAATGAAGAGTAGCCCCAACTTGATGCAACTAGAGAAAAGCCTGTGCGCAGCAATGAAGACCCAGTTCAGCCAAAAATTTTTTAAAAATCTCATAACAATTTTTCACAGAACTAGAACAAATAATCCTAAAATTTATATGGAACCACAAAAGATCCTGAATAGCCAAAACTGTCTTGAGAAAAAAGAACAAAGCTGGAGGTATCATACTCCCTGACTTCCGACTATACTACAAAGCTACAGTAATTAAAACAGTATAGTACTTACACAAAAACAGACACATTGATCAGTGGAACAGAACAGAGAGCCATAAAGAAACCCACACACTTATGGTCAATTAATCTACAACAAAGGAGGCAAGAATATACAATTGAGAAAAGATAGTCTTTTCAATAAGTGGTGCTGGGAAAACTGGGCAGCTACATGTAAAAGAATGAAATGAGAACATTTTCTCATGCTATACAAAATAATGGATTATACAAAAATAAACTCAATGGATTAAAGACCTAAAGATAAGACCAGAAACCATAAAACTTTTAGAAGAAAACATAGGCAGAACACTCTTTGATATAAGTCATAGCAACATTTTTTTTTGATCTGTCTCCTAAGGCAAAGGAAACAAGCAAAAATAAACAAATGGGGCCTAATTAAACTGTAAAGTGTTTGCATAGCAAAGGAAACCATCGACAAAATGAAAAGACAACCTACCGAGTGGGAGAAAATATTCACAAGTGGTATGACTGATAAGGGGTAAATATCCAAAGTATATAAACACCTCATGCAACTCAATACCAGACAAACAACCTGATTAAAAAATGGACAGAAGACCACAAATAAAAAATGTTGGTGAGGATATAGAGAAAAGGGAACGCTAGTAGAGTTGGTGGGAGTGTATAAAATTGGTGCAGCCAATTTATGGAAAACTGTGGCGGTTCCTCAAAAGAAGTAAAGATAGAACTACCATAGGATCCAGCAGTTCCATTCCTGGGTAAATATCCAAAGAAAATGAAAATACTAATTCGAAAAGATACATGCACCTCAGTGTTTAGAGCAGCATTACTTGCAATAGCCAAGATATGGAGGCACTCTTAAGTGTCCAAGAAATGAGCAGATAAAGATGTATTTATATATAATTTTTATATATTATATATATGTTATGTATATAACATATATATAATATAAAAATGAATGCGGGGCTTCCCTGGTGGAGCAGTGGTTGAGAGTCCGCCTGCCGATGCAGGGGACATGGGTTCGTGCCCCAGTCCGGGAAGATCCTACATGCTGCGGAGCGGCTGGGCCCGTGAGCCATGGCCGCTGAGCCTGCGCGTCCGGAGCCTGTGCTCTGCAACGGGAGAGGCCACAGCAGTGAGAGGCCCGCGTATCGCAAAAAAAAAAAAAAAAAAATGAATGCTACTCAGCCCTAAAAAAGAATGAAATTTTGCTGTTTGCAACCACATGAATGGACCTGGAAGGTATAATGCTTAGTAAAATAAATAAGAGACAAATACTGTATGTTATCACTCATATGTAGAAACTAAAAAATAAATAGGGACTTCCCTGGTGGCACAGTTGGGAATCCGCCTGCCAGTGCTGGGGACACGGGTTCGATAAATTAATTAATTTTTAAAAAATAAAATTAAATAAATGGATGAATTTCACAAAACATATTCATAGATATAGAGAACAATAGTGGTTACCAGGAGGGAGGGGCAAGATAGGGGTAGGGGATTAAGAGGTACAAACTACTGTGTATAAAATAAGCTGCAAGAATATATTGTGCAGCACAGGGAATATAGCCAACATTTTATAATAACTTTTTGTTTTTTGGCTGCACTGGGCTCAGTATGGGCTGAGGCTCAGTATGAGCATGGGCTCAGTAGTTGTAGCCCTCGGGCTCTAGAGCGCAGGCTTAGAAGTGTGGCGCACAGGCTTAGTTGCTCCGTGGCATGTGTGATCTTCCCCGGACCAGGGCTCAAACCCGTGTCTCCTGCATTGGCAGGAGGATTCTTAACCACTGCGCCACCAGGGAAGTCCCTGTAATAACTTTAAATGGAGTATAATCTATAAAAGTAGTGAATTACTATGTTGTATACCTGAATACTTCAATTTAAAATTTTTTTAATTAAACAATTTTTGTTGACAGTGTTTGGTCTTAATATTACTTACAAATTTTGGATTTTTTTTTTTTTTTTCTGGAATAGTTTTTAGGACCTGGTACTTTTGCTTTTTAGTGCTTTTTATTCCATAATATGCACAGGCACTGACTTACATGTATGTCAAAATTTTAACATGGATTCTGTCTTTCTACCTTTAGTTTTAAGAGTCAAGAAATAGTCATATTTATTCCACATGTATTTGAGTGCCTAATACACGCAAATTTTCTGTGTTAGGCACCAAGAATTAGTAGACAAAAGAAAGTCTGTCTTCATGGTGCTAATTTGCTGGGGTGGGGGTGGGTGGTGGTGGAAGCTGGAGAGTAAACAAACATAAAGTCAATTTAAAGTAAATAGGGGCTGGAGAGTGGGGATGAGGAAGAAGTGCTATTTTAAATTATTTTAAAAGGGGTGGTCAGGCAGGGCCTCTCAGAATGAAGAAGGTTTTTAATAAAGACCTGAACAAAATGAGGAAGCAAGCTTATAGCAACAGGTATCTGCTATATGCCAAAAAAAAAACCCAAAACGCTGTCATTTCTCATTCTAAAATTTTAATAACAATTTATTCCACAAATAATCTGAGAACCCATTATATGCAAGATACAGTTTTCTAAGAGCTTGCTTTTCTAAATATATTCATTTTATTTTTCTGATAGGACAAAGAAATATGTTCAGTTTCAGAATTTGCTCTTTATGATCATGTACTGACAGATGAAATTCTCTTGAAACGTGTTGTTTATGTTCAGGTAGGTGTTTTCTGAAACATCCAAGAAGCCAGCTTTTTTAAATGACTAAGGGAGTTTTCTCAAACTGCTGGTCCATGAGAATACTGTGTATTTCTATCTGAAAAATATTTATGTTTTGATTCTTTTATTCCCAGAATCCTTTAAGAGGTGTCTCTGGGCCCCCATACTTGTGACTCAGTGTCAGGGAGCCCCAAGCAGTGTGCAAAACATCAGCCTCACTCAGGCCTTCTTCCTTGGGGTTGAGAAGCAGTAGACTAAAAGGATGAGAGGTGGCTTAACCCTGCAAAACTTGTAAGGGTTATTGACTAAGACCCCCAAAACCAAAGTAGTGGGCATAGCCGCTTTCTGTGTCCCCTCTACCAAACATCTAGTTTGGTAGAGGATTGGGGGCATTAAGACTCCGAGTTGCCTGTCTGCTTGGCTACCTCCCATCCTTATAGAAGAGTGAAGGGAATTGCTCATTTCCAGGAAGGAGAGATGACTTTGTCAAGCTTCTCACTTCTTGGTTGAAAGAGACTGGCAGTGGGTGAAGGGAGTTACAGGTAAGGATCTCTTTGGTTATACCCCATTGAAGCCAAAACCTCTATTTAGACATCTGATATTCAAGTTGAAACTGTCAAGCCTGTTAACTGTCCATTTGCCTATAGCAAAATTCTTGAACTCTCTGCTACCAGGTCACCTAAAGCAAAAAGTAAAAGAAAGAAAAGCCTCCATGGAGTTACTTGTCTCCCTGAAAGGGTAAAAATCATTCATTTGAAGGTAATTTTTGTCTGTGAAATCATATTTACTGTTATTTCCCACTGGGTTATAAGTCCCTGAAGGACAGGGCTATCTTATCTCGAAATCTCCAGAAACCCTACTTGATGCTACTCATACCAGAAAGCAAACACTGAACTTCACCAATCTTATTCTCTTAAATATGAAAATACTTGAATCAAATTCAGTGCTCATTCTGTCGCTCTTTCTGGGTATCTAATTAGCAGCTTTTTTCCTACTGACTCTTTTTTTTTTTTTTTCTGGCCAAGCCACACAGCATGTGGGATCTTAGTTCCCCAACCAGGGATCAAACCCGAGCCCCCCTGCAGTGGAAGCATGGAACCTTAACCACTGGACCACCAGGGAAGTCCCCCTATTGACTCTTTAGTCATAAGCTACTTTAGGTGTTCTTGAAAATAACCATAAAAAGTGTGGACATTTTCAATTTCTAGAATTCTTTTTTCAACATGCCAGAAGGATGTTCTAAATATATCCCCTTCTTTCTCACCCCCCTCTTTTTTTTAAACCGCCAGGTATCCGTTACAGCACTGATGTGAGTGTAGATGAAGTAAAAGCTCTGGCTTCTCTGATGACATATAAGTGTGCAGTGGTTGGTAAGTGGTCTCCTTTTGCTGCTACCTAATAAGAACTCTTTGGGGAAATATGTTTGCATACAAGGTTACTTTTAAGATGTTAGAGAAATATACCTCATCAGAAGTGGGGTTTTTTTGTTTTTGTTTTAGGTTGCACAGTTTGACATATCATTTTTCAATTAGTCTTAATTAAGATTTAGTCTTTTTTTTTTAATGGGGAACCTTATAGGAACTAATTGAATTTTCCTTAAGTGTAGATCTTTGTTTAAATCCCTTTCTATACTCTGTAAATAAGACCAAATCAGTAATAAGGAAAATAAATATGCCATTACATTTTAGAAATAGTAAAGCACACTGATTAAATATGCATTGTAATTTGCCTTGTCTAGTATTCTGTTCACTAGAATATTAAGGTACAACATTTTAGAAGAGATTGTGGGTTTATTTATTGAATTTTCTGAAACTAAAGCTAAAAGTATCACACTTTTATAATATTACACAGTGCTTTCTGCCTTTTTAATTCTTTTAGCCTTTATATGGAATAACTTTCAGACTTCTCTTTCAGATGTGCCATTTGGGGGTGCCAAAGCTGGTGTTAAGATCAATCCCAAGAACTATACCGTAAGTATCAAAGTGACATTAGTGCACATGGTGCATTTACAAAGGACTTGAAATGACTGGACTTCTGTGTATCCCCTATACCAGTGAGATGAATGGTTCCTATTGCTTTTATAAATTTCTTTATTTATTTATTTTTGGCTGTGTTGGGTCTTTGTTGCTGCATGTGGCTTTCTCTAGTTGTGGTGAGCAGGGGTACTCTTCGTTGCGGTGCATGGGCTTCTCATTGCAGTGGCTTCTCTTGTTGCGGAGCACAGGCTCTAGGTGCACGGGCTTCAGTAGTTGT
The DNA here is from genome assembly GCF_011762595.2 of Tursiops truncatus. Classification (NCBI taxonomy): domain Eukaryota; kingdom Metazoa; phylum Chordata; class Mammalia; order Artiodactyla; family Delphinidae; genus Tursiops; species Tursiops truncatus. The sequence continues at coordinate 47,742,129 of NC_047049.1, forward strand.
GGCTCATGGGCTCTAGAGCACAGGCTCAGTAGTTGTGGCGCATGGTCTTAGTTGCTGTGCGGCATGTGGGATCTTCCCGGACCAGGGCTCAAACCCGTGTACCCTGCATTGGCAGGCGGATTCTTAACCACTGCACCACCAGGGAAGTCATCCTATTGCTTTTAAAAGGAATGGAAAAACAAGCAGATAATTAACTCATTGAGTGTTTTGCCATATGAAAGGTCACCTACTTACATCAATGTCCTTTTTCATTTCCTTACTTGGTTAAAATGTAATTAATATAATTAGTATACCTTGATACTCTTAAGCATTTATATTCATGCGTGTTATATACGACTATAATATAAATGTATTCTATATATAAATATTATCATACACTATATATAACTGTGCTCTGAGGTTTTTATGTTGGGGTCCTAAGGTTCTAGTGACATATCTTAACTAGTTTGGTAAAAATTTTATTATTTATCCTATCAATTCCAAGTTAATTTAAGCTGCTAATTAACCTCTGTATTAAGTTAAATAAATTATGTGAATAAATATCTGTATACGAACAATATATATGATTTTATTTTTTAAATTTGCAATTTAAATGAAAATACACCATAAGGATTGCTCATAAGATCCTGTATTAATACAAGGAGAACAGGTTTGAGCCTTAGCGCTACTATCTGTTCCTTACGTAACCTAATTTCTGGTCTCTCAAATTTAAAATTTAATTTCCGTTTAAAATGGAAATACCTACTTTATGAATTGCTCTGAAGATTACACAAGAAGATATATGAAAATATCCTATAAGTAGAAAATAGGATGCAACTATTAGTTATCTCCACAAGTGGTTTTTCTATCAAAAATTATTTTTTCATTATTGTTTGTGTTTCACCTTTTTCCTTTATAGGATAATGAATTGGAAAAGATCACAAGGAGGTTCACCATGGAGCTGGCAAAGAAGGGCTTTATTGGTATGTATTGCCATGTAGATTTACACAGAGTGGGAACATCTAAAAAGTAATTGTCGTAATTTAAACTCCTGCTTTTGTCTATACATGCATAGAGAGACTTGTCCTCTTACTTTGAGAAATTGGGTTCTGTGTTAAACATGGTGAACATACCTGGGCCTGTTCATGACACCTCTCTAATAGAAAAGTTCAGGTTCTCAGTATACAGTGTGGATACCAGGAGAGGTCACTTCCACCTCTTCTCCTTGTACAGACATAATAAAGGTTTTTGATCAGTGTAACAGCATTGAGCAACAAGCACAATCACAATTGTGACATCCAAAAAGATTTTAGGAACTAAATAATGCCTGCATTATAAACAGTTTTGAATATGCAAAAAACAGTTTTGCAATAGTAATCCTGTTGCGAAAGCAGTGAGAAAACTGATGCTGTTTGGAATTGGCGGCTTAAGCGGGCCCTTCCCTTCAAAGCAGTGGACACAGGCTGGGAGTGTGGAGGCTCATGCTGATTGATACTCACTGTGACATCACTGGCTGATTTTAAGGATTCCTGGGGCTCCTAATGTTTGTTACTCGGACTAAATTTCTGAGGGTACTGATCTTCATTTTCTTGATTTTCTATCGTACTATTATCTGTGTCATATGTTATTTTGTGTATGAGATGTCAATATTCTTTTCTGTAATATATAATTATTATTTAATCTTTAAATTTCAAGCAAATTGTCTATTTATTTTCTTGTCCTAGAAAGATTCTGATTTGTTTTAAAAAATAAAATCATTTAATAGAATTTTGCCCCTTTAACAATAGTTAAAACTAAGAAGACTGACTAAAATAGGAAAGAAATTTCTGTTTTCCTGTCCCTCTTGTTTTCCTTCCCCAGTATTCTTCTCACTGTTGACAAGTTCCTGTGAACTTAATATATCCTTATTTTGAAATCTGCCCCTTCTAAGTAACACTAGAACTTTACTGGATTTGTCCTGTCTTTTATAATTTAAAAGGCATTTGGATTCTTGGCATGCATCCTCCCTGGCACTGCCGTGAGCTGTACTTACACAGTCATTGTACAGGGGTAGCACTAGTTAATGAGATAACTGCCTCCTTCACAGAAATATCTACTAATTCTGATAGACTTCATAATTTTTTATATCATAACTTAGCTTAAACTCTTAGCTTAAATCTCAAACGTATTTAATAGTCTTGAGTGGTTTCAGACTTTATTCAGTTGTATTTATTGTCCATATATAGAGGATATCCAGCTTAATTTTCTCTATATTGACAAGAACCCTGTAATTGCAAAGGTTAAAAAGTGATTCATTGAAACACCGAAAGCTTAAATATTAGCAATTTGACTTTTTTGCTTATGTGCAAAAGCCACCATGCAGCTAAACTGACATCTGGGCCCAGAAAGCTTTGTAGCATAAGGGAATGCAGTTGGCATTCTTTCCCTCTCTAGGGCACAGAACTACTCCTGAGCAAACCTTTGGAACTGACGTCATTTCGGTTATTTTCTCACTTCCCTTTCCACAGAGTTTCAGGTTATGAGTTAGACCTGAATCTGGGTCCTGGTTCTGTCACTTCGTGTGAGTTTAAGGTCAGCTTTTCAATTTCTGCAAAAAGAGTCAGCTGTGGTTTTGATAGGGCTTGCTTTGATTCTATCTGTAGATTGATTCTATCTGTACAGACCTATCTGTAGAGTGTTGCCATCTTAACCTTTTTTATTTTTAATTTTGTTTTATTTTTTATACAGTAGGCTCTCATTAGTTATTTTATACATAGTAGTGTATATATAGTGTATTTTATACATTAGTGTATACATGTCAATCCCAGTCTCCCAGTTCATCCCACCACCCACCCCCTCACTTTCCCCCTCAACAATGCCACTTTTCATCCAAGGGAGAACATTCATACCTTATTCTATTTTCCACTTTAAACTAGTCCATGAACACTGAATGTCTTTCCATTTGTTTTTGTTTTTAAACATACATTTTATTTATTTATTTATTTGGGGTTTTTTATTTATATATTTTTGGCTGTGTTGGGTCTTCATTGCTGCGCGCGGGCTTTCTCTAGTTGCGGCGAGCGGGGGCTGCTCTTGGTTTCGGTACGCGGGCTTCAGTAGTTGTGGCTTGTGTGTACAGGTCTCACACTACTTTTGTTAAGTTTATTCATAAGTATTTTATTCATTCTGATACTGTTCTAAGAGATATTAGTCTGCCGTATTCTTTTCTTAAGAAGTCTTTGATAGCAGGATAATACTAGCCTCATAGAATGAGTTGAGAAGTGGTCCTTCCTTTTTCTTTCTCTCTTCTTTTTTAGTTTGTGCAAGGGTGTTAATTCTGTTATGTGAGTTTTGATACCACCTTTGTAAACTGTGAAATTCCCTTTTCATCCACTATATCTCTATGCACCAAAATTACCCTTTTAGCTTTACCCCTACATTCATGTTCTGTGAAAGCAGTTGCTTTTTTCAGCCAATTTTTTATCTTATTTATACTGTTTCGGGATTGAGTGATGGCATTTTAACTTTCCTAAGGGTAGTTACCTGTTTTTAAAAGGATGGACTTTCACACCTGTAGGTATTTGAGAATTTACCTGTAATCCAGGAATTGCTTGTAATCTGTACATCCCTATACATTGATTTTGTATGGAGTAGAAAACTCACAAGCCTAATAATATTTTGTGATTTTGCTTTGGGTAGGGGGAGCTATCTGACTTCAGCATATCTAGAATAATAATTGTTTTTGAAAAACAATTTATCATTATACGTTTTTGATTTACAAACTACATACCTCAAACTTGCCCTTCTCCAAATAGAATTGTTATTTGAGGCAACAAGCTTATTTAACACTTGGTGTTGCTGAAAACAAGCATAAATACTTTTGTAGATATCTCTAAAGAGATGTGGGAGCAATTTGTCATTTATACCTTAGGAGAAAAGCGATATGATTAAATATACTTGTATTACCCTCTAGTTGAGGTATGTCACTGTAAAGGAATGGGAATTGTGGCCAGTGGAACAGTAGAGCCCTTTTGTCAGAGGATGAGGCTAGGATATGGCATTAACTGTTCAAGCAGGAAAGTTGTATGGGGTGAGGATGGATTGGGGGAAGTTAGACTTCTTGATATTTGTAAGACGCCTAAGGAAGAGAGTACCAGGACATAGAAGAGTTACAAGTTGGGTACGGAATGGGGAGCAAGAGTGTAAAAAACAAAACTTTGACCATTTCAAAGTTGTCTTACACCAATCCTGTATCGTCACATCACAACTTGTATCAAGAAGTACACATGTAGGGCCTGGGCCCCTAAAATGTAGAAGAATATTAGAATGGACCTTATTCTGTTGATTATAAGTACTAATTATAGGAAGAACTCAAGTATACCTCTTAGAAAGAACTTAATTTGGGAGACAGTAGTTTAATCATTTAAAAGTTGTGTTTTTCTTTTCATAAAGATAACAAGTTTGTATTTTACAATTAAAACAATATAGAAAGTTATAAGCAATGCTGAAGTCTAAACATAGTGAAAAAGTTTGTGCATGTCTTTCTAAACCTCTGCATACATATATACACATGGAAATATGTATAGTTATTATACAGCGGTATATATAAAGAGAAGTTTATATGAATGGGAACTTATACATGCTATATGAAACCTGCTTTTTTTCACCACATGTATGTTTTGGTGATGATCCCAAGTGATTTACATGGATGTACATCATTCTTTGTAATGGCTGCATAGTATTTCATTGTATAGATGACCCATTAAATAATTAGGTTGTTTTGTATTGTGTTCTTACTGTTTTGATGGGTATATTTCTATGTATTCCTGCCTTTACAGATTTGAGTGGGCACCATTTAATACATTTCCATCTGAGATCTCACTGGACATCAGCATTAGTGCTGTCATTGGCACTTGTTGCTGCCTGTGGGCTAGCTTCTTGTTATCCTCAAACTTTTTATTTGCTGATCTGAGGAACTGAAAGTCAAGGCCTGAAACTTTCTGTACAGAGTAAGCTTTGAGTAATAGGTCAAAGCAGCATTATGTCATGGGTAAAAGTATTATGGGGCTTAACATAATACTTCAGCAGTGTGTCTTTTCCCTTTTTCTACTTGGTGAGGAGGGCCTACACGCCCAGTAAGCAAGTGTGTCACTGTGCTGTCTCATACACATAAACTTTCTAACCATAACAACCCTCCTTATGGTACTGTTATCTCTAAGTACAGTTTAAGGAACTGAGGTCAAGAGAGGCTAAACTGATTTGCCTATGCTTGCAACATTCAGAAATCTGTTGAGTGGCTTATCAGTTGTGCATAGCTAATTTCACATAGCAAGTGAACACCAGTGGGAGAAGTTATCATGTAACACTGTGTATCTGTAAATTTTGTAATGAAACATTTAATAAGTATTTCTATGTCTTGAATTAGTAACCTAGATGAAATCTAAAGTGTTCTAGCCGTGGTAGCTTTGTTATTATAGAGAATTGCAAGGATCTATGTGTTTGAGATGCATTTATCTTAAAAATTGGTGCAATGCCCTTTCCCTGTGCCCCCAGGTCCTGGCATTGATGTGCCTGCCCCAGACATGAGCACGGGCGAGCGGGAGATGTCCTGGATTGCTGACACCTATGCTAGCACCATAGGGCACTATGTGAGTACCCACCAAAGCTCTGAGGGCTTCATTTGCTATCTACCAGAAATAACAGTTCAAATGATGATATGTATAAGGGGAGAATTCACTGGGTTTTTCTCCTCTCCTTTAATCATATCGTGATTTTATATATTACTTCTGTCTATCTTATATCATAAATGCAGTGAACTTGGATTGAGCTTTTACTCATATGCAACCCTATCCTGACCACTGGGATGGGCCCTCAAAGATCACCTCCCAGGGCAGGATACATTACAAGACAGTTAAAGGGAAATAAGGAAGCATTCAGTTCGGGCTTTTCCCTCAAAGGAACTAAGACACATTAAGCAGATAAGGTATGGAGATAGTGTAATAGCAGGGTGCAGAGTTTCTAAAAGCAGGCTTCCTGGAAGAGGTATTTGGTCAGGGCTGGACATTGAAAATGGATAGAATTTAAACATGGAGATTTGGAGGATAGGAGGGGAAACTGTAGAGCTCAGATTGTCTGAAGATAAGGCACATTTAGAAAGGTAGTAAGAGAATGATGAAGTAAGTGGAAGAGTAGAAAAATACTCAAGTCCCAGTGTTTTTATTTTACTTGCTAGTCAGCGGGGGAGCCTTTGATGCTGACCCTTCCTTAGGGGAGAGGGGGCGGCAGCAGTGTTAGGCTGGAGCAAAGAGATGGCCTCCACAGTGTCTGTCTGTCTTCACAGCCGGGAGCGATAGGGCTGGGGAGAAGCATTGGCTCATGACAGACTCAGCAGGACTGGGTTGCATCTGTGGGACCAAAGAAAAGGACAGGATTGAGTCAGAAAGAACCAGGAGGACTTAGAGTCTGGGGACTGAGCAGAAGTAGTGCTATTAATAAAGAACACAAGAAGAACAACTAACTTTGTCCTTGAAAGGGATGGAACCTTGAAAAACACTTAAGGAGTAGGAAGAGAAAGTGAGTTGAAAAGACATTTTGTTACCCAAAAACTGGGTTCATCTCTTGTGTCGAGCCAAAAGACACAACCAAGCCAAAGATCGGTAGAAGGATTTATCACTTGCAGCAAGTAGGGAGAACACTGGGATCTCTCCCAAAGCAGTGTCTCCCTGAACAGCAAAATTGGGGAAGTTTTAAGTTAAGGGTACCTGCATATTCATGAAGGGACTTGGGTGGTTGGCATAGTCCAAGCTTTAGTTAAGTCACTAAGATCAGAAAAGGTCAACATCGTCATCCCTTAGGTTCCAGTTGATCTGAAGGTTGAGCACTTCAGGCTTATCTTTACCATTGAAACAGAACTGGGAGTCTTTACAACTGATAAATTACCTTGGCTATTGTTACTTCTCTTGCTTGATAACATTCTTTTGTTCCCTTAAGATCATTAATAATTGAGACCTGTTCAAGTCCAAGCATTGTAGACAGACTTTGATAAAAAATGGCTTAGATCACAAAATGGCTTCTCATGTCAAGAAAGCCATGCCTGGTTCTCTTCCTCCAGGGACCCCCTACCCTAACTGCTCACAATTTATTTTAAAAATATAGAGAGAGCACTTACTACACAGGAGGCTTAAAGTACAGCAAGGAGTTCAATACAATTGGGGTAAAGGCTAGAAGGAAAAGTTCTTTGTTGGTGGTGGTGTTTTTTTTTTTTTTTTCGGTACACGGGCCTCTCACTGTTGTGGCCTCTCCCATTGCGGAGCACAGGCTCAGCGGCCATGGCTCACGGGCCCAGCCGCTCCGTGGCATATGAGATCCTCCCGGACCGGGGCACGAACCCGTGTCCCCTGCATCGGCAGGCGGACTCTCAACCACTGCGCCACCAGGGAAGCCCAGGAAGGAAACGTTTTGATGCTATGAAGAGTACTGGGGACCTGACCACGTCTCTGGAGTAGGATCAGAAAAGCCTGCTTGAGATGTAACCTTCTGGTCTGCACTCTGAAAGATGAGTACACATCAACCAGGGGAAGTGGCACTGGCCAAGGGTTGGAAGCAGAAGGAAGCACCCTGGGTAAAGGTCCTGATGTGAAAAGAGGTGAACCTGAGAGGCTGAGGGAACACTATGGTGGCCAGAGTAGAGAGGGCAGGAGAGAGGCCAGCAGAGGAGAGTTGGACCAGATTCCTACCTTGTAGGTGACAGCAAGGACTTTGTTCTTTGTCCTGAAAACAGAGGGAAGCCAGTGAAGTGCTAATTGTAAGCAGGTGTGTGACACAGTAAGCTTCACTCTGTGTGCAGCAGAGAATGGGATTGTTGGGGACAGGAGACTACACAGGAGTCCAAAAGAGATGATATTGGCCTGCCATAGAGTTGGAGAGGAATGGACAGATTGAAGAGTGATTGGGGGGTGGAGGGGAGGAACAATTAGTTAGACAAGAATGAGAAGTGCCAAGAGCTTCCCGTTGTGGATGTCCTGAGGGGGTGGTTTTGAGAAGAAAGCAATTCAGCAACTAGATTGGAATAGTGAGGTTGGAGCCAGACTGCAAGGGCGTGTTGAGAGGGAAGTAGGGCATGAAGAGTAGCCCTCACTTAAGAAAAATGGCACTAGAGGCGACAGCTCGAAAGGTGCCTGTTGTCTAAGAGAAAGGTTTTTGCTGTTCTTGGCATGTTGATTGGTGTGGGCCACAGATTCATCTTTTAAGGGCCCTAGTGGAAAGATCAGCCTTAGAAGAGGAGGAATATTGTTTCCTCTGAAAGGAAGGAAGGGGGCATCTAATGGAGGAATTTAGGCTTGTCTCATTTCCTGGGGGGTGATGTAGTGTGTAGTTGGGAGCACACTCAGACACCCTGGATTCTGGGAGTGGCTCCTTCACATACCAGCTCTGAGACCTGGGGCAAGTGCCTTAAGCTCTCTGTGCCTCACTTTCCTTATATGTGAAATGACAATACTAATAGCACCTAGTTCATGAGACAGTCATGAGGATTAAGTGAATGATAGTATAATTATAACTGGCCCTCAGTAAGCATAAAAAATAAATATTTATAAACACTGAACCAGGTAAATTCCACAAATCCCCTGAAATAAAACAGGAGCAGTATGAGACACTTCAAAGAAGTTTGGTTTTGACTGCCATTTCCAAAATGTTGCTCTTCCATGTCACCTTCTTATGTTAAATGAGCTCTGGTTATGGTCTTGCATTCTTTTTAAGGCATTAGATTGAACAGTACAAAACAGTGGGCAGTGCATTGTTATTCGTAGCTCTCTCCCAAAGGTGACAAAAGAAAGTTTTGTGAGGCCCTGCCAACTAAACCTTGGACTAAACACTGGTAAAAGACTGTCCTCCTTAAAGTGATGGGAAATACAAAATCAGAGCCTAAGGTAAGAAGCCGCAGTCTTTGTTTCTTATTTTCAGACGTATACCTGAACACGCAGCTTCTTTTGCCTAGCCTCGCCCAGAAGTGTGGGTGCTGGAGAGCAAGCAAGTTCTCCACCGGGGCCCAGGCTTCCAAAACAATTAGGTATGCTGGGCATCTCGCAGCCAGCCAGCCAACCGGCACCGTGCCGGACCTCTGACAGGATTGCTGTCAGCTCCAGCATTTGCATTTTCTCTGTTCAAGAGCATTTGGCACTTAACTTGGTTTGCAATTCTGTACTCATAAGCATTAACTATTCATGAAGGAAAACCGTGGGAAAACTACTAATTCCATAAATCACTTTACTAGACTGTTCTGTTGTTTTTACTTTTGTTCTTTTTGTTGGTAATGATACAGCTAATACAATTCTAAAAGTTCTTATTAAACAGTCACTTTTTAACTTACCCAGCTAGGACATACGTTGAGGGGTGGGGAATATGATATGAAGTACGGCACTTTATCTTGTTTCACATCACATGGGCAGCAAATTGCCTCAACAAATTTATTAAATAGTCCATACTTTAGCCACTGACTTAAAATGCTTCCTGTATGTAATACTCATTTCCTGTATACAATAAGACTGTCTCTAGTTTCTCCTGTCCCACAGAAGACAACAGATTTGTCTATTATGCACTGTTCTGCTTGCTACAGTTTATAGTATATGCTAAACTGGTTGCTTCCAGTTTATCCCTTGGAAGGGAAGCCCTCCCAAGCCCCTTTCTTCCTTCTAATTATTCTTGTTTCTGAACCAGAATACATGCATACTGTCAATACAGAGAGTACAGGAAGGAGAAGACTTACTCTCCCACTCGGCTTCTTAGAGCTAACAGCTACTACAGGAGGTGCTCTACTGACACATGGGCATGGGCCTCTGTGTCTCACCCACGTGTACCCCTTTTTTTTAACTCCAGTAATACCATACTATATATACACAATTTTTTGTATATATACAATTGTATATATAGTATGGAATTAGAATTTCTGGATTAATGGCTTTTTATCTTGATAGGTATTCCAGTTGCCCTGCAAAGCTTAGTTATTTTTTCTTTCTTTTTTATTTCTTGAATACTTTTGTTAATCCACTCTTAGGTGAACTTGAGTTATCTTTTAAAGTTCTTTTTTAAAAGTGACACTTAATTGAATTTCTAGATTAGTTTGGCAGAAAAATATTTTTACAGTGTTGAGTCTTCCCATCCATGAACACTGTAGCGGCTCTTCCTATCTTAGGTTCTATTCTGGTGACGTGCTCAAGTCTTATGATAACTTTTAAGACAATTCCAGGTGACATGTATACCCTTACTTAGTAGGGCTTAAGCACTTGGTGAAGGAATAATAATAGTTTTAAGCTGAACTCCCTCTACTTGTGTGATCCTGCTGTTTGTATTTCCTTGATGTTTAATTCCTAAAAACCCTGTTTCTCCCATCAGAAAATAGTCTACTTTATTACATATTTTCTAGGAACAGAAACTTGAAAAGGCAAGACTTACCCCTATTGATGAACGTATACCTTAAACACACACACACTCCTAATGAGCATATTAGTTAAATGAGAATGTGTTTGCACTTTAATGCTTCTTTATGTTGGTCCTCATAGAAATTGATGTTGATATTTCATCTTTTATGTTTTGCCCTTCTTTTGCAGGATATTAATGCCCATGCCTGTGTTACCGGTAAGCCCATCAGTCAGGGTGGAATCCACGGACGGATCTCTGCTACTGGTCGGGGAGTTTTCCATGGGATTGAAAACTTCATCAATGAAGCTTCTTACATGAGTATTTTAGGAATGACACCAGGATTTGGAGATAAAACATTTGTTGTTCAGGTAAAAATGTTTGCTTTCTTAAAGAATAACTGATATACATATAATAATAATTTTTTTCAGTGTTTTAAGATTTGCATTTTTTAAAATTTTATTGGAGATTTGTAATGTGTTAATTTCTGCTGTACAGCAAAGTGATTCAGTTATAATATAGTTCCCTGTGCTATACAGTAGGACCTTGTTGTTTATCCATCTTATAATATAATAGTTTGCATCTGCTAATCCCAAGCTTCCACAAACCAGTTGTTGCTCTCTCCTCTGAGCCTCTGAAGCTCCCTTTCTGATCTTCCCACCAGTGATGGGGCTTCCCAGAGTGTGGGAACCTTTCCTCTTTTATAGCTGCCTTCCAGGGGCACAGGTCCCATCCCAGTTGCTTTTTTCTTTTTTTTTCCATTTTGTCGTACCTGATTATATGGGGATCTTTCTTGTCCTTTCAGGTGTTTGAGGTCTAGTGTTCAGTAGGTATTCTGTGAGAACTGTTCCATTTGTAGATGTATTTTTGATGTATTTCTGGGAAGAGGTGAGTTGCACATCCTTGTACTCCTCCTCGATTGGAGCCCCTAGATTTGCAGTTTTTAAAATTTGATTCTTTGGATCTCTTAAGTTTTAAAATGGACATATGCAGAGTAATACATCCTTTATTTTTTGAACCTTGGTAAGATTCATGTGACTAAACCAAGTATCTCTCAGAAACTTGAAACTATCATCAACTTCTTTTGTTTGATATTTAAATTGCAATTGTATTCAGAAGGGGACATCTCTTAAACTATTATGTGTATACAGAGGGTTTACACAATGATCCAAATTTCAACTTTTGTGTGGTGATTGATTAGTTTACTTAGAGGAATCAAAATTAAGTTAAATCCTACTTTAAAATAAAACCCATACCCTTCCCAATTACTGACTTATCTTTTCACGACCATAGGACATCTGGTCATCAGGAACTGAGGTCCTAGATAGCATCATTGACATCACTGCCATTTCTTTATAGGCCAGCAAGGCTGCATGTCACTGAATGTCCTCAGGACTCATTATCACAGAGGACAAAGGGTTGGGTTCCACATTCCAAAGCAAATTTATTGTTGAAGAGAGACATTGTTTCTTTTATCAGAAGGATTTTGAGAATTACTTCTAAACCAACAGAATTGTATTGGTCAGAATATGACATTTATCGTCTATGCTAGGACTTTTTTTTTTTTTTTTTTTTTTTTTTTAAATATTTATTTATTTATTTGGTAGCACCAAGTCTTAGTTGCGGCTCACCAGCTCCTTAGTTGTGGCATGTGAACTTTTAGTTGCGGCATGCATGTGGGATCTAGTTCCCTAGCCAGAGGATCGAACCCAGGCCCCCTGCATTGGGAGCACGGAGTCTTAACCACTGCGCCACCGGGGAAGTCCCTGTGCTAGGACTTTGATTTTTGTTTCATGTACAACTGTATTTCACAGGGATTTGGTAATGTGGGCCTGCACTCTATGAGATATTTACATCGTTTTGGTGCTAAATGTGTTGGTGTTGGTGAATCTGATGGGAGCATATGGAATCCAGATGGTATTGACCCAAAGGAACTGGAAGACTTCAAATTGGTATGTTAGTGTAATATCTGAACAGTTTGACCACCTGAATGTTGTAAAGTTGAAATAAGTATTATTGAAATCTGTTTGCATTGCTTTTTTTTAAAATTAATTTTTATCGGAGTATAGTTGATTTGCAGTGTTGTGTTAGTTTCTGCTGTACAGCAAAGTGAATCGGTTATACATATATCCATTCTTTTTTAGATTCTATTCCTATACAGGTGATAACAGAGTATTGAGTAGAGTTAGTTCCCTGTGCTATATAGTAGGTCCTTATTAGTTATTTGTTTTATATAGAGTACTGTATATGTGTCAATCCCAAGCTCCCAATTTATCCCTCCCCACCTCCCCCCACCCTGGTAACCATAAGTTTGTTTTCTACATCTGTGACTCTATTTCTGTTTTGTAAATAGGTTCATTTGTACCATTTTTAGATTCCACATATACGCAATATCATGATGTTTGTCTTTCTCTGTCTGACTTCACTCAGTATGACAATCTCTAGGTCCATCCAGGTCTCTGCAAATGGCATTATTTCATCCTTTTTAGACTGCCATATTTTAGATTCCACATATACATGATATCATGATATTTGCCTTTCTCTTTTTGACTTATTTCACTTAGTATGATAATCTCTAGTTGCATCTATGTTGCTGCAAATGGCATTATTTCATTCTTTTTTATGGCTGAGTAATTAATAATCCATTGTATACACATACCACATCTTCTTTATCCATTCATCTGTCGATGGACGCTTAGGTTGCTTCCATGTCATGGCTATTGTGAATAGTGCTGCAGTGAACATTGGGATACATGTGGCTTTTCTAATTATGGTTTTCTCCAGATATATGTCCAGTAGTGGGATTGCTGGATCATATGGTAGCTCTATTTTTAGTTTTTTAAGGAACCTCCATAGTGTTCTCCATAGTGGCTGTACCAATTTACATTCCCACCAACAGTGCAAGAGGGTGCCCTCTTCTCCACACCCTCTCCAGCATTTATTGTCTGTAGATTTCTTGATGATGGCCATTCTGACCGGTGTGAGGTGATACCTCGTTGTAGTTTTGATTTGCATTTTTCTAATTATTAGTGATGTTGAGGGTCTTTTCATGTGGCTCTTGGCCATCTGTCTGTCTTCTTTGGAGAAATGTCTATTTGGATCTTCCACCCATTTTTGGATTGGGTTGTTTGTTTTTTTGATATTGAGCTGCATGAGCTGCTTGTATATTTTGGAGATTGATCCCTTGTTGGTCGCTTCATTTACAAGTATTTTCTCCCATTCTGTGGGTTGTCTTTTCATTTTGTTTGCTTATTTTTTTTAATGTAACTCAAAGACCTCCTACTAAATGAGTCTTCATATCATAGGCACTAAACATAAACATTTAAACTCTGTTGCAACCATTAATTCTGATTTTCAATCAATTATAGCAACATGGAACAATCCTGGGCTTCCCCAAAGCAAAGATCTATGAAGGGAGCATCTTGGAGGCTGACTGTGACATATTGATCCCTGCTGCCAGTGAGAAGCAGCTGACCAAGTCCAATGCACCCAGAGTCAAAGCCAAGGTGACACAGCATGATGGCTTCAACCTTACCAATGTGGAGTGACACTGAGAGTCATAGAAAAGCTCTAATGGGTTTCCTCTTTTTTTAAAAAAAGAAAACAGCTTTATTAGGATGTATTGGGTTGGCCAAAGTGTTCGTTCGGGTTCGTTACCATCTTATGGAAAAACCCAAATAAACTTTTTGGCCATACAAGTCCCCGAGCATACAATTTAAAGTGGGATTTTGCTTCTCTCCCACAGCCCCATCCCCCACACATCTCTTGAGCTCAGCTGGAGGGGATTTGACGGTGTTATTGGCATTTCTCTATGTTCGTGACTTTCTTGCAGATCATTGCTGAAGGTGCCAATGGACCGACAACTCCAGAAGCTGATAAGATTTTCCTAGAGAGGAACATCATGGTTATTCCAGTAAGTAATCTACATTTACCAGATTTTATATGTACTTGGAATCATAATTGTCTTTTGCAAAGAACTGGGGGGGAGAGGAGGATTGTTAGTTTCCCAAGGCTTAGTGATGAATTCTTCATCTTTATTTTGTTTTAAATTTTTATTTATTTATTTATCTACATTTATTTATTTCTGGCTGCGTCGGGTCTTAGTTGTAGGATGAGGGATCTTTTGTTGCAGCGCACAGTGTCTTGGTTGTGGCTCACAAGCTTCTCTCTAGTTGTGGCACGCAGGCTCTCTAGTTGAGGCGTTTGGGCTTAGTAGTTGTGGTGTGCGGGCTTAGTTGCCTCGCAGCATGTGGGATCTTAGTTCCCTGACTAGGGATCAAACCCACGTGCCCTGCATTGCAGGATAGATTCTCTACCACTGGACCACCAGGGAAGTCCCTTTATTTTGCTTTTAAGAAAATAAAGTAGAAGTGTGGTTAATATAATAAGCCTGTCTTATACTGGACCTGAACATTTTCTTCCAACTTCAGGCTCTTTCTTGAGTATGTATTTAGACTTCTTAAATCCAGTTATATAAATGTATAATGTGCTAGAAGTCCTACTATAACTTGCAAATGTCCCTTGCTGTCTTACTCAGAAAGCTAATATGAGTAATATGTGCTTAAGTTTTTCAGTGGTTAAGCGTGGGGTCTATACCAAAAGGTCATTGGAAATTAGAAGTTAGTGTGGACGCGTGATGCATTTTGAAGAACTGCTGTTGCTGAAAGCACTTAAATTCAGGTTAACTGAAATAGACTGCCTTTATGTAGTGGGAGAGTGAACACTAATCTTCTGGCAAGACACCCTTGGACCATCCAAACCAGTGGTTAGTGGGCAGGCAATTTTGTCAGATTTTTTTAGGTGGAGAAGAGGCTCTAAAACCTCTGATCAAATGCTTGCTGATTAATAAACCAATCAATTATTTTTTTTCCAAAGGGAGAAAGCCTCAGATGTATTGGGAAGGGGGTTTGTTTAAGTATAAAATTTCTGATACTATCTAAGATGTATTTGGGAAGCTTGAAGCTTAATCTGCTTTGATATTAAAACTTTGATATTAAACCATGAGCTCACGTTCATTGTAAGCTTTTATTAAGACCATCATCTCCTCATTTTTTTGTGTATAGGATCTCTACTTGAATGCTGGAGGAGTGACAGTGTCTTACTTTGAGTGGCTGAAGAATCTAAATCATGTCAGCTATGGCCGTCTGACCTTCAAATATGAAAGGGATTCTAACTACCACTTGCTCAGTAAGTTCTGATTATCCTGTTCTGCAGAAGTAATCTTTTGGGCCATCTAAAAGGTTGGGGAAAGCCTGCATTTAATAAAAGGGCTAATTTCCTTTTTGTTTAGTCTCAGAACAGAAAACTATTCTGACTCATGAGTCTTAGACCAAAAATATACAATTTCTTCATAGGTATTCACTATATTAACTCTCTGGAATATATTTATATTCCAATGTTTATTCTGCAAGTATGTTCTGGTTCCCAGAACCTAATCTGTAAGTTAATAGTATAAAGAGTATCATTTTAAACCAGGAGCTCCTGTTGATACTCATCCATTTCTATCTCAGGTTGCGTTTGGTAAAGCCCTATCTATTGTCAAGAATTTTTTGAGTCTTCTGATGAGAATACTGTTTTGTCTTTGACTAGAATAGGCTCCAGAGTTGACACTAGAATTTTCCTCAAGCTGAAATAAGACCAAGACCTCCAGCTGAGCTTTACTGAGCCCACTCTGAGAATCTGGGTGAAGTGTTCCATCGATTTCCATTCCTTTTTCCCTCAGCATTTTCTTTTTAAAAGAGCCAAGGAAAATCCCTGCTAATGGGTGTTATGGAAACAGAGCAGTGACCTAAATTCACATTTATATAGGAATTTGGCAAAGTGCTTTTTACTCCTTTTAACTGAGATTTAAGTGAGTAACCCTTTTATGTTATTAGTGTTGAAGGTTTTATGTCATTAGTGTTTGGGGCTGTGGCTATAGTGTGGGACTACTTTTGTTTCTACTTCATTTTTTTTCTACTAGCAATATCGTAGCTTCATCTCTTGGCTTTTTATAGTGTCTGTTCAAGAGAGTTTGGAAAGGAAATTTGGAAAGCATGGTGGAACTATTCCCATCGTACCCACAGCAGAGTTCCAAGACAGGATATCGGTGAGTGTGCTTGTGGCGGCATCACATACCCTGCCTGCTCTCTTCTTTAGGTCAGGCCAGCTGTATTAAGTGGGATTAAGGCGTGGTCATCAACATGACAGTTACATGACTTCCTCTTTCCTTACATTCTAAAAATTTAGTTTGAAATAACTCATGGTTCCGCTTTTGATACTTTTACAATACAGATGACTCAACAAGTGATTCTAACATAATGGTGAAGAGTTATTGTGTATTTTAACTATTTTAAGCTTTAGAGAAATGGAAAGAATTGAAAAGTAAACATTAGATTGACCTATATAAAAAATTGAAATTACTATATGGACACAAATAAGAGTCAAAGAAAATAGATGAGAAAAACGATTTGTTGTTAATTAGCTATTGACAGGATATATTAATACACATCACAAAGAGAATTTCTTTACCAGTAAGTAGCAGGCGACATGAAAAAAATCAGAGGTAGAAAAAAATGTTTAACCTCGTTGTTAAAGAAATATAAATTAAAATAAGGATTCTTTAATGTATTAAACTAGCATAAACAATTAATGGATTTATACTCACCATGTCTGTTGTGAAGCAGTTGTACCTTTATTCTGATGACAATGCAAAAGACTTATTAAAGAGTTCCTGCCCTTTGACACTTATAATAACATCACCTCTGGGAGTTAATCCTAAGAAAACAATTTTAAAGGAGAGGAATGATTCCATGCACGATGTCATTGGAACTGTGTTTGCAGTCATTTTTAAAATTAGGTTTGATTTTACAATCCAGTGTGCGTGTGTGTTTGTGTGTGGGGCAGGGAAATGGCTAAGTGATAATATGTCTTCTTATGAAATATTCAGTCATGGGAAATAATTTAAGACTATATTGCAAAATGGGGAAATGTTAAGGGTTTTGTTTTGAAGGAGAAAAGATGCTTTTGCCACTCCGGGTAACTCTCCTCAAAGAACCTTCCTCTTTCCCAGAACCATGTGTCTTAGTTCTGGTCCCTCCTTCTGGAACACCCAGACCCACTCCCTGCTTGAGTAGCACATCTCAGTGGCTTTTCCTGAAAGTCCTCTCTGACTGCCAGCATTTCATCCATCCTTCCATCACAAGTCACTTAGTGCGTTTATAGGCCCTGCTGTTGCTGCGGCTTTAAGATGGGATTCTTGCTCCGCCCTGTGGTCGCCCCATGTCACAACACACGCCTGCCACATAGTCAATCAGACTGAAACGTGAAGAGGGAGTGAAGAGGACAGCCAGTTGGTTAGGAAGACAGATCCATGATGCCTTTCATTTTTATCCTTTTTTAAAATAATCTTTGCCCAGTGTATCAGTCTTCCAGTTTTCAAATGCTTTCGGTGCTTCTAATTTTAGACTTTAATGCTATTTCTCATCTCTTAGTGACTTACTTATTGCAGGAGTCTTGTAATAAGTGTCAGTTGAAAACCCAGTGTTTTCCCCCAGCTCCTTGCTTTTACTTTCCCCCTCCCCAGCCATGCTGTGGCCCTTCCAGGACCTACATCATTGACCTCATCATCTTTTCACTGTCCTTCATCACACCTGTCTGCACTTAAATTCCATTGACCATCATTACAGTAACTCTGTGGCCTTGTTTTGCTTCATCACACTCCCTTGTTAACACCTGAACCCTGATGAAATCCAGCTCTCTGCCCCCTCCATTCCTCCGCTATAGCAGGAGGCCCTGCTGACTCTTCAAACTTAAAGTAGGCTCTCAGCTGCCCAGCAGTTAAACTACTTTTCCCTGTTCCATTCATTCTCTTGGTTAATTATATCATATTTTCTCCTTTTTTCTCTCCCTGCACTCCAGTTCATGACCTGGTATCTATTCACAGAAAAGTGAAGCAGTCAGGGAACTTCCACATCTACCCAGCTCCTGGTATCTGTACCCTGTCTTGTACTCTTGAGCAACTCTGTGCTTCCATCTCAGCCCAAGTCTTGTTCTGGGCGTTGGATGGCCTGTTTTCAGTCTCTCAAATGCACTGCTCAAGCAAACCTTCCCCTTTCTCTTGCATCATCAGTTTTCCCTCTATTCAGTCATTTCTATCAATGTAACAAATGCTGCCTTAAAAAATATAAATCTTAATCCCACTTGCCCTTCCAGGTCTTGCTATTTTTATTTCTCGTACAGCAAACCTCCTTAAGAGTTGTGTATACTCTGTCCCCAGTTCTTCTATACTCAAACCTCCTATTCTGCCCACCACTTCACCAAAACTGTTCTTGTCAAGGTAACCAGTGGTGGCAGCATCGCCAAACCTAGCGGTCATTTTTCAGTCCTCATCTTACTTCACTGGGCACAGGTGATCACTCCCGCTGGAAATATTTCTTAGCTTCCAGGACACCACATCCTCCTGGGTTTCCTCCTGCTTCACTCGCCAGTCCTTCTGCTGATCCTTGTCATCCCTGTACCCTGTTAACATTGGAAGTCCTCAGTCCCTGAACCACTTCTCAGTCTGAATTCAAAATTTTGGTGATCTCACTCAGCCTCATGGTTTTTTATATGCTGTCTCCTCTAACTAGAATATAAACTCCAGGAGAACAGAGAATTTTCATTATTTTGTTTTCTGCTGTGTCCCCAGTACCTAGAAGAGTGCCTGGAACATAGTAGGTACTCAATAAATGTTTGGTGAATGAATGAGTGGGTGAAAGGAATAGCAGTATTCCACTTGTAAAGCAAGTTTTCCTGTTCCTAACTTGGTAGAACAAAACAAAACTTAACCCGTATGTTTCTCTTTTTCTTTCTTTAAGGTTTTTTTTTTTAATTTAAATTTAATTTTATTTATATTTTGGCTGTATTGTGTCTTAGTTGCAGCGAGTGGAGGCTACTCTTTGTTGCAGTGCGATGGCTTCTCTTACTGCGGAGCATGGGCTCTAGGTGCACAGGCTTCAGTAGTGGTGGCACATGGGCTCAGTAGTTGTGGCGCATGGGCTTAGTTGCTTCACGGCATGTAGGATCTTCCCAGACCAGGGCTCAAACCTGTGTCCCCTGCATTGGCAGGTGGTTTCTTAACCACTGCACCACGAGGGAAGTTCCATATGTTTCTCTTTTTTTTAAAATTTATTTATTATTTACCTTTGGCTGCGTTGGGTCTTCATTGCTGCGCATACGCGCAGGCTTTCTCTAGTTGCAGCAAGCGGGAGCTACTCTTTGTTGTGGTATGCGGGCTTCTCATTGCGGTGGCTTCTCTTGTTGTGGATCACGGGCTTTGGTAGTTGCGGCACACGGGCTCAGTAGTTGTGGCTCGCAGGCTCTAGAGCACAGGCTCAGTTGTGGCGCATGGGCTTAGTTGCTCCGAGGCACGTGGGATCTTTCCAGATCAGGGCTTGAACCCATGTCCCTTGCATTGGCAGGCAGATTCTTAACCACTGCACCAAGCAGGGAAGTCCCCCATATGTTTCTTAATTGATACAAGTGTTACAGAAATATACTTTCTTAGATAAAGTTCAGCATATATAAAAAGTGGCTCACCAACAACAAGTTTTTATTTGGCATATCAGGATGTGTTTGCTAGCTATATATATCATATTAAGAGTGGTGGTGATAGTTATTTGTCCTAACTTTAGAAAGCAGTCCAAAAAACAAATTAGAGGAACCCATTGAAACAAACTGACTTATAGAGATAATTGGCAAAGGAAAGAGAGGAGCTGATTTGGTGGTCAAAGATGCTGGGTTATATCCCAGCTCTAAAAATAGCTACCTGGGGACTTCCCTGGTGGTCCAGTGGTAAAGAATCCACCTTCCACTGCAGGGAACATGGATTCGATCACTGGTTGGGGAACTAAGATCCCACATACCACAGGGCAACTAAGCCCGTGGGCCACAACTACTGAGATTGCACACCTCAACTAGAGATCCCATATGCTGCCAACTACAGAGCCCACGTGCCACAACTAAGACCAGACACAGCCAAAAATAAAATAAAATAAGTAAAATTAAATTTTAAAAAAAGCTACCCGTAACTTTGGCCAACTTCCCTGGTTGTCAGTTTCCTCATCAGAAGAATTAGGGTGGTTAATTATGAGCTGCTAAGATCCCTCCAGCTTTAAAGTTTGTGGCATTGCTGAATATACAGGCAGGATTCTACCCCACAGCTGCTATTGGAGGTAGCTCGATTCTTTTCGGTGCCCTGTGTGGTGTGCTGGGGAGCGGAGATGAATGTACCCTGACACCGACAGGGTAACATGTTGTTGCGGTCTGCATCTCAGATGGTTGGTTGACCGGTGCTGAGCCCACTACTTGGCCTATGTTTCTTGGTCCATACTTTCCTGTGGTGTTTTACCATGATATTAATTTCATGAGTATTTGTTTGCTGTCAAATATAGTGAAAACTAAATTATGGTTAAAACATGACTACTTAAATAGGTATCAAGGTACTATACAGAAATTAAGTATATCTTTCCTGAAAGACAAAAAACAATTCTATCTGGCTGTATGTTGACTTAAGAATCCTTTATGCTCTTATAGGTGAAGCATGTCTTTATGGTTTTGTTAAACTATTCTTCTTCCTAACAGGGTGCCTCTGAGAAAGACATTGTGCACTCTGGCTTAGCTTACACCATGGAGCGCTCTGCAAGGGTATGTACACAGATGCTGTTTGCGTTTCTGGTAGTTACGTGAAGTACAGCTCAACGGTGTCATCTCAGCTGCCAGATTGTGTGTGCAGTGACAGAAAAATAGCGATGTGTTTAAATGTTCCAAAACATGTGCTTTTTCAGTCTTAAATGATGGGCGTTGTTTTTAGGATCTTCCGTATGTTTTCCAGACTTTGGGAAATAATGCCAAGTTAGAAGGAATCATGTTTAGCTTAGTCAGCCAAACTGGGTTGCAGCTTAGTGCACCACTCTGTTACAGCTACAGGAAGCTACCTTACTACGTAGAATCTGGTAGATGTGAAAGGCTTTTTGACCACTTGATCCTTATTTCAAAGCCTTAAGCACAGTTCGAGTCCAGTTTTCTTAATTTCTTTTTGCGTTCAGATTCTATCCACTTGGCATCAAGTTGAAATAGCAGAAGCAGATATTAATTTTAATTTTTGAGATAATTAGCATACCACATTCACCCTTTTAAAGTATATAATTTAGCAGCCTTCAAGTATGTTCACGAGGCTATGTAGCCATCCCCACTCACTCCAGAACATTTTCTTCACCCCATCCTTAGTTCATTTAATTACCACAGTGTGTATCAGACTTGCTCCAGATTACAGGATGTCTAAAGGGCACGGAGATAACTCACGTCTTAAATTCTAAGGAGTAACATCCTCCTGTCACCTAAACAGTAATTTGTATTAATTCCAGAGAATTAGTCCTTCCTGACTCGAGGTTGTTTCACTGCCTGAGTAGTTTCTCTTTGGCTACCCAAGTCCAGTCCTGAAGTGGTACTAGGGTAACTTGTACCAGGCTGTTATGTGCCTTGTGTGTTCATGGCCTGGCTACTTGAGTCAGGGTCACATCCCATCTCCACATCACATCTCCTTCATTTCAGCAAATCATGCGCACAGCCATGAAGTATAACCTGGGATTGGACCTGAGAACAGCTGCCTATGTCAACGCCATTGAGAAAGTCTTCAAGGTGTACAATGAAGCTGGTGTGACCTTCACATAGACCGGACCAGACTGCAGCTGACTTCTTCACTACCCTCTTCACCTCTTCATCTGCAGACCTATCACAAGTTTACACGTAACCACAGAAATCTCTCTCTCATGACTTAATAGATAATGGACACCATTCTCAAGTCAATCCAAATCAGCCCCTTGAGAAGAAACGGTAGGGGATCATAAATAAGCTAATAAGTGACAGTAGAAATGAGCTATGTCAGAGAGCCACTTGGGTACTTTGCCTTTAAGTAAAGTCGTTTCCCTCTGCCTGTGCTGCCTTGTTCCATGGCTGTTTCCCAGCACAGTCAGCTGTAGCCCTGGGAAAAGCACCTTTTGTCCAAGAGCAGTCAGTCACTTGCCACTTCAGCTCTGGACAGATCTATCAGGTGCTCTGACACACTTAAGAAGCAGGTATATGGCATTTTCAGGAGGTAGCATGGTCCTCAAGTGAGTTATTGGTATTTTACATCAGCAAAATAACTCAATTTTATAGGTTACAAACAAAAAAAACTTTCTCTTTATGCATTTTATTCTTTTAGAATAAAATAAGTACATGCTGCTGTAATAAAATTGCCTTTAATCACTTAACAAGCCTAACCTTGACTCAAGCAGTGAATGCCTGTAAACATAATGAAAAAAGCTAGTATTTTTATAACATAAAACAGTATCATTTATAACTTGTCAATTGCATATTGTCATCCAGCAAAAATAAAAAGCCTGGTAGAGAATTAAGTTATCTTCATACCTGCAAATGACGGAGGCTATTTTTGTTAAGACTGTTGGAATTTACTAACCACAATTATGACATATAGTCCAAAGAATGCAGTAACCTCCTTATCATGTTAATTAATTGTCCTCTTTTGAAGATCTGTTGTGTTGATTAATTGAACAATAATTCAAGTAGAGTGCCCCAGAAGAAAACCACTTGGGCCCCTCTGGAGTCTGGCTGGCGGCTCTGAGCATTGCCAATGGCCCTGACTCTTTGTCCTCATCTAGAGGCCTCATCTTCTGCACATGGCTTCATTCCCAGTGGGCTGGAAACAACCTGGGGTTGTGTTTTGGGAGTTGTTTGGCCAGGGCCTTTTGAACAGTGGTGTCCCAATGAAGTACTAGATATTATTTATGTAAGAATTAGCTTTTCTTTTTTTTTAACAATAATATCCTTTCAGAAATTTCTAACTACTTTGTAACTGCATGACTTAACCTGGTGACAAAAGCAGTTATTAAAAAGACTACCTTTTCCAAAGCTTATGTTTCTTTTCTGTGTTTTTGTATTTGATGTATTTGTCTCTTTTAGTAGATAAAACTATAATTGAGTTTCTGAAATTTTTGAAACCACCACCTATATAACATTTCTTTCCACGATGTTTTGAGCTGCCAATTTTTTTTTTTTTTTTTTTAGCAGTACGCGGGCCTCTCACTGTTGTGGCCTCTCCCGTTGCAGAGCACAGGCTCCGGATGCGCAGGCTCAGCGGCCATGGCTCATGGGTCCAGCTGCTCCGCGGCATGTGGGATCTTCCCGGACTGGGGCACGAACCCATGTCCCCTGCATCGGCAGGCGGACTCTAAACCACTGCGCCACCAGGGAAGCCCTTGAGCTGCCAAAATTTTATTCCTTGAATTCTTTTGTGTTTCATTCTATGAAACAATATCAATGGCTATTCTTAGGGAAGATGTTCTATTGCTTAAAGCTGATATACTAACAATTTATATACCTTTTTATACATAGTACTTTTTAACGAAAGAAGGTTTCATTGATTATGGTCCATTTTTAATAATTTAGCCACGAGATGTAGGAAGACAATACTAACTGTAATCAACAGAAGTAGATTCTAGACGTGATTGCACCAGCTTACACAGCTGCCAGATCTGAAACATAACCTTCAGCTGGACTTTGTGTCTGTTTTGTCCTGATTCTGCCTTTCCATGGTTCTGAGCATCGGGTCAAGGAGTAGACATACAAGCCCATGGCACCTAGCCTTCCTGAGCACAGTGATATCTACTTGCACTCTAGATGGAACATTAAAATAGGGGAGAGGGACTTCTGATCCCACGCACCACAACTAGAGGTAAGCCCGCATGCCGCAACAAAGAGTCCATGTGCCGCAACTAAGACCCGACACAGCCAAATAAATATTTTAAAAAATGAATAAAATAGGGGGAAAGTGATGTGAAAGCAAGTTCCAGAATATTTGGAACAGTACCAGGTGGGTCAGTAGAGTCTGGTCATGTGAAAGCAGGATGATAAATCTTAGTGTGGTCTTTGGCTAACATATTGGGAGTATTTATAGTGGTGTTTTAAAGACATACATTAATGGGTGTTATTGATATTGTCAGAAAACTGGTATTGTTCATACTAGCTATATAAAGGCAACACAGCACTAGTGTGTCAGCTTTGGTTCCTGGAGTTTTGAGTTAGAAGAAAATTCTGGTCAATTACTCTTGGTTTCACTGAAATGTTCTAATTTATCTGCTTATAAAATTCTTTGTAAAACATATATAATACTCTAAAGTTAACTGTTTCTGAAATAGCCACAGATGGCTTTTGTAGCGCCTATTTAACTGTTGCCTCAAACCCCTACACCAGAAATGTGTTCTAATTACCCCTTGATGGTTGAAGTTTAGGGAAGTTAAAAAAAAATCAAGTTTTAAGAAAGCCTGCATCTTAATTCACAAGCTTTAAGTAAATTACCTATTCCCTAAACATCCCTGGCAGGCTTTCTCAGCCCTGCTACGTGTAAGGCCGTCAAAGCATGGCACCTGAAGAAAACTACATCTGTGAACCTTGCACAGAAACCTCTGCAAAAGTTTTATTTGTAATATGTGTGTTTTTAATTTTTTTCACAACTCTTACTGGCTTTTTTTTGCTTGTTTTTTTAAATCAAAGCTTACACATAGTGTAGACAGGATTTCTCAACCTCAACACTGTTGACGTTTTGGCCAGGTAATCCTTTGTTTGGGGGACAGTCCTGTGCATTGTCGGATATATAGCAGCATCTCTGACCTCTACCCATTAGAGGTCAGCGGCATCCCTAAGTTGTGACAATGTATTCAGATTGCCAAATGTCCTGTCAGGGACAAAGTCACTCCCTATTGAGAATTACCGGTGTTGAGAGCCAAATAGTTCTATAAGGCTTACTGTGAACTATAGTATTATACTGGACTCTTAACACCTATGAGGCTAGTATTACCCTTATACCAAAGCCAGACAAAGTATTACCCTTATACCAAAGCCAAAGACATCACAGGAAAAGAAAATTACACACCAATATCCCTTGTTAACATATATATAAAATAGTTAAACAACAAGGTCCTACTCTATAGCACAGGGAACTATATTCAATATCCTATAATACCGGTCAGAATAATCATTAAAAAGTCTACAAATAGGGGCTTCCCTGGTGGTGCAGTGGTTGAGAGTCTGCCTGCCAATGCAGGGGACACGGGTTC
This sequence comes from Tursiops truncatus, assembly GCF_011762595.2. NCBI lineage: Eukaryota > Metazoa > Chordata > Mammalia > Artiodactyla > Delphinidae > Tursiops > Tursiops truncatus. The sequence continues at coordinate 47,767,634 of NC_047049.1, forward strand.
GTGCCCCGGTCTGGGAAGGTCCCACATGCTGCGGAGCGGCTGGGCCCGTGAGCCATGGCCGCTGGGCCTGCGTGTCGGGAGCTTGTGTTCCGCAACACGAGAGGCCACAGCGGTGAGAGACCCGCAAAAAAAAAAAAAAAAAAAGTCTACAAATAATAAGTGTTGGAGAGGGTGTGGAGAAAAAGGAACCCTCTTACACTGTTGGTGGGAAAGTAAACTGGTGCAGCCATTATGGAAAACAGTATGGAGGTTCCTCAAAACTAGACTTGCCATATGATCCAGCAATCCCACTCCTGGGCATATATCTGGACAAAACTAATTCAAAAAGATACATCCATCCCTATGCTCATAGCAGCACTACTTACAATAGCCAAGACATGGAAACATCCTAAATGTCCACTGACAGATGAGTGGATAAAGAAGATGTGGTGTACAATGGAATATTACTCAGCCATAAAAAGGAATGAAATAATGCCCTTTGCAGCAACATGGATGAACCTAGAGATTATCATACTAAGCAAAGTAAGAAAGACATATACCATATGATATCACTTATATGTGGAATCTAAAATATGACAAATGAACATATCTACCAAAAAGAAACAGAACAGATTTGTAGTTACCAGAGGGGATAGAGGAGGGAAGGATTGGGACTTTGGCATTAGCAGATGCAAACCAGTATATATAGGATGGATAAACAAGGTCCTACTGTTTAGCACAGGGAACTATATTCATTATCTTGTGGTAAACCATAATGGAAAAGAATATATATGTGTGTGTGTGTATATATGTATATGTATAACTACGTCACTTTGCTATACAGCAGAAATTAACATTGTAAATCAACTATACTTCAATGGAAAATTTTTCTAAAAGAACACTGCAGAAGAAATATATCCTGTAATAAACCATAATGGAAAAGTATATATAACTGAAAAGTATATGTATTGCTGTACACCAGAAAATAACACAGCATTGTAAATCAACTATACTTCAATAAAATAAAAATATCCCTTAGTAACACAGACACAAAAATACTAAGAAACCAAGTCCAAGCTCATAAGTATCACACATACATCATGACCAAGAATTTCTCTCAGGAATGCGAGGATGGTTCAACATAAGAAATCAATCTGAAACCCGTTCCACGAAGGTGGCAGCAAAGGCGGCGGAGAAGGAAGCCCCTGCCCCTCCCAAAGCCAGAGCTAAAGCAAAGGCTTTGAAGGCCAAGAAGCAGTGTTGAAAGGCATCTACCACCACAAACACTGCCATAAAATAAAAGATCTAGCTATCACTCACCTTCCAATGGCCCAAAACACTGCAGCTCAGGGGGCAGCCCAAATATCCTCAGAAGAGTGCCCCTAGGAGAAACAAACTTGACCACTATGCCGTCATCAGCTTCCCCCCTCACCACTGAGTCAGCCACGAAGAAAATGGAAGACAACACACGTGTTCATTGTGGATGTCAAGGCCAACAAGCACCAGATTAAACAGGCTGTGAAGAAGCTCTATGACATTGACATGGCTAAGGTCAACACCTTGATCAGGCCTGATGGAGAGAAGGCGGCATCTGTTTAACTGGCTCCTGGCTACAATGCTTTGGATGTTGCCAACAAAATTGGGACCATCTAAAATGAGTCAGCTGGCTAATTCTAAATATAAAAGTTTTCACTATAAAAAATCTAATAAACCCATTAATTGAATAAAGGGGGGAAAAACCACAATCAGTGTGGAAAAAGCATTTGACAAAATTCAAGACCCTTTCTAAACATAAAGGACATTTACGAAAAACCCACAGTTAACATCATACTCGCTGAAAATTAGAAAACTTCCACTGAAGAGGAACAAGATTCTTGCTTTCACCCTATTCTACATTATACTGGAAGTTCTAGCCAGAGTATTTAGGCAAGAAAAAGAAAAGCCATCTGAATTGGAAAGGAAGAGAAACTGTTTTGCAGATAATATTATTCTACATATAGAAAATCCCATAGAACACACACACACTCTACTGGAACTAATAAACAAATTAAGCAAAGTTGCAGAGTACAAGACCAACACTCAAAAATAAATTTTCCTATGCATCAGCAATGCACAATCTGTAAAGGAAACTAAGAAAACAATTCCATTTACAATAATATACAAAAGAAGAAAATATCTGGGAATAAGTTTAAACAAGGAGTTGAAACCCTTATAAAACTACAAAACACTGTTTAAAGAATACCTCAATAAATGGAAAGACTTCCCATGATAATACATTGGAAAACAATATTGTTAAGTTGGAATTACTTCTCAAAGCGATCTATAGAGTCAAAATTCCAATGGCCATTTTTGCAAAAAAATAGAAAATCTGATTCTGAAATTAATATGAAACTGCAGGGACTTCCCTGGTGGCACAGAGGTTCAGAATCTGCCTGCCAATGGTCCAGGAAGATCCCACATGCCACAGAGCAACTAAGCCTGTGTGCCACAGCTACTGAGCCTGCGCTCTAGAGCCCACAAGCCACAACTACTGAAGCCCACGCACCTAGAGCCTGTGCTCCACAACGAGAGAAGCCACCGCAATGAGAAGCACATGCACCACAACGAAGAGCAGCCCCTGCTTGCTGCAACAAAACTGCAAGTGGCTCCAAATAACCAAACAATATTGGGGGAAAAAAAAAAGCAACAACAAAAAAACTTGGAGTTCTCACACATTTCAAAATGTAATACAAAGCTACAGTAATTTAAACAGTGTGGTACTGACTGACATACAAACATTTGGACCAATGGAATAGAACTGAGAGTCCAGAAACATCTATGGTCAACTGATTTTTAACATTGGCGCCGACACCATTTGTATTAGTTTCCCAAGGCTGCCTTAAAGTACCACAAATTGGATGACTTAAAACCACAGAACTTTATTGTCTCATAGTTTGGGGGGCTATAAATTGTCAGCAGGGCCAGCCATGCTCTCCCTGAAACCTGAAGGGGAGAATTTCTTGGCTTTTCCTAGCTTTTGGTGGTAGCCATCAATCCTTGGCATTCTTTGGCTTGCAGCTGCATTACTCCAATCTCTGCTTCTGTTGTCACATGGCCATCATCCCTCTTATGTGTGTCTCTTATAGGGACAACAGTTATATTGGATTAAGGGTACACCTTACTCCAGTATGACCTCATCTTAACTAGTTACATCTGCAATGACCATATTTCCAAATAAGGTCTCTTTTTCAGGTACTGGGGGTTAGGACTTAAACATATCTTTTTGGGGGGGAACTCAATTCAACACATAACACTATCCAATGAGAAAAAGAATAGTCTCTTCAACAAAAGGCATTAGGACAACTGGATATCTACGTGCAAAGGAACAAAGTTTAACTTCTTCCTCACTGCATATATAAAAATTAACTCAAAATGGATCAAAGACCTAAGTATAAGAGATAAAATTGTAAAACTATTAGAAGAAATCATATTGGTAAATCTTCACGGCCTTGGATTTGGTAAAAACTTATTTTTTTATTTCAGTTGTATTTTCAGTTCTATAATTTCTACTTCATTCCTTTTTATAATTTCTAATTCTTTATTTGTATTCTCTATTTGATGTTGATCTCATACTTTTAATTCTTTAGATGTGGTTTCTTTTAGCTCTTTGAACATGTTTAAAATAGATGAAGTCTTTGTCTAGTAAGTCCATCTTCTGAAGTCTTAAGGCACAGTTTCTATCCCTCCCCCCCGCAATGGGTTATAATTTCTTTCCTTGCATATCTTTGTTTTGTTTTTGCTGAAAATTGGACATGTTACATAATATAAAGTGGCAACTCTGGAAATCAGATTCCATACTCCTCCCCAGAGATTTGTTGTTGAGTGTTTAGTGACCTTTCTGAACTAATTCTATAGTCTGTTTTCTTTGTTGTGTGTGGCCACTGAAATTTCTCCTCAGTTAGCTTAGTGGTCAGCTAATGATTGGATAGAGATTTCTTCAAGTACCTAGAACCAGTAAGTCTCCTATCTTTGCCAAGACTCTGTCTATGCTGGGCCTCACCTTCAACACTCAGCCAGGCAACTTACATGTTGGCCTTGGTTCTCACTTCCTGCTTGCATAAAGCCTCAGGGTTAGAGATGAGAACTTCAGGCCTTCTCAGGTCTTTACTGAGCTTACACACATGTGCATGGCCTTTACTGAGCCTCACACATGTGCATGGCCTTCTAGATTCCCAGCAGTATGTTAGAATTTTCAAAGCCCCTAAGGACGTTTTATTCCCCAGTTTTTCCTTTTAAGATTTTTGGTTAGCCTATTGCTTGCTCACACTGTTATTCACCACCTCACCTCATACTGCCTGCCACCAACTTAAAAAATTACCTCTAAATGTTTTATAGCAAACAGTCCCGGGGAAAAGCCTTTTTGCACTAGGGGAGCTTCTAGTCCATACAAATAAAGACAGCCTTGCAGTGGGGTCTTCCTAGGAGCCACGAGTCAAGTCAAATAATGACATTTCTCTGGGAATAAGGCTTTGAAGAGACACCAACTCTGTTCTCCTTACAGTAGCTGCCAGGCTGTTGGTTTTCACTGTGATTGTGGGCTGTTGGTGTCCAACATTGTACTGCTCACCGCAGGACAGGCCAAAAAACAGAGAGACGAGTTGCTGGGGCAAGCAATAGCAACTTCATTTGGAAAACCAGTAGATCAAGAAGATGGTCGACTCATGCCCCAAGAACCATCTTCTTGCCCAAGTTAGAATTCAGGCTTCTTTAATACTAAAAGGGGAGGGAATAAGGTCAAACATATCCTGGTTTCCATGAGCCTCCAGAGGGGATGTGTTAATTTCTTCCTCCCTGCAGTCATTCACAGGTGAGCCTGGTCAGGATGTTCCCTGTGAGCTAAACAAAGGTATTTTAGCTTAATGCTCATTACCTGGGAGGCAGAGTTCCCAGAGATGGGCCGTTATGTATAATTTAAGCTCACAGGCAACATCCCTTCAATAATTAGCTTGTAATATAATGCAAAGTTTCTTAGCTATTACAATTCCCCATTGTCAATGTCCATTCCAGTCTTGTGGGAAAAGGGATGAAGACTGCTCTGGCTACTTCCAGAGGCTATGAATATTCCTTAGAATCTTTAGTCCTTTTTTATCTACAACTATTTGAACCCGATAAAACTGCTTAGCACTTTTTGTCTAATTTGTAATTGAACTTGGGGTTTTGGTTCCAGTTCCCAATACAAATACTAAATTCCTGTGCTATTTATTTAGACAAAATTAAACAAATTGGTTGACCCCTCTCCAGCTACAATGAAATTCCCATCTACTTCATTTGGATGGGCAGACCTGTTGGAGGCAAAGTCATGAACAAAGATTAGTATAGTGCCCAAAGTTTCCCAGCAACTGCTGCTGGGTCTTTTTTTTTTTTTTAATAAATTTATTTATTTTTGGCTGTGTTGGGTCTTCATTGCTGCACGCAGGCTTTCTCTAGTTGTGGCGAACGGGGGCTACTCTTCGTCGTGGTGTGCGGGCTTCTCATTGTGGTGGCTTCTCTTGTTGCAGAGCACAGGCTCTAGTCGCCCAGGCTTCAGTAGTTGTGGCACGTGGGCTCAGTAGTTGTGGCTCGTGGGCTCTAGAGTGCAGGCTAAGTAGTTGTGGCACACGTGCGTAGTTGCTCCGCAGCATGTGGGATCTTCACAGACCAGGGCTCGAACCCATGTCCCCTACATTGGCAGGCGGATTCTTAACCACTGTGCTACCAGGGAAGCCCAACTGCTGGGTCTTTTAGAGCATTTATAGATTCTCGCCTAGGCAGGCATCTGGAACAGCCTACCATACAATATTTCAAAGAGGCTTAATTTTTTAATTAATTAATTAATTTGTTTGGTTGCACCGGGTCTTAGTTGCAGCTCGCCAGCTCCTTAGTTGTGGCATGCAAACTCTTTAGTAGTGGCACACATATGGGATCTAGTTCCCTGACCAGGGATCAAACCCGGGCCCCCTGCATTGGGAGCGCCACCAGGGAAGTCCCCCAAAGGGGCTCAATTTAAGTCTAATTCTGGAAGCCATTGATCCGTAGCAGGGCAACTGGAAAGGCCTTATCCCAAGTTAAGTTGGTATTCATTTTCTCAGTTTTTCCTGTTGATTGTGGTCTCCGGGATGAATGTTAGTTCTAATGCCTTAATCCAAGGCCTTAATCAGGGGATAATTTCCTTAAGGAGGGCTTTAACCAATTACAAGATACTGATTTTAAAGACTAATAACTTAAAACTGCCATACACAAAACAAATGGTCCACAAAACATTTTCCTTTCCTGATGAAGGTTTTACCATGCATTGTTATCATTAACCAGTCTTTTACTATTAAACTTAAATGGCCAGTTGAGACAAACAGTTTTTCTGAGACCCTTCTTCCACCACTGATTAAAACTGGGGTGGCCGGGATTGGGGATAATACTCATTTCACCTTCTAAGCTTTCTGTGCAGACTTGGTGACCTTGCCAGCTCCAGCTGCCTCCTTGTCCACTGCTTTGATGACACCCACAGCAACCATCTTTCTCATGTCACAATCAGCAAAACGGCCCAGAGGAGGACAGTCAGAGAAGCTCTCAACATACATGGGCTTGCCAAGAACCGTATCAATGATGGCAGCATCTCCACATTTCAAGAATTTGGGGCCATCTTCCAGCTTTTTTCCCAGAACGATGGATGATCCATCTTTCCCTTCAGCTTAGCAAACTTGCAAGCAACGTGAGCTGGGCAGCGATCCAGCACAGGTGCATATCCAGCACTGATTTGGCCCGGGAGGTTCAAGATTATTACTTGAACAAAGCCAGCTGCTTCCACTGATGGGTCACAGTCACCAGCCGCCAAGCACATCTTTGACAGACATGTTCTTGACACTGAAGCCCACATTGTCCCCAGGAAGGGCTTTACTCAAAGCTTCATGGTGCATTTCAGCAGATTTTACCTCACTGCAACATTGAGTGGAGCAAAGGTGACCACCATGCTAGGTATGAGAACACCAGTCTCCACTCCACCCACAGGGACAGTACCAATACTTCCAATTTTGTAGACGTCCTGGAGGGGCACACACAAGGAATACACCAGCTGGTATTTTGACAAGTTAGTCTGTGGGAGAAGTGATCCTCTTGCCTCAGAGGATATATTTTTAGACTAGGTGTCCCGGTGACCCCCTTTTTTTTTTTTTTTTTTTTGCGGTATGCGGGCCTCTCACTGTTGTGGCCTCTCCCGTTGCGGAGCACAGACTCCGGACGCGCAGGCTCAGCGGCCATGGCTCACGGGCCCAGCCACTCCACGGCATGTGGGATCTTCCCGGACTGGGGACGAACCCGTGTCCCCTGCATCAGCAGGCGGACTCTCAACCACTGTGCCACCAGGGAAGCCCCTCCCAGTGACCCTGTTTAATGGTATTCATACTGGCCATGTGTTTTTGGCCTTCTCTGGGGTGCGGTTAGCACACACTTCTGGTCTCACCTTTTAGAGACCTGTGGGGAAAGAGCTCTGTCTCCTTTCCTGGGGCTTTCATGAGTGCCATCCGTAGGCTTAATGTGTGTTCTGGTGGGACTCTGATGTCAAGCTGTTCTGGTGAGAAACTTCAGGGTGAGGTCTACCAGAAAGTTAATCAACTCATTCCCCACTGTCAATTTTCCCCAGGGCTCCTGTGAGGAATTAGGCGCCTCAAGTCCAAGGAAGCCCCTGGACTGTTCATTCACCAGAGTGTTTCTCTCTTTCTACCATATGAGAGAGGCTCTCATCTTTTGTTTTTCTGCTTATGTTTTAGCCTAGGGCCTCCTGTTTTCCTTCCCCAGTGGTGACTTACTACCAAAAAAGTGGTGTTTTGTTTTGCGTCTTCTTTCTTCTGTTGTTCCTATTGAACACTGTAAAAGCAACATCTACCAGTTGAAAAGGGTTCATTCCAAATGCACCATCTAATCTTTGCAACTTTCTCCCGATATCTGAGGCACTTTGCCCTCACCAAAAGGTCAAATTTACCATTCTAATATTTTCAGGGGCCTCGGGATCTGCATTAGTATGACATCTGTACACCTGATAAATCCTTTCCAAAAATTCAGAGACATCTTCATTTGTTTTGCTGCATTTCTTGAAAATCTTTTGCTTTGGTTCTCCTTTTCAAAGCCCTGCCAAGATGCACCAATAACTAGTTCTCTAATAAGGGCATTCTTCCCTCGCTGCAGTCCCAATCTGGTTCAGCTGAGGGACTTCAGCTGCCAAGTGGACGTCAGGTGTAGAGGATCCTCCCTATTCAGGAGGGTTGCAATCTTTCCAATTAAACAAGCCTGAGAAACCCAGCGGGCAGATCATTTGCATTTAGGTTTTACCTATGAGGTAATGGGGGAAGGGAAATTGCCGTCCCCTGGGAGTGGCTCCTGGCCCAAATTGGGTGCCCTGTTGGTTCTTAGATGGTGATACCAGACCATGTACCTGAGCCCCAAAACCTAACGCACGATTTTGTAATTGATCCCTTGAAGGAAGGGAAGTCCTGAGCCCCAGTGCCAGGAATTGGGGCTGGATAGGAATGGAAGGTGCTGGAGGAGTTGGATATATTGGCCAGGCTGGGACAGCTAGCTCAGCTGTAGGAGTTACAGTTTGAAGCAACATATCCCCACTCTCATTCCCTTTTTATTTTCCCTGATGTAATAGCATAAATGCTTACACATAAAGGATTTCATCTTTCTTCCCCACTTCTTCACACAATAGCTATAGAGTCATTCGAAAGCCACTGTAAAACCATAAATAGCCATTGACTGTCTCTAACCATTAAAGGGATGCCTTTATGCTTTGGCATCAACCAACCGGGATTACAATGCAACTGAAAAGAAACTTGGTTACTGCTGTGACACACAACAATTTATGATAATTACTAAAATTATGACTGATACCATTTACCAGGATATACCAGAATTTTAGGAGTTCCATATAATTTCTAGAATGTGTATATTAATAACTTTTACCCATATGATACAATCTAAGAAGTTTTATCATCACTTATTTGACAATGCTTCCCACATAATTTAACATATCAAATAAGCCTAATTAGTTTAATATTCCTCTCTCTGAGATAGAGAAAACAAATAATTTGAGGTGTTATAGGGACCCTTGGGAAAACCTCAAAGTTAGCTAGAGGTCAAATGAACTTCATTTAGAATTTGATCTTTGGGAAGTTCATCAAAAATATCAAAAAGTTTTAACCAGTGATAAAAGATCTCAATGGCAAATACAGATCACTTAAACAAACAATTACCAAAAGCAGTTCAATATTTTAAGAAAACTTTGTCCTCTTAGAAAACCAAATTCAGGTTGTATACCACTTTACCTTTAAAATTTGTTTTCTTGGGCTTCCCTGGTGGCGCAGTGGTTGAGAGTCCGCCTGCCGATGCAGGGGACACGGGTTCGTGCCCTGGTCCGGGAGGATCCCACATGCCGCGGAGCGGCTGGGCCGGTGAGCCATGGCCACTGTGCCTGCGCGTCCGGAGCCTGTGCTCCGCAATGGGAGAGGCCACAACAGTAAGGGCCCACGTACCGCAAAAAAAAAAAAAAATTTGTTTTCTTAAATTCAGTCTTATCTTAGCCAATCCCTATCATGCACAAGAAATTCTTTCAGTGTTCCTCCTCCAAAAACCTTCCACAATTTTCTGTATCCATATTAATCTGTCCCTCACTTTTTCCATTCAAAAACAGCCAGCTCTAAAACAAAACCACCTTTTTCCCTTTAACAAGATGCGTCTTCATTCCTCATACCTCCTTTGCTGAAAACACACATCCTACATCTTGCACGCTGAAATGCTCCCTTTATAATTCTTAACTTTAAAACCTTAATCTCTAGTGAAAAATCAAGAAGTAATTGTAAAACCGTCAAACCAGCATTTCCTGATTGACAAACATGCTTTAGTCTTCCTCTTCCAAGAAGGCAAATGTAGGTAAACTTAGACCTGTCCAGCAATTAATGTTAATATTTTATCCTATTTGAAATGACCCAGAGAGTCAATGAATTCTCTTCATTTAACTTAGTTTAGTTTCAAGTTATGAAAATCTAGAGAAACTATTTTAGATAGACCTTCCCCAAACATAATTATTCCTATAGAGTTTACCTAAAACTCTTATCTCATATACCTCTATTTTATTTAGTTAAAATCTTTGTCATATTATTATCTTCTCGCTGACAAACTTTGTTAACAAGAATAGGTATTGGGACTTCCCTGGTGGTGCAGTGGTTAAGAATCCGCCTGCCAGTGCAGGGGACATGGGTTCGAGCCCTGGTCTGGGAAGATCCCACATGCTGCGGAGCAACTAAGCCCATGTGCCACAACTACTGAGCCTGTGCTTTATAGTCCGTGAGCCACAACTACTGAGCCTGTGTGCTGCAACTACTGAAGTCCACGCACCTAGAGCCTGTGCTCCACAACAAGAGAAGCCACCACACAATGAGAAGCCCATGCACCTCAACAAAGAGTAGCCCTGCTCGCCACAACTAAAGAAAGCCCGGGCACAGCAACAAAGACCCAGTGCAGCCAATAAATAAATAAATAAATTTATTTAAACAATAAAAAAGGATAGGTCTTATTTGATTTCTAGCAAACTTAGGCACAATAACAGCATTATACTTAATGTTGATGACTCTAAAGATATGTCTGTGGAAATCAAACCAACAAGCTTACGCAAACCTTAATACCAGATATTAGGTCAATACTGAGTATTTCCTAGATCACATGAACCCAGAATTCATTCTAGCTAGTTTCTTTTATATTTGAGTATTTACATAAGTGCTTAATTTCCTTTAAGCCAAATAAATAGCTCTTTTGCACATTAATGTTGGCAGTGCTACACATCTGTAACATGTACAAACACACAAACACAGGGACCTCACAGTTCCCATTCCAACATTTCAGCCATGAATCAAGTACAACAATGTAAAACTAACCAGTTACAAAAGAGGTTGGATTCAAATTGGGTTTCTGGCAGATGGGACAAGTCAAGATCACCGGCTGATGGCTGACCGCTGATGGCTGAACCCTTTTTACTAATATTTATTTTGCTTCTATTTCTATTTGTAGCTTTTGGTGATTTTAGGAACCAAGTGGAACCTTCCTCTTCTTCCTGAGAATGCCCCACTCTTAGATAAGAACAGACAGAGTTTTTTGGTTTGGTTTGGTTTAGTTTTTTCTGTTCCTTTCCTCCATTTAACATCAGTAAAAGTTTTAAATATCACAACTGATTTGGCTGTAAATGGAGAAACAGTACCAAACAAAATGAAATGAAAAACCCAAACGACAAACAGAAAATCTTAAATAAACCCTCAAGTTTGGTCTTGGGGTTTTATATATACCAACAACACAGGAAACCATAAACAAAGTACTTAACACAGCAAGGAAAGCAGTACATGGTGCACAGGGTCCCAAGATAGCCCTGCCTAAATCCTTTGTGCAGATCCTAACAGGTACTGTGGCCACACATTGTTATGATGAAGTATCATCTTTCTCTCACCCATGGGTTCATAGCTGTAATCAGATCACTTACCCAAAACGAGCCTCAGAGGACTTCAGGGATAATTGAAACGTTCTCCATTTTTAAAGACAGAAGTTCAAGACAAAACACAAACTGCGCTCACAAATGCTAGCATCCACGGGAACAAACGAACCAGTTCACAAATCAGATATAAGTCCCACAACTCCTTCCTCTCCCCAACAGTGCACCCCACTCAAATACAAAACAAACTGGCTTATTCTGGAGAAAAAGCCCCAAACAGAGGAAAAAGTTCCCGGCTGTACACACCGGAGCAACTTACCCTACTGTCCGGAGCTTGTTGGCTCCCAAACGTCGATTTGTTGCTCCAACTGCCAAGCTCTGGGGAAGCCGGTGCCACTTTGGGGAATTTTGAAGGTAAAGATCCTCAGGACAAGCTGTCCCGGCAGCTGCTAGGGCCTTACCCCAAATTCCCCAACCAGGGCTGGCTAGCCACAAGTAGCAAGGCTCCTGGCTGGCTGCGCCCAAATTTGTTAAAGAGTCCAAGCTCGTGCTGCTCACCACACTACAGGCCAATAAATCAAGAAATGAGTTGCTGGGGCGAGGAAGAGTGACTTTATTCAGAAATCCAGCAGCCCAAGAAGATGGCGGCCTCACGTCCCAAAGAACCATCTTGCCTGAGTTAACATTCAGGCTCCTTTTATACTAATAGCGGAGGGAATAGAGTCAAACACTTCTGGTTTCCATCAGCCCCTGAGGCGATGTGTTAATTCCTTCTTCCCTGCAGTCCTGCACAGATGGGCCTAGTCAGGATGTTCCCCGAGAGCTAAACACAGGTATTTTAGCTTAATGCTCATTACCTGGGAGGCAGGGTTCCCTGAGGTGGGCCGTTGTGTATCATTTAAGCTTACAGGCAACATCCCTTTAGTGATTAGCTTGTAATAGAATACAAAGGTTCTTCCCTACTACATTGGTTTTCAAGGCTTACAGTGGAGCTGGAAAGGTGGGGGGGAGAGATGAGAAAAGAATAGGGCAAGTTAAAAACATTACAAAGCTGCTGTTCTTAAAATAAGATTGTTTTAAATTTGTTTTATGTAAATACTCCCTGGATTACTGTAAGCCTTTGGTTAATTTCCAGAGTTCTGAAAAAAGTTGATTCTGACCATATTTTTGTCAGTTTTCTCATGATTTTTATGGAGAATTTTTGGAGATCTTGGAGAAAGTCAGCGATTTTCTTTGACATCACTCTTGCCTGCTTCTTATAACATGCTTAGAGTCTGGGGTTGATGCCATGCCCCTCACTGCACAATACACACAGTAAAAAGAAAATGAGAGATGCAAGTTATCTATTTTAGAACAGCACACTGCAAGGTGAAGTTAAAGGAACGTGGGAGTGCTTCTCCAACTCTCTGTGAAGGAGGTCCGTTTTTTTGATTTTGGTTTGTTCCTTAACCTCATTCATCATGACATGTGGTGCTACTTCTGCTACTTCCTGTGACTAGTTCACATGCAACTTACCGTACAAGTTCAACAACCTGAACTGGTCTATACCCCATTCGACAAGAATTCTCCACTGATCACACTCTTGTAGGTCCAGGAGATGCCCAATTGCTTTAAGAGTTTCTAAACACTGTGTTTCCTTACTTCCCTTGTTGCCAAGTGGCAATAAAGTTTGAAATAAAGTTTGAATAAAGTTTGAAACCGGCAAACTCTGAGTAGCACTTAATTAGGAAGCAATCTTCAATAAGCTAGTACGTGGCCTCCACAACCACATTTTAAAACATATGTATTGGTTTTCTCTTAAATTCAAGCATCATGGAAATACATAATATAAAAAGTGAGGATTCCTCGTATTCTCACAGAGCTGAACACTTTTAATATTTGCTATATACATGCTACCAGTTTTCTTCTATTCTTATATGTTTGCTTTGTAAAAATGAACTTATTCTACATACATTTCACAAACTATTAACTTATTTGTACATGTTCCCTAATGATATATGTATATTTTCCTCCTTAACAGCCAGAGTATTCCATTTCATATAAATGTGATAAATGTTAACCAGTCGTTAGGTGGCCATCTAAGCACAAGTCCCATTTTTCAAGCTAAAGCATTATTAATACACTAGAAGTAATAAGTGTCAACTCTAAACTGTCAAATCTAACAAGCAGAGTAAAGCTTGCCATCCAAGTAATTTCTGATTATCATTTTAGGGTGTTTCCAATCTCTTGCTATCATTAATATGTCAGAATGTATCCTCGCCCTTCAGGCCTCTGCCTGTACACCCAAAGAATAAAGTCTGGTAAGAGGAACTGCCATCCAAAGAGGCTGTTCTGGTCACTACTCTGTTACGGCCTATCTAGGAAAAGAATCTAAAAAAAGAGTGTATGTATTTCTATAACAGATTCACTTCGCTGTACACCTGAAACTAATACAACATCGTAAATCAATTATACCCCAATAAAAATTTAAAAACAAAAACCCTGCAGAAAGTAAAAAAAACTTCATTTGCCTCCTAAAATTTAAAAAAACAAACAAAGAGGTTGTTCTGGTTGACATTGCCACCCACAATCCACATTTTTTTTTTTTTTTTTTTTTTTGCGGTACACGGGCCTCTCACTGCCGTGGCCTCCCCCATTGCGGAGCACAGGCTCCGGACGCGCAGGCTCAGCGGCCACGGCTCATGGGCCCAGCCGCTCCACGGCATGTGGGATCTTCCCGGACCGGGGCACGAACCCGTGTCCCCTGCATTGGCAGGCAGACTCTCAACCACCGCGCCACCAGGGAAGCCCTCCACATCCTTTTGAGTTTGGGTCTGGATTGGGAGAACTCAAAAGTCATCAGAACCCAAACCAAGATATAAGGTCCATATCTAGCTGGACAATAGCGAATGTTCCAAGCCAGAACACTGGATATTCCTGGGCCGTTCAGAAACGTGTGAAGCCAATTCTGAAAGAACTCCAGAAATGTGGGGAGCAACTAACTCATTCCACAAAACACCTTTTCTTCTAATTTCCCCTAAGAACAATAACTTCCAGCAGGATAAATAAGCAATGCCATATCTTTACAAGTCATTTCCTTTTTCTTTAATCCAAAACGTTAAGCTAAATGCTATTCAAACATGTTTAACTTTAATGGTACTGACTCACTCGTGGCAGGAAGGAGAGAAGAGCAGGCATTCTGACCCACTACCGCCAGTTAGGCCTAACCCAAGTCTCTGAGTGGAGATCTGACAGCAGCTCCAGCAGCCAACAGGCAGTGGACTCGGTTTCTCCATGACCTGATTCTGTGACTGTCCAGCAGAAACACTTCTCTGAAGCCTCTTTCAGAACATGAAGCAGCTCAACCTGCCTGAGCCTGCCCAGCTAACCCCTCAGTCAGGTTGGTCTGTTATCATCCCTGATTGCTGTAAGAATATTTCAAGGAAAACGCAAAGAACACATAAGCTGAACTGTGGTCCTCCCTTGGGGTGTCCTTGAAGCACTGAGGTGTCTGAAAGCTATGTATAGCTGCTGCGAAAATAGGCTTTTAAGAAATGTAGCACAGACACTAACAGTTCTCAAGAGCTCCTTGCTGACATAAGAAGTCATAACGTGAGAGCAGCACATCTGATTTATCACAGGGATCTATCTGACCCCCAGTGGGTGCCAAGGTGCTGGCCTCTTGTCCCTGCAGAGTGGTGCGACACTCAGGACATAACACAATGTTTCCACCCAAACAGGAACAAACCCAGGGCTCAGTGTACACATTTCCCAGCTGTTTATTGCGATTCAGGAAGAGCCTGCTGGTGGCAGGCACGCTCACTGTCCCAGTTTGCCCAGGCCTTCCGCTGCGTGCGTGACAGCATTTGTGACTGTGTTGGTCACCGTCTCAGTGACTTCCTTTACCACTTTGTCCCTTGTCTCATGGGTCTTCTTTAAAGCTCCAGCAATGGCTGTCAGGAAGAAATGATATCCAGGTGAGCAAAGTAAACAATTCAAGTCACTCGCTGGGTTGGAGTCACCTGGAGTGGCCTGTGGGATGTGGCAGTCTTACCGGGTCGTGCCCTGGAGGAGGCTGTGGGGCAGAGGGCAGCACAGCTCCTGAGGAATGCATTAAAATTTGCTTTTATTTCTCCAAACAGGTTGCATTTCTCCAACTATTAGTGAGACAGAGCATCTGCTTGTGGGTGTACTGCCTACTCATGCTTCATTTTTCTGTGAACTGCCTGTTTGTATCTTTTGGTCATTTTTATATTGGGCTATCATTTCTACTACAAATATTTTTGCCCAGTTTGTGGTTTTTCTTTTGGTTTGGCTTACAGTTTTTTTTTCCACAATGGAAAATTTTGAAGTTTTATATTGTCCAATTTACCTAGTATTTCCTTTATAGCTGTTGGATTTTCTGTCATTGTTAAAAAGACCCTCCCTCCTCTGAGATTATGCCAAAATCTATGTTCTCTTCTCACAATTTAATAATTTCATGTATTTGTATTTAAGTCCTAATCCATCCGGAATCTATTTTGTTGTAAGGAGTGAGATATACACGTGCTTTTTTACATCGTGATACTCACAGCACAAACATATAAACATTTATGTAAATATGTATTCATGTAAATATATGATTTTATGTCTCAGATGTTTTGTTCCAGCACGCCTGCACCTGGTCTTTTGTGATGTCATCCTCTTAACATTCCACAGAGGCGACTATCTAGATGGAACTTGCTTTAGCAAAGTACGGCCTGTGACCTCAAATGAGCACAGATAATTATACACCAACTGAAAGGATGCCACACTGGGGTCAAGGTGTGATCTGGTTAGGCAAGGATCAGGCTGCTGCCAGCACCCAGCTTCCCTCCTTCCCCACCCCGACCCTGGCCGTACCATTCTCTCCAGCCTCCTTGGCAGGCTTCACCACCTCCTTCACCACTCCCTCCACGAAGTCAACTGAAACAATGAGACAAGCCCAGAGTGAGAGCACAGTGTAAGCTGCCTGTCCTCACAGCAGGGCCCAGACAACCCTGGATACGCTGGAAGGGGCTCGGGGATGCTGCCCCCGCCAGGACAGGACAAGCTGCTCCCAAGAAGGACCCCCAGCTGGCTTCCTTCAGAGACCGGAGAGGGGCCCGACTGGCAGGAGATAAGCTGAGTAAGCTAGGTAAAGGCGCAGGGCTCTCCATGCCCCTTGGCCAGCGAGGCCTGGATGCCAACGAGCAGGCCCTGCTGCTGGCTGGGGACCTGGAGCCAAGGCCGGGCGTGTTTCCCAGGTCACCAGGCCTCTCAGGCGAGCTGCAGTCCTGCCTGTGGCCGGACGGAGGCTGCGCTGCAGTGGGAGGCTGAATGTCAAAGCTCCCTCCGGCAGTACCAAGCTCCCCAGAGCAACTCCTCCAGCACCACGAAACTCTCTGCCCTCCCAGGTTGGTAACGGGGTAGCCCTGGAAGACGCCACGGTCCGAAAACCTGGCTCAGCTTCTCCCTCCTAGAATCACCTCCACCACTTGGGTCCCTCGTGTGCAGACTGGGAGTGACACAGCACTCAGCGAGCTGATGAAAAGAAAGGGGGTGCTCAACAGCAGCTGCAAAGTTCAAATGAAACACAGACAGGTTTGCAGCCCTTTAGAAAGAGAACAGCAAACTCCGGCACAAGCTGTTTTTCACAAAACGTCCAACACGTGGGGCCTGGATCAGCCTCCCTGCATCCAGCGGCTGACGTACAAAAAAGGATTTCTGGGTTTTTTGTGGGGGTTTTTGGCTGCATTGGGTCTTCGTTGCGGTGGCTTCTCTCGTTGCGGAGCACGGACACTAGGCACGCGGGCTTCAGGAGTTGTAGCTCGCGGGCTCTGGAGCACAGGCTCGGTAGCTGTGACACACGGGCTTAGTTGTTCCCCGGCATGTGGGACCTTCCCGGACCAGGGCTCAAACCCTTGTCCCCTGCACTGGCAGGCGGATTCTTAACCACTGTTCCACCAGGGAAGCCCCTGGGGACTTTGAAGAAACTGAAAATGTCCTTTGTGTAAACCCTGGGGGCTGACTTTGAACACAATCAGACTCGGTGGTTTCTTAAGCAAGAAATCTTTGAAGCTTTAAAGTTATGGTAGGGGGAATCGGGAAGATGGTGGAAGAGTAAGACGCAGAGATCACCTTCCTCCCCACAGATACACCAGAAATACATCTACACGTGGAACAACTCCTACAGAACACCTACTGAACGCTGGCAGAAGACCTCAGACCTCCCAAAAGGCAAGAAAGTCCCCACGTACCTGGGTAGGGCAAAAGAAAAAAGAATAAACAGAGACAAAAGAATAGGGACTCGACCTGCACCAGTGGGAGGGAACTGTGAAGGAGGAAAAGTTTCCACACACTAGGAAGCCCCTTCGCGGGCGGAGACTGCGGGCGGCGGGGGGAAGATTCGGGGCCGCGGAAGACAGCGCAGCAACAGGGGTGCGGAGGACAAGACGGAGAGATTCCCGCACAGAGGATCGGTGCCGACCGGCACTCACCAGCTCGAGAGGCTTGTCTGCTCACCCGCCGGGGTGGGCGGGGCTGGGAGCTGAGGCTCGGGCTTCGGTGGTCGGAGCGCAGGGAGAGGACTGGGGTTGGCGGCGTGAACACAGCCTGCAGGGGGTTAGTGCGCCACGGCTAGCCGGGAGGGAGTCCGGGGGGAAAAGTCTGGAACTGCCTAAGAGGCAAGAGACTTTTTCTTCCCTCTTTGTTTCCTGGTGCTCGAGGAGACGGGATTAAGAGCGTTGCTTAAGGAGCTCCAGAGACAGGCGCGAGCCGCGGCTAACAGCGCGGACCCCAGAGACGGGCATGAGATGCTAAGGCTGCTGCCGCCACCAAGGAGCCTGTGTGCGAGCACAGGTCACTATCCACACCTTCCTTCCGGGGAGCCTGTGCAGCCCGCCACTGCCAGGGTCCCGGGATCCAGAGACAACTTCCCCGGGAGAGCGCACGGTGTGCCTCAGGCTGGTGCAATCTCCCGTTGGCCTCTGCAGCCGCAGACTGGCCCCGCATCCGCACCCCTCCCTCCCCCCGGCCTGAGCGAGCCAGAACCCCCAAATCAGCGGCTCCTTTAACCCCGTCCTGTCTGAGCGAAGAACAGACGCCCTCCGGCGACCTACACGCAGAGGCAGGGCCAAATCCAAAGCTGAGCCCCGGGAGCTGTGCGAACAAAGAAGAGAAAGGGAAATCTCTCCGAACAGCCTCAGGAGCAGCGAATTAAATCTCCACAATCAACTTGATGTACCCTGCATCTGTGGAATACATGAACAGACAACGAATCATCCCAAATTGAGGAGGTGGACTTTGAGAGCAAGATTTATGATTTCTTCCCCTTTTCCTCTTTTTGTGAGTGTGCATGTGTATGCTTCTGTGTGGGATTTTGTCTGTATAGCTTTGCTTTCACCATTTGTCCTAGGGTTCCATGCGTCCTTTTTTTTTTCTTAATAATTATTTTTTATTTTAATAACTTTATTTTATATTACCTTCTTCTGTTGTCCTTTCTTCCTTCCTTCCTTTCTTTCTCTCCCTCCCTCCCTCCCTCCCTCCCTTCCTTCCTTCCTACTTTTTCTCCCTTTTATTCTGAGCCGTGTGGATGAAAGGCTCTTGGTGCTGCAGCCAGGAGTCAGTGCAGTGCCTTTGAGGTGGGAGAGCCAACTTCAGGACACTGGTCCACAAGAGACCTCCCAGCTCCACATAATACCAAATGGCAAAAATCTCCCAGACATCTCCATCTCGACACCAGCACCCAGCTTCACTCAACGACCAGCAAGCTACAGTGCTGGACACCCTATGCCAAACAACTAGCAAGACAGGAACACAACCCCACTCATTAGCAGAGAGGCTGCCTAAAATCATAATAAGTCCACAGACACCCCAAAACACACCACCAGACGTGGACCCACCCATCAGAAAGACAAGATCCAACCTCATCCACCAGAACACAGGCACTAGTCCCCTTCACCAGGAAGCCTACACAACCCACTGAACCAACTTTAGCCACTGGGGACAGACACCAAAAACAATGGGAACTACAAACCTGCAGCCTGCAAAAAGGAGACCCCAAACACAGTAAGATAAGCAAAATGAGAAGACAGAAAAACACACAGCAGATGAAGGAGCAAGATAAAAACCCACCAGACCTAACAAATGAAGAGGAAATAGGCAGTCTACCTGAAAAAGAATTGAGAATAATGAAAGTAAAGATGATCCAAAATCTTGGAAATAGAATAGACAAAATGCAAGAAACATTTAACAAGGACCTAGAAGAACAAAGAGGAAACAAGCAATGATGAACAACACAATAAATGAAATTAAAAATACTCTAGATGGGATCAATAGCAGAATAACTGAGGCAGAAGAACAGATAAGTGATCTGGAAGATAAAATAATGGAAATAACTACTGCAGAGCAGAATAAAGAAAAAAGAATGAAAAGAACTGAGGACAGTCTCAGAGACATCTGGGACAACATTAAACGTACCAACATTCGAATTATAGGGGTTCCAGAAGAAGAAGAGAAAAAGAAAGGGACTGAGAAAATATTTGAAGACATTATAGTTGAAAACTTTCCTAATATGGGAAAGGAAATAGTTAATCAAGTCCAGGAAGCACAGAGAGTCCCATACAGGATAAATCCAAGGAGAAACATGCCAACACACATATTAATCAAACTGTCAAAAATTAAATACAAAGAAAACATATTAAAAGTAGCAAGGGAAAAACAACAAATAACACACAAGGGAATCCCCATAAGGTTAACAGCTGATCTTTCATCAGAAACTCTGCAAGCCAGAAGGGACTGGCAGGACATATTTAAAGTGATGAAGGAGAAAAACCTACAACCAAGATTACTCTACCCAGCAAGGATCTCATTCAGATTTGATGGAGAAATTAAAACCTTTACAGACAAGCAAAAGCTGAGAGAGTTCAGCACCACCAAACCAGCTTTACAACAAATGCTAAAGGATCTTCTCTAGGCAAGAAACACAAGAGAAGGAAAAGACCTACAATAACAAACCGAAAACAATTAAGAAAATGGGAATAGGAACATAAATATCGATAATTACCCTAAATGTAAATGGATTAAATGCTCCCACCAAAAGACACAGACTGGCTGAATGGATACAAAAACAAGACCCATATATATGCTGTCTACAAGAGACCCACTTCAGACCTAGAGACACATACAGACTGAAAGTAAGGGGATGGAAAAAAATATTCCATGCAAATGGAAACCAAAAGAAAGCTGGAGTAGCAATTCTCATATCAGACAAAATAGACTTTAAAATAAAGACTATTACAAGAGACAAAGCAAGACACTACATAATGATCAAGGGATCCATCCAAGCAGAAGATATAACAATTGTAAATATTTATGTACCCAACATAGAAGCACCTCAATACATAAGGCAAATACTAACAGCCATAAAAGGGGAAATCGACAGTAACACATTCATAGTAGGGAACTTTAACACCCCACTTTCACCAATGGACAGATCATCCAAAATGAAAATAAATAAGGAAACACAAGCTTTAAATGATACATTAAACAAGATGGCCTTAATTGATATTTATAGGACATTCCATCCAAAAACAACAGAATACACATTTTTCTCAAGTGCTCATGGAACATTCTCCAGGATAGATCATATCTTGGGTCACAAATCAAGTCTTGGTAAATGAAAAAAAATTGAAATTGTATCAAATATTTTTTCCGACCACAACGCTATGAGACTAGATATCAATTACAGGAAAAGATCTACAAAAAATAACAATACATGGAGGCTAAACAATGTACTACTTAATAAGGAAGTGATCACTGAAGAAATCAAAGAGGAAATCAAAAAATACCTAGAAACAAATGACAATGGAGACACGACGACCCAAAACCTATGGGATGCAGCAAAAGCAGTTCTAAGAGGGAAGTTTATAGCAATACAATCCTACCTTAAGAAACAGGAAACATCTTGAATAAACAACCTAACCTTGCACCTAAAGCAATTAGAGAAAGAAGAACAAAAAACCCCCAAAGTTAGCAGAAGGAAAGAAATCATAAAGATCAGATCAGAAATAAATGAAAAAGGAATGAAGGAAACGATAGCAAAGTTCAATAAAACTAAAAGCTGGTTCTTTGGGAAGATAAACAAAATTGATAAACCATTAGCCAGACTCATCAAGAAATAAAGGGAGAAGACTCAAATCAATAGAATTAAAAGTGAAAAAGGAGAAGTAACTGACACTACAGAAATACAAAGGATCATGAGAGATTACTACAAGCAACTCTATGCCAATTAAATGGACAGCCTGGAAGAGATGGGCAAATTCTCAGAAATGCACAACCTGCCAAGTCTGAAGCAGGAAGAAATAGAAAATATGAATAGACCAATCACAAGCACTGAAATTGAAACTGTGATTAAAAATCTTCCAACAAACAAAAGCCCAGGACCAGATGGCTTCACAGGCAAATTCTATCAAACATTTAGAGAAGAGCTAACACCTATCCTTCTCAAAGTCTTCCAAAATATAGCAGAGGGAGGAACACTCCCAAACTCATTCTAAGAGGCCACCATCACCCTGATACCAAAACCAGACAAGGATGTCACAAAGAACGAAAACTACAGGCCAATATCACTGACGAACAGAGATGCAAAAATCCTCAACAAAATACTAGCAAACAGAATCCAACAGCACATTAAAAAGATCATACACCATGATCAAGTGGGGTTTATTCCAGGAATGCAAGGATTCTTCAATATACTCAAATCTATCAACGTAATACACCACATTAACAAATTGAAGGGGAAAAACCATATGATCATCTCAATAGATGCAGAGAAAGCTTTCGACAAAATTCAACACCCAGTTATGATAAAAACCCTGCAGAAAGTAGGCATAGAGGGAACTTTCCTCAACAAAATAAAGGCCATATATGACAAACCCACAGCCAACATCGTCCTCCATGGTGAAAAACTGAAAGCATTTCCTCTAAGATCAGGAACAAGACAAGGCTGCCCACTCTCACCACTCTTATTCAACATAGTTTTGGAAGTTTTAGCCACAGCAATCAGAGAAGAAAAGGAAATAAAACGAATCCAAATCGGAAAAGAAGAAATAAAGCTGTCACTGTTTGCAGATGACATGATACTATATAGAGAGAATCCTAAAGATGCTACCAGAAAACTACTAGAGCTAATCAATGAACTTGGTAAAGTAGCAGGATACAAAATTAATGCACAGAAATCTCTGGCATTCCTATACACTAATGATGAAAAATCTGAAAGTGAAATCAAGAAAACACTCCCATTTACCACTGCAACAAAAAGAATAAAATATCTAGGAATAAACCTACCTATGGAGACAAAAGACCTGTATGCAGAAAATTATAAGACACTGATGAAAGAAATTAAAGATGATACAAATAGATGGAGGGATATACCATGTTCTTGGATTGGAAAAATCAACATTGTGAAAATGACTCTACTACCCAAAGCAATCTACAGATTCAATGCAATCCCTATCAAACTACCACTGGCATTTTTCACAGAACTAGAACAAAAAATTTCACAATTTGTATGGAAACACAAAAGACCCCGAATAGCCAAAGCAACCTTGAGAACAAAAAACGGAGCTGGAGGAATCAGGCTCCCTGACTTCAGACTATACTACAAAGCTACAGTAATCAAGACAGTATGGTACTGGCACAAAAACAGAAAGATAGATCAATGGAACAGGATAGAAAGCCCAGAGATAAACCTACACACATATGGTCACCTTATCTTTGATAAAGGAGGCAGGAATGTACAGTGGAGAAAAAAAAAAATCTCATAGAAGTATGAGATTAGATCACTCCCTAACACCATACACAAAAGTAAGTTCAAAATGGATTAAAGACCTAAATGTAAGGCCAGAAACTATCAAACTCTTAGAGGAAAACATAGGCAGAACACTCTATGACATAAATCACAGCAAGATCCTTTTTGACCCACCTCCTAGAGAAATGGAAATAAAAACAAAGATAAACAAATGGTTCCTAATGAAACTTCAAAGCTTTTGCACAGCAAAGGAAACCATAAACAAGTCCAAAAGAGAACCTTCAGAATGGGAGAAAATATTTGCAAATGAAGCAACTGACAAAGGATTAATCTCCAAACTTTACAAGCAGCTCATGCAGCTCAAAAAACAAACAACCCAATCCAAAAATGGGCAGAAGGCCTAAATAGACATTTCTCCAAAGAAGATATACAGACTGCCAACAAACACGTGAAGAATGCTCAACATCACTAATCATTAGAGAAATGCAAATCAAAACTACAATGAGATATCATCTCACACCAGTCAAGATGGCCATCATCAAAAAATCTAGAAACAATAAATGCTGGAGAGGGTGTGGAGAAAAGGGAACACTCTTGCACTGCTGGTGGGAATGTGAATTGGTACAGCCACTGTGGAGAACAGTATGGAGGTTCCTTAAAGAACTACAAATAAAACTACTATATGACCCAGCAATCCCACTACTGGGCATATACCCTGAGAAAACCATAATTCAAGAAGGGTCATGTACCAAAATGTTCATTGCAGCTCTATTTACAAGAGCCCGGAGATAGAAACAACCTAAGTGTCCATCATCAGATGAATGGATAAAGACGATGTGGCACATATATACAATGGAATATTACTCAGCCATAAAAAGGAACGAAATTGAGCTTTTTGTAATGAGGTGGATAGACCTTGGAGTCTGTCATACAGAGTGAAGTATGTCAGAAAGAGAAAGACAAATACCATATGCTAACTCATATATATGGAATTTAAGGGAAAAAAATGTCATGAAGAACCTAGGGGTAAGACAGGAATAAAGACACAGACCTACTAGAGAACAGACTTGAGGATATGGGGAGGGTGAAGGGTAAGCTGTGACAAAGCGAGAGAGAGGCATGGACATATATACACTAACAAACGTAAGGTAGATAGCCTAGTAGGAAGCAGCCGCATAGCACAGGGAGATCAGCTCAGTGCTTTGTGACCACCTAGAGGGGTGGGATAGGCAGGGTGGGAGGGAGGGAGACGCAAGAGGGAAGAGATATGGGAACATATGTATACGGATAACTGATTCACTTTGTTATAAAGCAGAAACTAACACACCATTGTAAAGCAATTATACTCCAATAAAGATGTAAAATAAAATAAAGTTATGGTAAAAATTAAACTCTGTCTTCCTTTTTTTGTATAGGATACTCGGAATAGTTTGTTTTAATACTGAAGGGCCCCTCCCTGCTTTCCAGAGTGACGGATTTAAGCCACCAGCTGCTCACCCAGCACCCTGGCTCCCCTCTTGCCACCAGGGGCCTCCTCTGAGCTGCCCCCTCCGGGCCTCAGCCACAGACCCCAGGAATGTATCAAGCCCAGGGGGCAGAGCAGGTCTGACTGGGAGGGGTGCTTGGGGCAGTGGACCCCTCATGCCTCCTCCCCGAGGTCCCTTGCTCGGCTTCCATAGCCCCCCACCTCCATCCTGTCCCTATGCGGCCGATCAGCCTCAGCTCCCCACGGGGCCAAGGCCTGCCCCAGTCCTGCTGGGATCAGCACAGGCCCAGTCGAGTCTGTCCCGATCCCCCAGTGGCAGGAACGGTGCAGGTGGAAAGAAGCCTCGGGGTCCTTACCAGCTTCCTCGGTGGCCTTCTCAGTGCGGTGGGCCAGACCCTCGGCGGCAAGCTTCCCCAGGCCTCCCAACATTGTGCGGCGACAGGTGGTGATCAAGCAGGATGCTGGGGCCTGAACCAGTCTGCTTTTATAGATGCCTGGCTGGGCTCTGGGGCACAAGCCCTGGCCCTGGTGGTGAGTCAGCACAGACGGCAGGAGGAAGAGGCTGGGTGGAGCCACCCCAGCGTTGTGGCTGGGGCAGTGCCTCTCTGGCAGCATGAGACCCATATACCCCATCTCCTGGGACCCTGTGAGGGGCAGGGACAGGGAGCAGGGTGAGGCTGGACAGAGAGATCAGCTCTGGGACATGCCCCTGCCCCAAGGCAAGAGGCCCGAGTGCCCTGTGGGGTGAGAGGCACTTGGGGACTGCAGCCCTGCCAGCCCCCTCGGCTCCCCGTATCCTAGGCATGGTACCTAGACAAGGGCTAGGCCTTCCAGCCCGCTGCCCACAGTCTCCAGAGTGACCTAATCAAGGGTTTAGGGTTTTGTGGGCCTGGGGACCTGGGCGGCCCCTCAGGCAGGAATACAAGTGTAATGGGGGCCGCTGCCCTCCCCATTCCCAAGCACCTCAGTTCTGGAGAGTGGCTTTGCAGCCTCCCCTGGACAGGCTGGGGGGCAGGAGGAGTCAGGGCCATGCCTGGCCCAAGGCAGAGGAGGACACAATATTGACCAGAAGCCTAGTCATCCCTGGCTTGCAGTCACCTGGTTCTCACTCATGGGAGCACCTGAGTGACCCAGCACTGAGACAGCCAGCGTGTGAGGGAACCCAGCCCGCCCTGCGCCTTGGGGCCTGGCCTCTCAGGGGAGCCCGATGAAGTCAGCAGTGCCCACCCAGGCGGTTCTAGGGGAGTAGATGGAGGACCCCACTACCATCTGGGGAGGTGCTTCTGGCCGTAGCAAGAGTTCCCAGAAAGTAGCTCTACTAGCCCCTGATGCACCACACACATGCTTAGGGAGCCAGGCTGCCTCCCTAGTTACTCAGGATGGAGGGAGATGCCTCAAGTCACATACCACATGCTGCTTCCCTTAGTCACTAGCCCAGCCTGAGCCTCAGTTTCCTCATCTGTAAAATGGGGGCATCCATGCCTGCCTTGCCTTGTCACTGACAGCTGCTGGAACCATGCGCGCAAACTCTTGGTAAACTTCTGTTCCCACCCCCTCGTCACTGATGTGCTAGGGAGGGGCTGCTTGGCAGTGAGCCCTGACCAACCAGTGGGTGGAGCAAAGAGTGGCAGGGGTATGAGCTTGCCTCGGAGTGAGAGGGCCTGGAGATGGGACCCGCCGCCACTGGCCAGGAGTCATGGAGGAAAGGCTCTCCCAAGGCCCTACTCAAAAAGTCCAGGCCTGGGGCAGGAGTTTGAGGCTGCTCCCCCCATGTAGGCTCCCTCATCCCTCAGAGGGGTCCAGGAGGGTGTGGTGGCGTCTAATTAGTGTTTACCTGACACAGGCTTTATGGAGCTGAGGCCCTCCCACATTCCTGAGTGGTACCGGGAGCCCTGGGCAGTGGCCGGCCCGCCTGGGGTGGGCAGTGGATGCTGTGGGCAGCAGGAACTCTGGGTCACAAGGCCACAGCCCCACACGTGCCACTGGCAGGAGTAGATCAAGTCTTAAACAATCTGGAGAGTCCCTGTAAGAAAAAATACACTACTTCTCTCTTGCAAGTTTTATAAATATATATGCACTACCCTATGGACTCAGGAGGGGCCATGACAGTGAGGGCCCTGGAGCTTAAGCAGGTCCAGATGACTCTGGCCTCCCCTTGCCACAGCCAAACACCAGAGAGCTCTGCTCACACTATCAGGACAATGCTGCCAAGGGTGGGGGCACTCCTGGGACATGGCTGGTGGGAACTGGTCTGACAGACCCACAGAGATGCTCCCTAGGCCCATCAGAGCCCCTTCCCTGTTTCCTCTGACGTGTGTGTGTCCCCCACCCCCAGAGGGGTCCTTTGCGCCGACTCCCCGGCAGGATGGCAGTGTCACCCACCAGGTCTAGGATAGCTTCCAGAGCCCACGACCCCTCCCCACCATCCCCCTCTCCTCAGGAGCTCACCAGCTCCTTGACAGGCCCTGGTCACGGCTCGGCCACTCAGCAGGACTCCGGCTGCACTTTTTCCCTCCCTGTCAGACTGCTGTTGCCTTCACCCCATCCCCCCTGCACATGGGACCCTCTCCTCCTTAATGCCTGGCCCCAGTGTGAGCACCCAGACTCCAGTGACAACACACCATGGCCCCAGATCTCCTGGCAAGGCTGGGTTCAGGCACAGGTCCCAAATGCCCAACAGGGGGAAGGCAAGAGAGCTGGAGAGGCCAAGCGGCCCAAGACTGGACTTGGGCCCCGGACCTTGGTGCTCTGGCCCACATCTAGTCCCACAGGCCTTCCCACTCTAGCTCTGACCAGCTCCCTGTCCTCTCAGCTCAGCCCAGCCCATCTGTGGCTCCCATCCAAAGAAACTAGGACAGCCCAAGATCCTCCTAACCGGGATTCTGGTCTGAGGGGTTGGGTGACTCCTGCAGTGAGCAGTGTTACCTGCCTGGGTGAGGTTGAGATGACTCAGGTGGGAACCATCCCATCTTGGAAGAAGCCTGGTACGTGCTGGGCCCCAACAGAGCAGGCCTTGAACACAGGCACCCATGTCAGCCTGTCCTGAGTCAGAAGGTCAAGTCCTGCGCTTGGGGCGGGGAGAATCAAGCCTTGACAAGAGTCAACTAATTCTCCAAGTAGAATCTGCTCAACAGCCCAGGCTGGCAAAGGACCAGCTGACCACATCGTCAAGCCAGGACAGTCAATTTTTCAAACAGCAATTTGCCAACTGAGCAGTTAATAATTCTGAAAATAAAACCTGTGAGTAAATACTTAGGTCTGTCTTATGTCTGAGGCATGATAGTTTTTTTTCTCCTGTGATTTGAACTGCAAATGCCATGAATGTCAAGAGTTTTATGACTGTCATCCTGCCTATGCTTTCTCCTACTTCTGCTTCATGGACTTGAGCTCCCAGTATATACAGCCCACATACCTTGCACATACAGACCCCTCCCAGCCACAGGGAGACTAGACTCCTGGAGACTCGGTTTGTCAGTCACCAAAGGAAGACTTCCCCAGCATATCAGCACTCATACATCCATGGGTGTCAGTCGGGGTTCCGGAAAAAATCAGAGGGCACATCAAAGGGATACCTGAGGAAAGGGACAGTTCACAAAGGTGTGGACAGACTTAAGGGAACCAAAGAGGGATGGGGAGGCCCCCAGCGACCAGGAGCAGTGGGAGTTGTTTCCTCCCCGGGCCTGGAGGGGCTGTAGACCCCGAAGAGAGCTGCAGCTGTAGGAGAGGGTCAGCAGACAGGAGCTGCAGCTGTCAGCAGAGGAAGAGGGCCACTGCCCAACCACACCCAGCAAGAAGGAAGCAGGAGGAATAAATTCCTCTCCTCTTCTTCTCCATCTCCTATCAA
Organism: Tursiops truncatus; assembly: GCF_011762595.2. Classification (NCBI taxonomy): domain Eukaryota; kingdom Metazoa; phylum Chordata; class Mammalia; order Artiodactyla; family Delphinidae; genus Tursiops; species Tursiops truncatus. Next base: position 47,796,213 of record NC_047049.1, read on the forward strand.
TATCCCCCACTGGCTGAACGCAACCGAGTCCTGAGGGTGAGGGAGCCCGGGTGATGCGGTTCAAGAGGCAGGTTACCAGGGCGAGGGCAGGATGTGGATTCTCGGTAAACAGAGAACACCAGCTCAACCTGCCAGACTTCTAAGTCTGGAAGCAACGTGGCTAGAGCTTAATTCTTAATTCAGCCCATTTCTCCTTCCTGAAACTCTATGGGGCAACAAGAACACAGGAAGAAGAATTTTTAAAAGCCCATCACCAACTCACACATCAAATTTAACTTTTCTGAAGTTAAGTGTCACTCTCTCCTCATCTCTGCTACCCTGTTGCCATTCCCTCCTTCCTTCCACTGCCTTCCCACCTGTCCCGTGTAGGTAACTGGTCTCTCTGATTCTGGTTTATCCTCCTGCATTTCCTTCCCACAAATATGCAGAGACATGTGCCCTGCATATTTTCTTGCACCCTCCTTCTTTCTTTACAGGAATGCTAGCATACCAGAGATATGCAGTTTTGACTTCACTTTTTTCTACCTAACAGTAAAAACATACTATTTTTAAAATATGAAAAAGAATACCAAAACGACATCACATACAAAGAAATCCCACAAAAAAGTGTGCCTCAAAGAAGGCACATGAAAATTATTACCTAACATGAATTAAACTCCAACATGAATTTTAGAAAGAAAATAAGACACTTAATAAAGCATTAGTAGTTATGAAGGAAGACTGTAAAACAGAAATACCAGAATTCAGGGATGAGATGGCAGACGACAGGAGCAGGCAGAATAGGAACTTACATAACTCTGGAATAAAACAGAAGTAAAAAGGTAAAACAAACCATTGCAGAAATGAAGACTAAACTAGAAGGAGCCAAAGTAGGTACCTATGGGAACAGAAATGAAAAAAAACAAAGAAAAAAGAAGGAGTCATATTAAAGACATACACAGTGTTTGGGAGACAACGGCAGATGTGGAAGGTAGAAAACTTTGTGCCCACAACTGGAATTCCCAAAGAAGAAAGCCAAGCAATGAACAGAGCAAATATTTAAAAATACAATTAAGAAATGTTCCTGAAATAAAAGAAATCTAGAATCAATATGGAAAGGGCAAACAGCATACTAGGGAAAACTGAACCAGAACAACCATCACCGAGACGAACCCTAAAAAAATTATTGTACCTTAAAGATAAAGGGGTGAGAGGGATAAATTAGGAGTTTGGGATTAATACACACTACTATATATAAAATAGATAAACAACAAGGACCTAGTGTATAGCACAAGGAACTATATTCAATATCTTGCAATAACCTATAATGGAAAAGAATCTGAAAAAATATGTATATGTAATTGAATCACTTTTGTATATGTAATTGAATCATATACAAAACTAATACAACATTGTAAATCAACTATATTTCAATAAAAAAGATGAAAAAGATAAAGAAAGCCGGCCAGCCAGAAAGATCAAGTCACTTATTAGAAATTCCAGTGAGTTAGAAATCAGACTTCTAGGTACCGCTTAACCTTCTGTGGCAGAAAGTGGGGCAGCCACACCTAGATGATGCCCATGGAAAAAAGTGTGAGAAGTAAATTTCAAACCCAGTTGAGGATACAGTATAAAGGCTACAGACCAACATTACCGCACGTTTAAGAACTCAGAATGTGGTTCACATGAGCCCTTCTTTTTTAAAAAAATTTTTATTTTAACTTTTTAACCTTTTTTTAAAAAAATACAAAATGCCATACACAAAAATAGGACACTGTGAACCCTCATGGTCACAACGCAATAACCCAAGGGGCCCAGCTGTAACAGTTCTCAGCTCAGATCCCAGACGTCTTCTCAATTCATCTGAAAAGATTTCATTCTTGAGGAAACTTTTAGAGGGCTAACTCCAAACCACCAAGAGATAACAGAAAACATTTCAGCAGAAGGAATGGCAGAGCGCTTCTAATATTTTCAGTTGCAGATTGAAGACAGAACAAAGGTGAAGGTGTGGAGGAATGGGATGCAAATGCTATGTGTTTTCACAAAGTAGGAATGAGACAACTAACAACAACAAAAAAAAAAATAGGAGAAAAGGAGAGAAGGTGGAAAGCAGAAAACTCTGCCCCTTCTCATCTGTAATTTGATGGGAATCAGAGCTGAGAAGTCCAGTGGAACCAAAATGTGATGTTAGTGACTTTGGCTAGTTGGGGAACTGGGATTTGGAGAATTAGGAACTATCTGAGGAACTGCTAATGGAAGAATTAATCTTTGGAGATTTGACCAAGACCCAACAGGTGCAGTGGCCACAGCTGCCTTCTCCTCAGCCCATCTGGGCTCAGCTAGCTTCATGAACCTCACGGAGACAGGCCTGGGCTCCTATAAGCTCCCATGGCTCCCCAGCACCATGCCCACCTTGTCCCAGACATAGGACCAAAGACAAGTCCAACCTGGCCCTGCGCCCCAGGGCTCAGTGTTGGGGGAATAGAGGCACACAGAAACAGGCATTTGCATGGTGCATGGGAGATCAGCTGCATGGCGGTAGGGTTTGTGGAAGGGGCTGCATTGTAGGAGGTTGCACCATGGTGAACCTGACAATGTGCCAGCTCTGTTATCTGGTAGGAGAACCAAAGGACCATCATCCCTGCATTCACATGGCAGATGTTGCCGGAGCCCCACTCTAGGCTCTGGGTGTGCACTAATCAGTGGAAGGGACTTGGCTGCAACCCGTGGACAACCATCAGTGAAGCACACAGGAGAGCAACTCATTAGTATATAACCGTGGAAAAGAAGTACGGGGGTGTGAGAACGTATCGGCAGAGGCCAGACCCATTCTGTGTATGTTGGGGGAGGATCAGGGAAGCTGAGATCTGAAGGATGAAAGAGCAGGAGCAACTTGGACAAGGGTGGTTAATGACGGAGCATGGACAGCATTCCAGGTAGAAAAAAAGGGCACATGCAAAGACTGAGATGAGCAGAAGCACAATGTTAAGGGAAATGAACAAGGGTTAACCTGGCTGAGGCAGAGAGGGAGGGCGTGCTGGGGGAGGAGGCTGGGGAGGTGGGTGAGACCGGCAAATACAGGACGTTAGCTTCGAGGTAACATCAGGATTTAAGCTTTTGTTTGCAACAGAAAACCTAATTCACAGGCTCAAACAATGAGGAAATTGATCCTCTCACCTAGCTCCTGGCAGCTGCAGGCCTGGTTAAGTTAGGGACTGAATAAAGTAACTTGGGATCCAGGTTCTTTCTATATTTCTGCTCTGCCCTAATCAGCAAGTTGGCTTTTCCTTAGGCTTGTTCCTCCTGTGGTTTAGAAGTAGCTGTCAGAGTTCTAAAAATCATTTCTAGACACAAAAATGTTCAGTGGAATAGGAGAAAATGTTTCTTCCTTGGTTTTTTTTTCTTTTCTTTTCTTTTTGAAGATGAAAAACCTTTCCTAGAAGGCTCCTGGCCCTAGACCTGACTCCTCCTGTCCTTGGCCTGAGCTGGCTCACACATCCATCCCTAAGGCCGACACCCACAAGGAGAACAGGATGAAGAGGGATTGCTGGGCCAATTGGAATTTCTCCTGAGTCAGGCAGGGGAAGGATGCATTCCAGAAAAATGTGAGGGCTCTGCCAGTCCAGCCCCACCTGCCTCCTGCTGTGGCCCCAGGTGGTCTCTCCCAACCCTGGCATCCTCTCCTGGGGGCAGGGGCTCCTGGAAATGCTGGAAGCACCTCCAGATTACCCCAGGTATCTCTTCAAGGACCTTCCCTTTAGGCCTTCGCCCATTTTGCAGCTGAGCCCTTCTTTGGGGGACAGTCAGCAACAGGAACCAAGCATGAAACTGGGCCTGGCCCTGGGGTGAGGGTGAGAGATGCTAAGGGTTAGGGAGGAGACCTGTTGCTTCCTTGGGAGGGATCTCAGATGGGAGAAGGGAAAGGTCACCTGTGGGGTGTGAAGGGGAGGGATAGGGGTGGACACGACGACACTGCCCCCTGCTGGCATGTCTGGAAAGCCTCTGGGAAAGCCGGCCCCGAGTCAGCGTGTGAAGGAAAGATGACGGTTTTTTTCCTCAATCTCCCCAGAACTAAGAAGTGCTGTGTAGCCAATATTAGTGAGTTGAAACGGCATGACTACGTATGTGCTCATCCAGAAGAGAACGAGATCATTACGGACAGAGGGAATAGTGTGTGCAAAGGCGTGGAAGTGGGGAAACGGAACGGGCCGTCACCTGCCGAGGTGTGGCGGGGGTTCGGATGAATAGGGCAGCCAGCGGCCGGCGCCATGGCTGGACCTTATCCTGTGGCAACACTGAGTCACCCATCAGCAGGACTTACCCAGGGTTGGTATCGCGTGCATGGACACGTGGACACGTGCTGGGGAGGTCGGAGGGAATAAGGTTTAAGCGAACTCTAGACCCTCTGGGGAAACCTGCCCGATAAAAAAGTCGACCTCCACGCTGGGCCAGAAAGTACAGGCGCATCCGGAAGGGAAGGGGTACCCGAGGGAGTGGCCTAGCGCGCGCACGCACACAGCCGGGTCCCAGCGCTTCACGCCCACGTGCGCCGCGCCCACGTGCACCGCCCCGTGCGCCGCAGGCACCTCCCAAGGAGGCGCGTCTTGGGCGGAGCTCCTGGCGACCGCGCCAAACACAACTGGGTGGGACTCAGATCTTCGGGGCGTGTCCTCGCCCTCCCGGTCCGGCCCCGTGACTCACCGTCGGGTGCGACAGTCGCGCAAGCACCGGGCGGGCGGCGTAGGGTGATGATGGCCAAAAGCTCCGTCCCTGCGTCCCCCCTCTTCCCCAAGAATTCCTGCCCCCTTAAGTCCTCGAGGGCGCCTGGCCCTGGGATGCCTCGACGCTTCCAGCCCCCCGCCCCGGGCTTAGCTCACTGGGAGAAGTTCCTGAGGCCCCCTCCCAGACCTGAGCTCCTCGAGGATATGGGCACCGAGTATCCCCCTCCTAGGAAGGGGCGGGTTCCTGGAGCTGAGGGAGCGGTTTTGGAATCGGGGGCAGGGGCAATAGAGCGGGAGAGGGTCACGTATCTAGATGGGGGGGTTGAACTTCGGATAAGTGGGAGTCTGGACGCACGGTTAAGACATGGGAAATGAGTTATTGGACAATCCGTCTGGGTTTCCGAATTTGGAATGCCAGGACTCTGGACGTCAGGGCTGAGTTTCTGGATACCTGAGCCTCTGCTCTAAGTGAGGGAGGGCTGGGCCCAGTTTGGGAGGAGGCATTAAGTGGACACAGAGTAGGCATATGTGCTTTAATGAGGTGGCCCGCCAAGAGCCTGCTAGAGCTCCGGGCCTGGAAGGGAGTCACCCATGTCTCCCTTCTGTCATTTCAGGAGGCGGAGTATTTTCCCCAAACCCGAGAAAGCCTCAGAGGCCTGGTTAGCAGTCTTGTCGATGGTTTCCTGGGTAGACTTGGCAACCTGGTCCATGGCTGGGAAAGGAAAGGATAGGGCAGTTGAGTGCGGGGCCCTGGGGAACCACAGCCCTGCGGGGTTAGCCTGGCCTGGGTCTCCCTCCCCAGGAAGAAATGCTGGTAGAGCGTCTGCAGAGGAGAAGGTGTGTCTGGGCAAGGGCTGGGTGGAGGGCAGGGCCGCGCTGGGGCTGTCCACCCTCCTGCCCACCAGCCCCACCAGACCTTTCTGCCCTGTCTCTGTGGTCTCATCCACCACTTGCTGAGTTGCTGCTCCAGCCGCCGTCACTAGAACAGAGACATGTGGGATCCTGTTGAGACACCACCAACCACAGGGGCCCCACCATTGCCAACCTTATCTGTTCTCTAGAGTGGTCTGTCCTACAGGCCCAGGGATGGATGCCACTGAGGTAAAGTTCTTTGACCAAGGCCACTCAGTGAGGGGCATGAGCCCTTTCCATGACTCCAGGTTGTTCTTGTTTATTTGTAACTCTGGGCTCCTCCCCTCTGGCCTGCTTCCCTTGCCTCTCCAGGATTGCTGCAAAAATATCCAAGTGAGGAAGGAAGGCAGGGCTGGGCCAGGCTGGAATTGGCATCTGGGCTGTGGCTACTGCTGGGCACAGCCCAGGGAGAACCCTGCCGCCTTTAACAACTTCTCCCCCCGAGGCTTGGCCCAGATGCCTGAATTCCCACATTTAGAGCACTGGGGCTTCTACTTTGCAAGGCCCTGTCACCACCTCCTGTCTCCTGTGCCTCTCCCCAGAGGGCACACAAGCAATGACTGCCAATGCCTCCGTGAGAAGGCAGCGTAAGGCATTAGGAAACGAAGTGTGGAAAGTAGGTGAAACTTCCAAAGTCAGGCCATCTCCTCTAGACCGGAGTTCGTGCCTGTGAAGAACAGGGTTTCCAGGGGCTCAGGTGGGTCCCCACCTGCTCGGTAGGCAGACAGGTGGCTCTGGCCTTCAGAGATCTGACTCATCCTTGCTGTTGAACAGGAAAGGACCTGCTTTACCCAGACCCTGGGGACCAGGGGGTACAGGGGTCAGGCAGACCCTGGGTCTACTGCTCACAGAGGTCCCTGGGGTCTCTGTCTGACGTAGCACAGTCAAGACCACAGGGAAGGAGACTCTGCACTCAGCTTACAGATGGGGAAAGTGAGGCCCAGAAGGAAGGGTAGTGTAGACTGAGGCTTCCTGGTACCATTTTAGCCTCAGGGGAGCAACTGTGGGCTTTCCTTGGGGCACTGATGAAGGAGGGGGTTGGTTTAGGTGTTGTCTGTTGACTGGGACAGACTGGGAGCTGGAGTCCCAAGGGAGGCTGAGCTGGGACTGGAAGAGCTGCCGCTGGTGGGGCTGAAGTCTCCTCACGTACCCTACTCCCCAGTCCATCCCCAGCCCCCAGCTGCATAACCTCAGGTCTGAGGGGGAAAGAGCCAGAGGTGGAGAAACTAAGACTGGGGACCTGCCCTGCCCGCATGAAGGTGGGAAGATCCTCTGCCTGAGGACTTAAAAGGAAATGAGTATTTCGGAGGAGGGAGGGGAGTGCTCAAAACAAAGCCCGGTGGGAGTCTGAAGCCACCCGTCCCATCCTGTTTCTGTGCGCCTCTGGGACCTGGCGGGCAGAGATCGGGCGTGGTGGCGGAGCGCGCTCTCCTCGTGGACCGTCACTCTCCCGAGGGCCAGGGTGGGGCCGCTCCCGGCCCTAGCAGCTGCCTCGGATTGGCTCTGGCAATGCCCAAAGCACCCCACCCCCCCCCGCCCCACTCCTCTGGCACTGCTGTTCTCCCACTTCCCTCAAGGCATCATTCCCGGGCTGGTCCGGGTGGGCGTCCTTCCGGGTCCCTGCAGCTCCGGAGAGGGCCCTTCCTAGCCAGAACCACCCGCCGACTTTCCGGCTGCGCAGTCCCCAGGCTTCTGCCCCCGGCTCCACCCCCGCGTCCACCCGGGGGTCCCACTATGTGCCCCAGGTCGCGCGCTGTCCTCACCCGCTTCCTGGGCCGCCCCCTGCACTTGCTGCGTCAGGTCCTGCAAGCCTTTGCTGGCCATGGCTGTTGGGGTCTGCGAGGTGCTTCAGGATAACCGTAGCGACGTTGGATCCTGCTCAAAGCGGCGGCGACCCGAGCACCAGCTCCGGTTTTTAAGGCGCCCCAGGGCCGGCCCGCCCCGCAAGGAGGGGGGTTGGAGGGGGCGCGGGGCGGTTCCCAGCACTCGAGCTCAGGGGAGTGACCGGACCCTGCTCCAGTCCCCGCCGGCCCGAAAGCACAACCTGGCCTCCGGCGGGCCGTAGTGGGAAGGCCGAGGGTCTGGAGCGGGCCTCGGGGCTGCAGAGGGACTGGATCAAGGGTCCAGAGAGCGGCTGGGGGCAGAGGGGGGCGCACCAATCTCCCTCTACCGAGTGAGCGGGACTTTTCCTCTTTGACCCTGAAGATTCCCCAACCTGTGAGCGCGGGGTCAGCACCAGGTCAGGATCTCCAGGCTGGAGTTGTAATTAATAATAGCAGCTGCCTTTTATTAAGCATTTACCTTGTGCCTGGCGCTGCCCTAACGCTTACAGCCTCTAGTGTAACCTTCACAACTCTTGGAATGGGTGTTATTGGCAGTTTACAGGAAGCAATTGAGGACAGAGGGCGAGTTAGGTTTCACCCAAATTCACATGTCAGGGACTCAAGTCCGAGTCGGTGGGCTGTAAACCCTAGCGCCCTGACCCACGCCGAGCTGGTGGTCCCCATACACTCAGCCTAGACACTGCAGACTGGCCCTCTGCCCAGCCGCTGCTGGGACAGGGGTAGGGAGGGAGCGCAGTGGGGAGATGGTCGAGTAAATCCCACCCCCTTCCGAGAGGGTGAGTCACTGGCGTGCGTGCGACCCTGGCTGGGGACCAAGCAGCCTGAGGTGGAGGGGGAGTAACGGAGAAGGCGGCCCGTGTGTGTCCAGCCAAGGCAAGGAAATCGTTGTCGGTCACCAAAGCCCAACGACTTGGGCAGGAAGCACCCCAGGCCGAACAGCGAGGAAGAGAGCGGCCAAGCCGCAGGCCTCTCAGGTCACCACTCCTGGGACCGGCGCGCGGGGCGTGGTGACGAGCGGGGGCGCTGGGAGGGGAGTTAGTGACCTGAGCGTCAGTAGGGCAACCAGGGATCCCAGAAAAAGCAAAAGACCCTCGAGGCACTGTAAGGTCGGATCTTAACAAACGGCACCGCGAAACAGAGGAAAGCTTCAAGTGAGCTTTATTAGGGAGCGCTCCCGGGCGAGGTTCACTGGTCCGAGAGAAAGGGGCCAGAGAAGTCGCGTCCATTACTGGACGAGGGGGATTTTTATTGGGGTAAAAGCAGGCGGCTTGCAAGGGGAGGGGGTGGTTTGCTATACAGGGTAATTCCTTATGTGGTGAGGATACAGCAGGGCCAGGTGTTGGTTGGTCTATTGTGGGGCGTAAGCCCATTTTCCCTTCCTGTCAGCCCCATTGTTTTCTGGGCAGGAAGTTAGAGTCTCAACATCCTGGCGCTCAAGGGTGCAGTTCGGACCCCCACCCCGCCCAGCGCTCCTCCGCTCCAAAGCCCGCCTTCGGAGTCTGGAGACCACCCACTCTGCGTCGGGGTGCGGCGGCTCGACCCTCTCTAAGGCTGCTCTCTGATTCATCCTCTTTGGGCCTGTTTCTGCACGTCCGTCGGGGTCTCCCCTATTTTGGAGCTCTGGGAAGCTCCCACCTACCCAGGTCCACTCGGCTGGCCCAAGCTCTGCCTGTAATGCGTGGGGAGGGGTGGATAAGCCTTGGAGGGTCAGCCCCTGGTGTGGGGTATATGGAAACACACACACACGAAATTGATTAAGGGAGAAGGATTCCGGGGCAAGAGGAAGGGGCAGGCGCTGAGATCAGGTGGGGGGATGGGACACCAAACGCAGACTAAGAAAGCAGCTGCCCCGCCCCGCCCCTCCCGGCCTTGAGCCTGGTCCAGCCCCGAGCACGAAGGCGCTGCAGAGCCGCCTGATGGTACCTCCTGGACTCCGGCGAGCCCCGCCCAGACCCTGCCCCAGGCCTGCCTGCCCTCCTGAGGCCTGCCAGCCCTCCTGAAAAACCACCAGTAGCACCAGTCCCTTTAGCCAGGAAGGCCTTTTACACGGCTCCAAGTTAGCTCACCACTGAGCTGCTGTTGCTATTTGGCACCAGGCCCAGTGGGCAAGGAGCGAGACTGGGAGGCAGCAGCCTCTCTGGGAGGGGCTTTTGGGCCCAAGCAGGCGACAAAACGGACAGTGAGTGGCTGTAAAGCCTCAGGCACCGGAGGCAGACCTCTTGGGTTCACATACCCCCAGGGCAAGTTCCTTCATCTCTCTGCGCCTCAGTGTCTCAAGGAGCCTCATCAAGCCTGACGGTGGGGGGGGCACAATACCAGAATCTCCCCAGAGTGTTACGGTGAGGATTAAATGGGCTGATGGATGCCTGACACTCAGCTGAGGGTCCTTCAAGGTGGGGGGAGGGAAGGCCCCCTTAATCTTGCTAATTCTAACTCATCTTTCAGGTTTCATCGAAAATATCACAACCACGGGCTTGCCTGGTGGTCCAGTGGTTAAGAATCCGCCTGCCAATGCAGGGGACACAGGTTCGAGCCCTGGTCCAGGAAGATGCCCCATGCGGAGCAACTAAGCCCGTGCGCCACAACTACTGAGCCTGCGCTCTAGAGCCCCTGCGCCACAACTACTGAAGCCTGTGCGCCCTAGAGCCCGTGCTCCACAACAAGAGAAGCCACCACAATGAGAGGCCTGCACAACGCAACGAAGAGTAGCCCCCAGTCGCCACAACTAAAGAAAGCCGGCGCACAGGAGCAAAGACCCAACGCAGCCAAAAATAAATAAATTAATTAATTAAAAAAGTATATATCACAACCTCTGGGAAGCCTTCCTTAACTATCACAGATTAGATGAAGTATGCCAGATTGGGCCTCCCAGCATTCTGTACTTCCCTAACATGACACTTACCAGACTTTAGTGATTGCTTTCCAAATTCTCTCTCTTCCCTCTGTAGGAGAGCAAAATTTGACACTCCAAAATGTCATTTTGGCAAGCCAGTTATTTCAAGGTGAAAACAATCAAGGCCCAAAAGACTCGAGAAAAACTTTGATCTTTCCCCTTAGCTGAATTTAGAGAGAGGGCCTTACAGGAATAGAGCTATCGCCGTAAATAACTAGAGTATGAACTAGGTGTGTAGACAGGGAGGAACCGAAAAAAGTCTATTTGTTAAAATTCCTCTCTGTGTCCCATTGTCCGTACATGGCCCAGCAAACATTTATTTACCGAACATTTGCTTTTCCATCTCCATGTCAATTGCCTTCTTCCCCAAATCTCTAGCCCCAAGATCCTCTTTTGTCTTTAGCTGAAGATGCTATTTAAGGTGAAGGCTTCAGCCATTTTGACAAGTTACTCAGTTTTCCTGGGTCTGTCCCATGTATACACGCTATTAAATTTTGATTTTCTCCTGTCAATCTGTCTCATGTCAGTATGATTCTTTGAACCAGCCAGAAGAACCTAGAAAGGTAAAGGAAAATTTCTTCCTCCCTGACACCTCCAAGATTCCGAGCAATTGGAGAGGAGAGAGCATACCTAGTTTGCTTAGTTTGGTTCCTCAGAGTCAAGCACCTTGCCTGATACTTGGTAGATGATTGAAAAATCTGTTACAGCAATGCTGGAAGAGGTCATCAAGAGGGTGTAACTGTTGGTTGCCTTGCGAGCTGGACCTGGGCAATCAGAGGCTCCTCACCCCCTCCCCTGTCCTTGGAATGTATGTCCTGCCTGCAATTCCCATACCAGCGGCCATTTCAAGGACACAGCCTTGACAGAGTAAGGTGTTGTTGAAACCCTCTGGATTGAATATATGACTGACCCGAGTTAAGTCCTCTGTTAACTTTTAAGATTTTGGTGGGCTGGGGCAGAGATCTATTCATCTTGTGGCTGCCCAAGACAAGCCTCATATGTAAGTTCTCTTATTAAAACTGCCACCTGGGCTTCCCTGGTGGCACAGTGGTTGAGAGTCCGCCTGCCGATGCAGGGGACACGGGTTCGTGCCCCGGTCCGGGAAGATCCCACATGCTGCAGGGCGGCTAGGCCCGTGAGCCATGGCCGCTGAGCCTGCGCGTCCGGAGCCTGTGCTCCGCAACGGGAGAGGGCACAACAGTAAGACGCCCGCGTACCACAAAAAAAAACCCCAAAAAGCCTGCCACCTACTGGGACTTCCCTGGTGGTCTAGTGGGTAAGACTCCATGCTCCCAATGCAGGGGGCCCGGGTTCTATCCCTGGTCCGGGAACTAGATCCCACATGCACGCCGCAACTAAGAGTCCGTATGCCGCAATGAAGATCCCAAGTGCTACAACTAAGACCCGGCGCAGCCAAAATAAATAAATAAATATTAAAAAATAAAACAAAACTGCCACCTACCGAAAAAAAAAAAAAAGGGACAGGGTGCCTGACGCTTCTCGGATAAGGAGAGGATGGGGGGAGAGCAGTAACTCCTCTAGGGAAGTCAGGTGCAGCCCCACAGATCCCACAGCACATAATAGGGGGCTTAAAGGCAAAGAGCACTGCAGTGCCCATGGGATGGGGAAGAGGCTACCTGGACCGGGCAGACCTTGTTGTTTGATCACAGGAACTGGCCCTGAATATGGGGGTGAGGGCGGGGGGGCAAGCAGCAGGGACCCTCCCAGGTTCCTTCAGCAGAGGAGAGGGCACTGGTACCCCAGGGGCCGAGTCTAGGTGTCCTCCTCCCCCAGTTACCTGAGAGGGCCCAGCTCCTCCCCGCTTTCTCTCCGGCAAGCCCAGGCCCCAGATGCCCTCCTCCTGGGCACGCACAGGCCTGCTGATGAGCAGTGTCTGAGCCCGGAGCAGGAACACCTGGGACTGCCCGCACCTCTTCCAGACCCTTCATTCCTCCCACGGTAGGGTTTGGGGGCTGCAAGAGCAGCAGCTCACTGCTCCTTTCTGCCTCCTCAGCCGTGGATACCCATGACCGGCAGGCTGAGATACAATGAAGCTCAGCTGTGTTTGACTGGTTCCCAGCCCCCAGGGCTGCCCTTGACCTCTGCTCCCCACCACAGAGGCAGGGTGGGAGGGTGGTGTGGACTCAAGTTTTGGTGCCCACACCCAGGGCTGGAGGGCTGGGGCGAGCCACTTAGATGCTCTGAACCCAAACTGGCTGTCAAAGGAAAGGGAGCCTTGCTCTCTGCTCAGGCACCTCTGACGAGACTCCAGGGCGTGATGCCAATAGCCCTTCGTGTAGGACAACGACCACCCTGGTCCCCGGGTTGTTTTGAAACCTTGGGGGTGGCAGCATCTGCCATAACGCCACTGGAGCCCCCGCAGTCCGGGTGGACGGAGCAGAGCATGGGAATCAGCTGCCTGGCTCTGGAGCGAGGCCACCTGGACTTCTGCCCGGGTCCCAGCTTCCTAGCTTTGTGCCCTGGGGCAAGTTATTTAACTGTTTCTCAGTTCATTTTCAACGAAACTGGGACGTGCCATTTGTTTTGAGGATTAAAGGAGGTAAAGCACTTAGTACAGTGTCCCACACCTGGGAGGAGCTCAACAAATGTTGTTTTTACTCTTTTTCTCTCAAGGCGGAGGCTGGCTCTTCTGCTTCTAAGCTGTTTTGTTTTCTAATGATACTTGACAGAACTCTTCGGTGAAAGGGAAAGCCCAGGTCCAGCTTGGTGGGGAGCTCAAGGCTGGGTGGGACCAGGCGGGAGGAACCCTGGGGTCACGTCCTTCTTCGCAGAGGAGGATGCAAAGAGTCCCTACTATGGGTTTAGACTAACCATCTTTGAAAGTTACCATCTGCTCCAGGGAGGGGCGTTAGGTGTCCCTGTTCCCAGAAGGAACTTTTCCACCAAGGACACACGTGGAGGGAAGGCCCAGGAGGCCCATCCTCACTCTCTGTCGTCAGTGGGGTCCATTCTCAGAGGGTGAGCCAAAGCTCAAAACCTGGGGCATCCCGGCCTCATGCTCCAGCGGACAGTGTGTCCTTGAAGGTGTCTGCCCGAGCCAAAAGCAGGGCTGCCACCTCCATGTGAAAAACCAGTGGAGGTGGCCTGGTTTCAATCTCTGGTCGGGGAACTGAGATCCTGCAAGCCACGCAGCATGGCCGAAAAACAAAAAACAAAAAACGGCAATGGCGGGGTGGCGGTGCAGGGGGACTCCCTGAAGGCAGTGCCCGCTATCAGTAGGTTCCAGAAACGCCCAGGTGTTCCCGTAGCATACCTGGCCCAGCTCCTGTTCCCAGGAGGGCCCAGAGGGCAGCTTCATGAATGAGGCAGCACAGACAGGAGGCCTGAGCAGGTATGCAGTAGGGATTTGAGTTTTATTTGGAATCATTAAAAAAAAAAATTCATAGCAGCATCGGTGGGGTCAGAAGGACCAGAGGGGGTGAGGGAACAAGGGAGGCAGGTGATGGTGGTGGCGGCAGCATGGGAGGACTAGCCTGTGGGCAGCCAGGGGAGGACGTGGGGACCATGGCCTCCGAGCTCACCTGCAGCCCTCTAATCTCCTCCACTCTTGGTCTGGGAGAGAGAGAGACTTTCACACACAGCTCTGGGGCCCCAGCCCTCAGTGGCCACCCTGGGCGGGGTGGGGACAGGTGTCATCTGTGCCCCTCTGCCCTGAGGGGGCCATCCATGAGGAGACCTCACACTCAGGCTCAGGGGCCTGCAGGTCAAGAGGCTCCCTTGAGGGCTCTGGGGCCCCAGGAGGGAAGCAGCTTGCCCAGGGACCCCCCTGTAACACCAGGAGCCCAGGTCCTACCGCCTCAGCCACTTCCTCTTCCACTTTGGGCGCCTCGTCCTCCTGCGAGGGGGCAGGTTGCTGCAGGTCCTCCTGTGGGAAAGCAAAGGGGATGTGGGACCAGGTGGAGGGCACAGAGTCCCCAGCTCCTTGCATGCAGGGCCTTGTCACCCTGGCCTCAAAGATGAGCAGAGGCCCTCATCATCTTGCTCTATGTGGAGGGCTGGAGGTGACAGAGGTATGAGGGCCAGACTGACCTTGGAGGTGATAGAGCCTCACGTAAGGATTCACAGCGGGGGCTCTGCCTGATGATGCCAAGGCCTGCCGGGGGTACCAAGTACCCTTGAGCCCAGCTTCACCCCCAAAAGCAGATGCTGAGTCACTGACAGTCCCTGGTTGGGCCTCCTCCATGAGGAAGCCCAGTGAGGTGGAGTGGGCAGTGGCCCCTGAAGCACTAGGCCTGATCCCACCCTCAGCGTTCCTGAATCACATGATCACATACCCTTGTCCTCCTGTGACCCCAAAGAGCCCTAGGAGGAGGTGCATGCTATCACCATTCACATGGGGACCCTATGCCTAGAGAGGCCAGGTATCCAGCTTAAGGTCTCGGAGGTCAAAGCAGTGAGGCTTGCAGGGATCAGGTCTGGCTTGCTCCAGGCCCAACCCTATCCCAGTAGCATGAGTGCCACCCACTTTCCTTCTCCCTGCCTCCTGGATGGGCACTGGGCTCAGGCAGGTCTGGCTGGAACCAGCAGCGGTTATACGGTCCTCTCCCACTTCCTGTCTCCTTCTATCCACCTCCACCCGGCCAGGCGCTTGCCTGAGATGGCGGCCTGCCTGGGGGTGGTCGTGTGAAGCTGGTAGGCTGGGCCAGACTGGGTGATCAGCTTGGACACTAGTCTCAGCTCCGACCTCTGGAGGGTCCTGCCACCTCTCTGTTACCATGGGGCCATCCTGCCCCTTGGTGGACTGGGGCAGCCAGAGTTGGGGCAGGCTCTCCAGGCAAAGGACAGGTGGCCGCCTACCTAGTCCTGCTGCCCCAGGGTGGGGGCATGAGGCCAGTGGCATGAATGGTCAGACAGACTGGCAGTGCTGCATCCTTCTACGGTTCACTGGAGGGTGAGTCACGGCTGGTTTTTGGGTGTCACCAGGAAATGTCTTCCTTGGGGTAGCTCCACGGGCTCACCAGCCCTCCTCCAAAGTCAGAGAGGAGTGCCCAGGCTTCTGCTCAGAGGTGCAGCGGCAGCCTGGCCCCATCCCAAGGCCTCTTTTGCTGGGGGATGGGGGAGGGAGGGGCCTGGGATCTCCTGGGGTACATTTGGGTAGTGCCCAGAGGCACTGATGATGTAGTCACCTCCCTTTGTCGGGTGCTCACCACGAGCAAGGCGAAGCTGCTTCATGGGGGCCATTTCCCTGCATCATCTCAGCCCAGTGAAATGGATACTCTCAGCCCCACCCTCCCCCCACCCCAGGCATTTTACAGCTGAAAACATGGAGGCCCCGAGAGGTCGAGTAGCTTCCCAAGGTCACAGAGCTAGGACGAGGCAGAGCTGGGAACCAGGAGCAAGGGCACCTGCCTGTTCCTAGGATCCGGAGACCTTGTGCTGGCCCTGGAAACAGACGCCTTGGTGCTGCCCCCAGAGCCAGGGGCAGGGTGACCCCCCACCCTTCCACCCACCCACTCCCTGGAGCAGGGATTCTTAGTGCTGGGTGCCTGGGACTCTACAGGCCCCTCGGGGCCTGTGCCAGGTAGGAGAGCTTTCTAAAGCACAGCCTCGTACAGAGCTGAGACGGCACATCTCTGGAATAGGAAAACCTCCTGCCCACAATGCTCCCACCATGATCTCCCGATCTCCTGCTCAGAGTCTCCCTTTCAGAGCACAGTCTCGGGACCCAGGCTGCCCAGAGAATTGCAGGCTCACTCAGACTAGCCATGGGACCTTGATTACCATATCTCTCTGGGCCTCATTTCCACACCCTGTCTCATGGGATTTGGGGCCAAAGAAATGAGTTAGTAGGTGTAAAATGCTTTAAGCAGAGTCTTTCTGTGGTGGGTTCTGGGACAGTTCTCCCAGCCAGCCTCCACCCCCTGGGAGTGCTCCCCTGCTCCTGTGCTCTCTGTTGCCCGGCGCGCGTGCGTGCGCGCGCACACACACACACACACACGGGCACACTCACACCAGGCACGCACACACGCACGCTCGCAAAGGTGGAGGCAGAGGGTGTGGTCAGAACCCTCACTCTTTTTCCGTCACCAGGGGGCGCTGCTTCCCTGCTGCTCCTTGGAGGAGGAGGCCCTGCCCCGCCAGGCCCGGAGGGAGGCTGGACACTGGGTTGGCGGTGACCCGGCAGCTCTGAGCTGGTGTCCACTGCCCGTGGGAGGCCGCCCGTCACCACTCGGGGCCCTCAGGACCCCGCTTTCGCTAGTGGAATGGGGTGTCTCCTAAATGCTGAGCGCCGTCAGGAGAATGTGGTTTTGAGCCTCATTCCAACTGGGCCCCACACAGGTCTGCTCACAGGGGTGGTCGTGACGATTCCAGGACTTAATGGATGTGACAACACCAAACGCAGACCAGGGCCCCTGAGTCTCCATTCCCCTGCATGTCAGTGGGGTGATAGTGCCTCCTCCCCAGCTGGCCTCCCTGGGGCCCAGGGGAAAGGATGGGACAGGTCTGAGGGCCAGGGCTGGGGACCAGGTCTCACCTTGTGCACCACTCTGGAGGTGATCGCGATGTTCTCTGCTTCCTCTACGGTCTTGGTGGCCACGGTGTTGACACTGGAGACCACAGCCTCGCTCACGGCGTTGGCGTGCTCCTTGGTCTTCTCAGCCACTGTGGGAGGAATCTGGCTGGCTTTGGCCCTGACCCCACCCCACCCAGGCCTGGCCTTCCCGTCAGGCCAGAGCAGCCCCTTTCCCAGGGCGCTCAAAACGCTGGCTCTACTGGAGACCTTAGGCTGTCCCCTTTCTGACTCCAGGGGAGCTCTGACGACGATGGGGGCAGTCCACCCTGGGTCTAGCCCCAGATTCTGGAGAAATCTGGGTCCGTATACAGCAGGGGGGAAAGGAGGTGCCTGGGCTTGGGCCTTTAGCACCAGGGTGCAAAAGTCCCTGCACGTCCTAGCCTCCATGTCCCCGGGTACTGGGGCTCCTCACCTGAGGTCACACTCTGCACAACACCTTCCTTGGTCTTGGCTCCTGTGGAGGAAGTGGAGATGTCAGCCCAGTCCCACTCCTGGTGTTGGGAGTGGGGGAGTGGGCCAGGCAAACACACCACAGAACAGCTGGACAAGCTGCAGGGTCAGTGGGAGGTAAGGATGGTGTCTGGGGGCCGGCCATCCTTTCAAAGGCCACTTCCTGCTGTGTCTGGAGGAAGGGGACGGATGGGAAGTGGACAGGACAGGATGGGGGGACGAGAGAGACCAGGCCTGAGGTAGGGTCTGGACCTCATGTGGGTATGGCCTGGGCCTCGGAAGCAGCGCAGGACAGGGTCAACGAGAGCTGAGTCATCGGCTCAGCCTCCTCTTCGGAAGGAGCTGACGGGGGTGGGGTGCACGGGAGGCTGGACAGAACACTGAGGGCTGGTCTCATCTCGCCTGACGCGCCCCTTCCCTCTGGGCAGGGTGGGGGCCCGTGGCCTGGCTGCTGAGCCCCTGCTTGCTCAGTCCGCGGGGCTCCAGGCTCAGTGTGGCTTCTTACCCGAGTTAGGGGGCCTGTGGGTGATGCTGGGCGGGGGCGCTGGTGTGCGCTGGTGTGTGCATCTGTGTGCGCACAAACAGGTGTGTCTGAGGGCTAAGTGCCTCCCTTGCTGTTCTGTCCCAGAGGCCCCTGGGGCCCTGAGGAGGCCAAACAGACAATGGGGTGTGCGGGAGAGTGGCGGTCCTCCAGGGCTGGGAGACCCTGACTCAACTGCCACGTCCTCATCCCTCTCAAAACGCCTCCCAGGGGCTGGGGGATAAAGTCAGGCCCAGGTAACTGAGCAGCCACCAAGCTGCCCTGCCCCGCCAGGCCCTGCCACGCCCAAACTCACCCACATACATGACGCCCTCCTTGGTCTTCTCAGCAGCCTCTGTCACCCCCTGCTTGGTCTTCTCCACGGCGCCCACCACACCCTCCTTGGCGATGGAGAAGCCCTTCTTGAAGACATCCATGGCTGTGGGCAGGGACGGGGGCCTGACTCCCCGGGCGAACTGTGACTGGAGCTGGCTCGAGTGCTGCCGCAGCTGCTGTCCCTACTGCTGCCTCTTATTGCTGCCAATGAAATAATGATGATGCAGCGGCGGCTGATGGGAGCCCAGCCAGCCCAGGGGTGGGGGCGGGGAAGGAGGGAGGGAGGAAGCAGGCTCGCCGCCCCCTTCTCCCAGGGTTCCCGAGCCCCTGCTGGCTCAACCCTCCCCTCCTGTCCCCTGCCCTCCCTGGAGGGGCCACAGAGGGCCGGACACATCCTTATCCATCACTGCCCTTCATTCATTTGCCGCCCTGCGCACCCACAGGGGCAGCCTTGACTGGGTGCTCCCAGGCCTGGGGCTGTTGTATCTGTGTACATCTGGGGCAGAGAGGGGTCACAGAGGGGGGCAGGCACAGAGAGGGGAGGTGCCTCTGTTTACCAGCGTCCCAGGTAGGGCAGGGGTCAGGACCAAGCCGGTCTGTCAGGCAAGAGTGGCCAACCTCCCAGACTGGCCTGGGCTACCCAACTTCTCACCAGCACCACGGATGCCCCCATCCTGGGGCTCGGGCAAGTCCAGGTTGGGGAGCTGAGCCACAAAGAGCTGACCCAGGCCCTGGCCCCAGCTACAGACTGTGCGACCCTAGGACAGCTCCTTTGTCCTTCTGAGCCTCCACCCGTCTGCTGGCTCCCACTGCCCAGTGGTGAGAGGTGCTGAGTAGGCACGAGTGCCCCCCACTTCCTGGCCACCAGCGTGGATGGGCAGCAGGTTCCCTGAGGCTGATCCGACCGCTTCCTGCTGCCCCGCCTCTGTGCTGGTGCGGTTCTCCTGATTCCCATGGGGACACGCTTGGTGGAGCTACCTCCCCCCGTGTCTCCCGCACCCCCAGTGTCCCAGACCCACGTCCTCCCAGGGCACACGGGAACTGGCCTGCGTTGTTGGCTGCCCCTGTGGGGACCAGGCCGAGGGTGAGGGGGGCCGGACGAGACTCACCGGGTGGGCCGGCCCAGGCTACTTCCTCTCTTTGTTGTCCCCGTGCTTTTTTTTTCCTTCTGAGACTTAACTTGAAGACAACGTCACCAGCGCTGGTAGTTTCTGGAGTCACCCACAGAGGCTGAGTCCGCCCCAAGCCAAGATGATCCTGACACTGCTGCTCAGCGTCGGGGGGCCCCTGGGCTGGGGGCTGCTGGGGGCCTGGGCCCAGGTCCCCAGTACCAGGTTCTCCGATCCACACAGCCCCAGGCCACCTGGGGTCTGGAGGGCAGAGGCTGAGGACAGGGACCCCGTCAGACGGTAAGGAGGGCCTGGACCTGGGGGAGGAAGTGGTACAGGATCTGAGTCCCAGCTCAGCCAAAGCAGGGACTCTCTGGACTTCAGTTACCCATACGTGAAATGGGCTTATACTACCTACCTGCTGGACCAGCTGTGAGGCTGAATGAGATGCTAGGTGGCAGGCTCCCCTTTAGGAGGCCACCCCCAGCCGGCCCGGACTGGGTACCCCAGGGCCCAGCCTAAGGACCACAGGAAGTTCCCCGCCTACCCATGGCAGGGAAGGGGCCTGGAGGTTGGACAGGGTGGGAGCACTCTATGCCATTGACCACCGGGGTGCTGAGGGGCTGGGGTTCTGGAAGTTTCTAGCTGACCTGGGAGTGGCTCCTATTCTTCGAAGTAAGTCAGTTCTGAAAGCTGAGCCCAGTTGAGGCTGGCGCGGCCTAAGCCACAGAAGACAGATGCTCCTGGGGACTGGACTTGGATCTGAGCGCCCAGGGGGACCGGCATGGGCCCTCATCCTGGCCCTAACAGTCGAGCAGTGAGCAGACAGGGTGCCCTGCTCTATTTCAGGAACGAAAAGGAGGCTGTGGCACCCAGCGAGCTCTGCTTCGGCAGCCCTCTGGAAATGGGCGGAATGGTGTTATGGCTAGACCAGGACACCCTTTTCCAGCCTTTCTGTGTGTCCAGGGCCAGGGATCCTCCTGCTGATAAGGTGCTGGGAATGCGGGTCCCTCCTCAGGGTACCCCTCAGGCAGAGCAGCAGGTGCCATTTATCGGACCCATCCCTGGGCTGGGCATCTTGCCACGTGTTACCTCAATCCTCCTTACAGCCCCGGTTACAGAGGAGCCTGGGGCTCAGAGAGGCTAAGCAGCTGGCTAAGGTCACACAGCTGAGGAGAGCTAGAACCAGGATCTGAGTCTGACTCTAGAGATCATACTCTGGTCCCAGTCCCAGGGGTGCCTATTCCCCCCTCCCCCTCTCCGCCCAAACCAGACTTGGTTGAGGGCATCTATAAGGATTTGGAGGGTGAGAGGGGCCAATTTACGAGTCTCCCGTCTGGCTGGCCGAGATTCACCGTCACGTGGGCCTGGCCCAAACCTTCCTGGGACAGTTCTCATACAGCTCTGACACTTCAAGGTGAATGTGTTTGTTAGACACTTGCCCGAAAGCAGATCTGACCAGGGAGAGGCAGGAGGGTGAGAGCAAGCGAGTGTGCACTGCCGCTAGGTGATGGAGGGGCGGGCCATGTGGGAGGAGAGGGGAGAAGTTGGCCTGGAGAGACCCCCTTTCCTGCACCATTCCCAGTTCTGCTCAGAGCTGGGAGGTGCACATGGCTCTTGGTGGGGGAACCCAGTCACCCAGCTCTGATTTCAGGACCAAGGATCCAGCCTTCCCTCCCCAAAGCCCCCAACTCCAAGCCCCTGTCTCTGGGTGGCCGGCCTCCCTCTGATGAAAGGGAGTATGAGGGGCCCAAGCGGCTGGGCAGGAGGTAGGAGATGCTTCTCTTTCTCCCCCACTCCCACCCCGGGGCTGTGGGGAGAGACTGCGTTCCATTAGCCCCAGGGAGGGTGGGTCTCCGGACTGCTCAAGACCTGAGGGGGTCACTCAGCCATGGCCTGGTGGTCTCAGGGTGTGCAGGTGTGTGTGCAAGGGTACCCTGGCCCGGGAACACCCAGGCAGGAGTCCCAAGCCCTGGTCCCAGGAACCTCCAGGGGGTCCCATCGGGCCTGCTGGTCTCCTGCCTACAACCCAAAAGCTGCAGCCCCCACAGGTCAAGCCCAGGTTGTCGAGGCCTCCGGAGGGTCTGGTGAGAAAGGAAGGAAGCGCCGCGCGGCTTCCTCAGGCTGATTGCTTCCCGTGTTCCCGTGAGGGGAGAGGCGGAAACGCAGCCCCAGCCCTGCTCCTGCTATGGGGAAGGGGAGGCGGACAGGCTCTCCACAGCCAAGCAGGGGCACCACACCACCCACGCCACCCGCCACGAGCCTGGCGGGCCTGCCCCCTGGCTGCCAGAGCCAGGGCCCTGCCCTGCATTTGCCCCTCATACCTGTATCCAGGGCCTGGGGGCCAGGGTAGGCCCTGGACACAGACCCAGATAAGATGCCTTGTGGACTTCCCTGGTGGCACAGTGTCTAAGACTCTGCGCTCCCAACGTAGGGCGCCTGGGTTCGATCCCTGGTCAGGGAACTAGATCCCACATGCATGCCGCAGCTAAGAGTTCGTGTACCGCAACTAAGGAGCCTGCGAGCCCCACCTAAGACGCGGCGCAACCAAACAAATAAAAATAAATAAATTTAAAAGAAAAAAAAAGACCCTTTGAAAGGAGAAGCTCGAACAAAACAATGTGGTGCTGGATGCCAGCTCTCAGGATGCAGGAGGGACATGGTTGGTGCTTCCTAGGTCACCCAGGAGCCCGTGGGGCTGGGCCCAGTGAGCCAGCAACGTGGGTATTTGGGCTTTGTGGGGAAGAGGCTCTTTCTTTGATCCCAGGCTTTCGTGGGGGTGGGGAGAGCAGGAGGTTAGGACGTGGGTTCCTCAGACACATGAGCGCTTCCCAGGCAGGACTGAGCCTGCTGAGGGGACTGAGCTTAAGACCCAGGCAAGGTGCTCCATCTCCACATTGTTGTGACAGTACTGCAAGGTCGCCCCTGTTCTCTCCACTTTACATGTTGTGAGGCTCAGAGGGGTGGGGTCGCCACCAGGGGCCACACAGCTCCTAAGTGATGGGTCAGGCCCACATTGGCTGGGCTGCAAATCCCAGGTGTCCTCAGTTCTGTCTCCCCTAAGAGGGGTGGGAGTGTAGGAGCCGCTCCTCCCAGCAGCCCAGCTGGCCCCGGTCACCAGCATCAGTGTCTCCACAAGGAGCGTTTGCAACTTTTGCAGCTGGGAGCTTGTGGCCCAGAGGAGTCACGCATATCTCTGGAGGTCACACAGGAGCAGAGTGGAGCCCAGACCGCTGGTCTCTGGGCCAAGCTGTACCTCCTGCACCTGTATCTGTTCTCCAAGGCACAGGGCCCTGAGCACTAACAGGGAAGAGCCCCACTGGCGTGAGCTATGCTCAGGGATGGACACCAAGTGGGCCTTGGGCTCCTCTGTGGCTCAGAGACCAAGCCCGGCAAACTTCTCCCATGGAGTCATCACAATCACAGCCGCATCCAGGACCTCAGAGAGCCAGCATACTAAGAACACAACTTCCTTCCACAGAAAGACTTAAAGGGCAGTCGGAGGTACGTTTTACTGGCTGGTTAAGAGGCACTTAAGTGTCCCAATGGGCCATAGCGGCAGCACATTTATAATTCAGGAGGCTCAGGCTAACAGTCCATTCCCTGCCAGAGGCTTTCTCTGCCTTCCTTATAGCTTCTCCTCACGGAGGGGCTGGGAGTGGGAGTCTTCTCCACACTTTCAGGACTGGAAGAAGGGCCTTGCTCAAGGTCACCCTGAGTCCAGGGACAGGGAAGGGAGGAGAGCCCAGGCCTCCCAGTTCCTATTAGAAGCTCCAAGGGGGGCAGCAGACTCTTTCCTGCCTGGGGCAGGAGGGCATCAGAGGCCATGTCAGAGGCCCAGGACAGGCCCAAAGCAGGCTGGAGACCCTCACGCTCATTTCTAGGCTGGCACCTGCCTCGCAGTAGACCACTGGGAGATGAGAGTGCCAAGAGGGCCAGGGCCCGAGGCCAGGAGGCAGTGAGAACAATGGGGCGCTTCAGCGAGCTGGGCCGGGGGCTCAGTGTACCAGCGAGAAACCGCCAAGAGCCGGAGGAAACCAAAGCAAAGGTCAGGAATGTTCCCAGGCTTCTGGGCCAGCAGCCTGTACTGTGCCAAGGGAGGGGAGCGTGGGCAGGGAGAACGGCGGCTGCTGGAGCCTGAGGTTTGGGCAGGTCAGGAGAGAAAGTTCCTGGGCAGGAAGGGTGGGCGGCACTGCTTCCAGTTCTAGGAACCCGAGGTGGAAAGTCCCGGTCACTCCCTGCAGGCTAGCCCAGACCCGGTGCTCCCAGGGTACAGGCCTCCTGGACCCTCTGCAGCCGTTCAGAGGGCACGCGACAAGCAGAACTTAGTTTACAGCGGGTGTTTCTCAGCCTTGCACTATTGACATTGCCAAATACACCTGGGGCGAATCCCCTCTCCTCCCAACACACGCCCCGTTGAGAACAACTGGTTTACAGAAATAACTTCTCTCTAGGTCTGAGCATGTTCCAGGAATTTCCATGGGGCCCAGGGCAAGGTGCGGGCTGCAGTCGCTGATCCTTGAAACAGTCTGTGCAGGTGGCCACCTTGCCCCCCGGCCCTAACCTCTGGGCCCAGCACTTTCACAGTCCCCTATTTCTGTGTTGAGTGCACATCCTTTGCTTCCATCCTGATTTTCACATGTCCCTTTTACCATTTACTAGTCCCTCGGGGATGTACGGGTCTCTTCCGGGTCTCTGTTCCCACTGACTGGCTTGACAAATCTTGTGCCAACGTCCCACTGTTTTCTGGATTGATTTTATTTTTTGGGCCACACCCGCACAGCTTGTGGGATCTTAGTTCCCAGACCAGGGATTGAACCCGCACCCTCGGCATCAAAAGCGCAGGGTCTTAACCGCTGGACCACCAGGTTTCACGTCCCACTGTTTTCATTCCTTGGCATTAGAGTCAGTCATAACAGTTAGATGAAGAACTCCTCATTCGTTGTCTTCCAAAATGTTCTTACCTGTTCATCTGCATTTTCTCTTCCAGATAGAAATTATTTTATTTTTAAGTTTCGTTTTTATTAGTTATACACACACATAAGCAGGGCTTGGAAAACTCTGGCATGGTGGGTCAAATCTGGCTCCCCACCTGTTTTATAAATAAAATTTTATTAGAATGCAGCCATGCCCATTATTTACATCCTGTCAGTGTCGGCTTTCCTGCTACAATGGCCAAATTGAGTAGATGTAACAGTCTGTATGTCCTGGAAAGCCTATGCGTCCTTTTTCCTCCCTGCACATTTCTGGTTTTCCCTGAAATAAACAATTGTCTTTGTTTTAGTTTTTTTCCTTTTGCTTAGTTTTTTTTCTTTTTTTTTTCCTTTTGCTTAGTGTCTTTGTCACCGTTCAATTCCAAACTCTCAGCCAGTTGTCCACATCTGCTCTCCACCTTCATTCCTGTCAGGCGTTTGACCACCTGTGTCTTCTTGGAGACGCCTCTCTGATCCTCCAGCCATGCTCTAGGCTGGACCATTGCTCACTCACCCCCTGCCTGTCATTGTCCTGGGGTCTCCCTTTACCTCCTTTCTGTGCTGGAACTCTTGTTTCCTGATGCCATGATTTCCTGTTTCTTGGTGTTCTCTCTTGTTTTGGTGGAACATTTCTGGCACAGTGGTCCTCAATCCTGGGCTATGCCTTAGAATGACCCAGAGAGCGTTAAAATGCAGAAGACCAGGCCTTAATCCCAGAGAATCTCCTTTAACTGGCCTGGGGTGGGGCCTGTAGGCTCACATTTTTAAAGTGCCACAGGACGCTTCTGATGTGAAGGTCTGATGGCAAGATTGCAAACCACTGCTCTAGTTGCTCCCTGATGAGGGTCCTGGGGAGGGAAATGCTTTGAAATCAATCTGGCTTGTTGAAAATGTCTTAATTTTGTGCTCCTTAAATTGATAATTAGGCTGGGTATAGGATTCTAAATTGGAAATAATTTTCCTTCAGTATTTTGAAGGTGATTCTCCACTATGTTTTAGTGTCTGGTACTGCTGTTGAGAGGTTCAAGGCTATTCTATTTACTGATATGTGTGTGTGTGTGTGTGTGTGAGAGAGAGAGAGAGAGAGAGAGAGAGTGTGTGTGTGTGTGTGTGTGTGTGTGTGTGTGTGCACGTGCTGGGGAGGGGCTTGATTTTTTTCTCTGGAAAGTGTAGAATCATTCTCATTCCCAGAGTTCCAAAATTTCACAACGATGTGCTTTGCTGTGCGTTTATTTTCATTGTATTGTGGGTAACTAGTGGGCCCTTTGAATCTGAAATTCCACGTCCTTCTCTTCTGGACTATTCATTTGGTTGTTTTCATCAGTGATTCCCTCCCTCTGTTCTCTCTTTCTGGAACTCCTATTGTTTGGATGTTGGATTCCCAACACTGGTCCTCTATTTTTCTGATCTTTTCTGTCCTATTTTCCATCTCTGTTTGCTCTTCTTTTAGGGAAATTTCTTTAACTTTACCCTTTAACATTTCTATTAAATTTCTCTTGCATTTCTACCATTATAGTTTTAATTTCCAAGGGTTCTTTTTTGTTCTCTCAGTGTTCTGCCCCCATTTTTAAAGTGGCTTCTTTTTCTTGTTTCTGGAACGCAGTAAGTTCTCTTATCAGTCTGGGAATATTAATGCAAATCTGGGGGGAAGTTCTTTTCTCCCTGCACAGTCTTGGTTTTCTTCAAGTTGATTTTCTTACATTTGCTCGTTTTGACCTCCCACTTTTGTAAGAGATTTTCCTCAGGGGTCATCATTGGATGTCTGGCCGCTTAAGAGTAGAGAGGCTGGGAAGCTGATTGGAAGCTGGGTGGATGGGTGATCTGTTTTGTTATAGGATGCTCTGCTGGGCTAGTTCACTGGGGGGAACCCCTGGTGTCAGCGTCTTTAAGTTTTTCCCCTCAAGTGGGGTCAATTTTCTGAGAAGCTTTTTCAGTCTGCAGCCAAGAGGGTAAAGGCCAGCTGCCAGGCTTCTGGGAGCCAAGTGGGAAGGCAGGCTGCGTGGTCTCAGCACTCAAAATAGATAGAGTCACTCAATCCCCCTCAACTCACCCCACTGCCGTCCCCAGCAGTATCCCTGTGTGATGGTACCTGGTGGGCCCGGGGCAGAGATCAGCTCCAGAGAATTAAATCGCAGCCTGAGAGCCACTCAATCACCAAGGGCCCTGAACATCGCCTCCCAACATCTCACAAATGTGGTCCTTTCTCCTGAAATCCACCACCATGGTCCAGTCAGTCCACGCTGCCATTATCTCCCACCTAGACCCCTGACACCACCACCTACATCTTGCCCCCTCCCATCCTTTCTGTACCCAGGAACCAGGGTGGCTCTTCCATGTCACCTCCCTGCTTAAGCTCCTCCACGGCTCCGCATGCCTTCAGGATGGAGCCCTGTCCTCAGGGGGCCCTCAAGCCCTGCACGGTCTGGCTTCTCCTTACCCCCATCGCCTCTCCTTGGCAGCCCTCTCCGCGCTCCCAGCCTCCGCAACTCAGTGGGGCCACATACCTCTGTCACAGCTCCCAGTGCTTCACCTCATTCCCTCCACGTAAGATGCAGCCTAATCATCCCCTCCTCCCCAAAGTCTCCCCAGGTCCTAGCACCTATCACACCATCTGAGACCACCCACTCTCCCTTGGGACCCTGAAGAGAAGGTCTGAGCCTCCACATTGGCACTGAGCCGGAGCCCAGCACCCGCTCTCACCAGGTGCTACATCGAACAGAGCCATGGAGGTCATTACCACTTGCAACGCTGGAGAGCTCTGCTCCGAGAGCTGACGGCGTGGAGAAGGGCCTTCTGACCTCTTGCTGAGGGCATCAGCTCTGCCCCCAGATCTGTGAGCTGGGGCTCTGCCAGCAGTGAGCAGCCCTCCACCCTGGATGCACGGCAGCACACGCTGGTGGAGGGCACAGGAGGCAGGGTGACCTCCCGGGTGTTCAGGATGCCGAGTGTGACCCCACACCACTCGTTACAACCTCAGTGTGGGTGGCCTTTTCCACAGAAGGAACTGCTCGGCCTGGCTGCCTTCCCCCACAACTGTTTGAGAGTCCATTTCCACAATGGCCATGATGGGGCACGACCAGAGCAGGCGCCCTCCCCGCAGCCGGGTCTCCGGTGAGGAAGGATGTGGGTGGTAATGGGAATGGGGCAGGCTGCCAGGGCCGCCAGAGCGGGCAGGACAGCAGTGTTCACTGGGCACTTGGGAAGAGCCAGGCACTTGATACTCCTTTGTCCACTTGGAGGAGAGTATTATGATCTCCATCGTGTAGATGGGAAACGAAAACTCCCTAAGTGCCTCACTCGAGGTCACACAACCAGAAAATGTGAAGGATTCGAACCCAGGACTCTCCAGCCCCAGCAGCACCACGCTGCCTCCCTGGCACCAGGAGAAACAGAGATCCCTTCCTGACTCTGGTGGTAACTCTGTGATTGCGGGGGGCGGGGCTCCTGAGCCTCTCTGTGCTGACCCGGGAGTGAGGGGCGCTTCCTGGAAGGCCACGGAGCAGGTGCCCTTGCAGGCGGGGTCTGTGGGGCTTTTGCTCTGGAGCAGAGGAATGGATAATGCAGAGCGCTCCCTTCTCAGGCTAATGGATTCCAGAATCCCCCAGACTGGGTAGGGCAGAGAGGCAGGGGCGGTGGAGGGGGCGGGGCGCTCGGCACTGGCTCCCTGCTGACCTCTAGCAGTGGGGGGCCTGGGTGTGGCTCAGCAGCCCTCTCTTCTGGCTTTTTTCCAGTAACTGGTGTCCCTACCAGAAGTCCAGGCTGGTCACCTTCGTAGCTGCTTGCAAAACAGAGAAATTCCTCGTCCACTCACAGCAGCCATGTCCACACGGGGCTCCAGACTGCCAGAAAGTGAAAGTCATGTGAGTCGGGGTGCAGCAGGGTGGGCTATTCGTCCAGGCCCTGTGCCGGCTCCCCCTAGAGTCGCTGAGCCAGCCGTCTTCCCGCAGGTACCGCGTGGCCCACAAGCCGGTGTACCAGGTCAAGCAGAAGGTGCTGGCCTCCGTGGCATGGAGGTGCTGCCCGGGCTTTGTGGGACCCGACTGCCAGCACCACGGTAGGGTTCCCTGTGATCCCCCTTCCCCCTTGACCTCTGACCCCAGAGGTCATGCAGCCCCTCTGACCTCTGGTGTCAACATCTGATGCTTCTCTGCAGATCCCAGGGCGATTCCTGAGCCTGAAGATCCAGGTGATAGCCTCCAGGAGCCTTGGGATGGGCCAGTTGACTTTGAACCTGGTATGCTGCTTTCCTGGAAGGAACAGGACGGACAGGCGGGAAGAAAGAACCCATGTGCCCAGGGCTCTTCTCCTCTGATAGGGTAGTGCCATTTCAGAGAAGCTATGTCCCCAGAATCAGCAGGGGTCCCTCTGTGGCCCTGTGTCACCCTGCCCCCACACCAAGGCAGCCAGGTTCCAGGGCCCTCAGTGACTTGCCTGCTGGCCAAGCACACGCACCCTTTCCCTTGACCCCATTTTCTGGGAAGGACAGCTTCATCCGGCACCCTCCTTGCCCCCTGAACTGCATAAGCTCCCATGTCCTGGGAGAAGCCTCCCCACAGTCCCCCTAACCAGGGCCAGGAAGTCATGCTGTCCCTGGTGATGATCAGCACAGCAGAACCACCAAGTGACACCACTGGTGAGGCTTTCAAGGCCGGGCCATAGTTGGGATGGGGAATAAGTTTCATCATGCGGTGAACTCCTATCTATTGACAAGGGCTGACTAGAATGATGTTGAGAAGCCGTGCCCCTGTGACTGAGGAGGAAAGTGTGCCACGGTGGATTAGTCATGTCTGCTGTGGGTTTAGGGGGCAGGGTGAGGGCTCACTTGCCATGCATTTGCCCTTCTGGAGTTAAAGGCTTCTAAGCTCCTGCTCAGAGGACATCAGGACACAGCTCCCTGTTTCAATCCCCAAATTTCCTCTCTGCACCTCATGTTCTGCCCAGGCCTGGGAAGTTAGACACTTATGTCTCATGTGTATTCAGGCCACCGGGATGCAGACATCAGCGACATGGTGGAGCAGCAGGAACGCCGGCTGGGAGATCTCCAGAATGACATTCACCAGGTGGCAGACAGCCTCCCAGGCCTATGGAAGGCCCTGGCAAGCAACCTCACAGTGTCAATAACTGAGGCAAATCAGACAGAGCTTGGTGAGTGGCAGGTTCCATGGGCTGAGGAAGAGCCCAGTCACATCCTAGGGGATGAGTGGGAGGGCGAGCAGGAAGGCCCATACCTCAGAGCCCCCACCCCACCCCCCCGCCTCCTCAGTCACCCCCTGGGGAGGCTGTCTGCTCCCGAAGGGCTTGTGTAAACACGTGCATCTGTTGTAGAGTTTCCCGGCAGATCCTTGGAGCAAGTGCTACTGCCCCACATCAACACCTTCCTGCAAGGACATCTCAGCCCCATGTGGAGAAGCTTCAACCAAAGCCTGCACAGCCTCTCCCAGGCCATAAGAAACTTATCTCTTGATGTGGAGGCCAACCGACAGGCCCTCAAGAGGGTCCAGGAGAGCTCTGTGGCCAGAGCTGACTTCCAGGATCTTGGTGCCAAATTTGAGACCAAGGTCCAGGAGAACACCCAGAGGGTGGGCCAGCTACGGCAGGATGTGGAGGGCCACCTGCATGCCCAGCACCTGTCCCTGCACCAGTCCCTCTTGGAGGTCCAGGCCGATGTGGACACCAAGCTGAAGAAGCTCCTTAAGGCCCAGGAGTCCCCGGGGGTCAATGGCAGCCTGGTCCTGGTGGCAGCAGGGGCAGCAGCGAGGCCGGAACCAGAGAGCCTGCAGGCCAGGCTGGGTCAGCTGCAGAGGAACCTCTCTGCACTGCATGTGACCACTGCCCACAGGGAAGAGGAGTTACAGGGCACCCTCGCAGACATGAAGGCCACCCTCGCCCAGCACGTGGATGAGATCAAGGAGCTGTATTTGGAATCCGATGACACCTACGAACAGATCAGCAAGGTAGAGCGGCAGGTGCAGGAGCTTCAGGTGAACCACACAGCTCTGCGCGAGCTGCGGGTGATCCTGATGGAGAAGTCACTGATCATGGAGGAGAACAAGGAGGACATGGAGCGGCAGCTCCTGGAGCTCAACCTCACCCTCCAGCACCTGCAGGGCGGCCACGCGGACCTCATCAAGTACGTCAAGGACTGCAACTGCCAGAAACTCTACTTTGACCTGGATGTCATCCGGGAGGGCCAGCGGGACACCACGCGTGCCCTGGAAGAGACCCAGGTGAGCCTGGACGAGCGGCGCCAGCGGGACGGCTCCTCCCTGCAGGCCCTGAGCAGCACGGTGGCTGCCCTGTCGCTGGCGGTGGATGCGCACCAGGCGGCGGTCGAGCGGGCGCGGGCCGACGCTGCACGGCTCCGGAGTCAGCTGCGCACGCTGGGCAGCGAGGTGAGTGCGCTGCGGGCCGCCGAGGGCGAGATGCGACGCGAGATCCGCCGGCTGCACGGATCCTTCGCGGCCCTGCTGGAGGACGCGCTGCGGCACGAGGCCGTGCTGGCCGCCCTCTTCGGGGAGGAAGTGATGGAAGACATGTCCGAGGAGGCGCCCAGCCCGCTGCCCCTGCGCTACGAGCAGATCCGCACCGCCCTGCTGGACGCGGCCAGCGGGCTGCAGGAGCAGGCCCTCGGCTGGGACGCGCTGGCCGCCCGGGTGACAGCCCTGGAACGGGCCTCGGGGACCAGCGGGCAGGCCGAGCGCCTGGAGCCCAATCGGGACGCGTCGCCAGCGGCGGCCGGCGGG
Source organism: Tursiops truncatus (assembly GCF_011762595.2). NCBI lineage: Eukaryota > Metazoa > Chordata > Mammalia > Artiodactyla > Delphinidae > Tursiops > Tursiops truncatus. The sequence goes on from NC_047049.1 coordinate 47,827,228, forward strand.
CCGGATCTGGCTGGGCTAGTAGTGCAGGAGCTCCAGCGCCTGAGCTCCCGCATGGAAAGCGTGGGCGAGTGCTGCGAGGCTTCCTGGGCCTCCTCCTTCAACAGCTCCCTCGAGGGCCTTCGCGGGGAGCTCTCCACCACCGAGCACGGCTTGCAGCGGCACCAGCGCCTCTTCCACAGCCTCTTTGGGAACTTTAAAGAACTCTTGGTAGCCAACATCAGCCTGGACCTGGGGAAGCTGCAGGCCATACTGAGCAGGAAAGGGAAGAAGCAGCAGAAAGGTCTGGAAGCTCCCAGGAGGAGGGAACAGAAGCAAGTGGAGTCTTTGGAGGATGCGCATGTCAAAGGGCCGGTGCTCTGGGATGCAGGTGAGTTGTCCAGCCTGGGAAGGAGGCTGGGGGAGTCTAAGACTGTGCTCTCTGCCAACAGCACTTCTGCCTCAGAGGGGGCCGGGGTGAAAGAGAGCAGGATGGCCATCAGTCACCACTACTCAGGACTGGCTTTGCCCTTAACCCACCTTCTATTTAGGACTAGGGAGGGGCCCCTTAAGCCACCTGGAGTATTAGGAGGTAGAAGTCACATGACTGAACTGTCAGTGAGCAGGCAGAGCCCAGCACGGAGATGCTTGAGGCTCCTATATACACCAGTGGTTGCCCGCCACTCTTAACTGTAGAGCAGGGAGGGGGGATGCCTCTCTCTCCTCCATAACGACACCCTCAAATCCCTCCAGCTCAGCTCTTCGCCCAACCCCGCTTCACTCCCCATGTTTCTTTAAGCTTTCCCCTGTATACAAGTGAGTGTGTGGATAGGGGCTGGTGTCCTCTGCCATGGGCAGCACCCCACAAGAGGTGAATACAGGGGAAAGCCATGGGCCCCAAAAGGAGCTCGTTCTGCTAACATAGTGGACCCATGCTGCTGCTCTGAGCCAGGTCCCCCACAATGCCTTTCTTGGGCTTTGCCATGTTGAATTATCACAACAGCTCAATGACGCGTTATCACTGCTGCCATCTTACCTGAAACAGGGTTAGTCAGGCAACTGTCCTGCTCACACATCTAGTAAGCGGCACAGAGGAACCCAGTCTGGCTGTCTCTAGGGAGCTGGCTCTTCGCCTGTGAAAGGCCCTTGACTGGCCTCTGCAGGGCCCTGGGAAGCTGCCTCTGAGGCTGAAGGGATGAGCAGCTAGCCTTCCCAGCCCCTCCCTGAGTATGGCCCTGAAAAGTGGACCCCTACACTCTGTGCCTCAAGTGACTCTACCCTGCCAGAGAGGCTGGCCTTGGAGCTACGGCCGCCTTCTCACCCAGACCTGGGGCTGAAGTACAAGGCCGCCATCTGGGCCGTCTATATCCTCGTGTAGCCTGGCACGTGGGCAGTCCGAGGCCTTGCTGAGGATCCCGCCGCAAGCCTGCCCTGCTCCCACTCACTCCTCCCTATGGCCCTGAGGCCAGTGTCTCCCTGGGAGCGGTGGACATGGCACAGGCTCTAGCACCACTTACGTGTCTCAATTTCTTCCTCTGTAAAATGGAGAACCACTACCTTCATCAAAGGGTTGTCAGGAAGACTAGCAGATACATTTACCAAAAACCTAGCACAAGGCTTAACCTTTAGTAGAAACCAGTCAATGTTTCCCCATTTCTCCAGCATTTTCAGGGCTGAGGCTGTATCTACCTACACTCTTACATCTTTTTCTCCCTTGTGAGTGGTGCAAGGCCTCAACTGCCTGATAGTTTAGGTATCTGGGTTTACCACTGCAATATTTTGTTACTTAAAATTTTTTTCCTTAAAAGTAAAAATCCCCCCTTATTTGTCTTATGGGAAGGCCAAAGGGCTTGACTCCGCACCCTGCAGGGAAGACCACTCTCAGTCCGCCTGCTGGCAAATCAGTGAAGCACAACCCTTCCACCAAGGAGCACGTCGGGCCCCTGGCTGGCCGTGGCGCTCCACAGAGGGCACGCTAGGCCGGCCTTGCTTCGGCGGGGTGAGCGCGCCACCTCCTGGGTGCTGGGGTAACTGCAGAGCCAGTCTTTCTCACACAGATGGGAATCCCAGCTATTCGGAACTAATTCTCAGAAAATCTTCCAGAACTAGAGAAAAGCAAAATTTTGTCATTCACGAGGTTGCTGTTGGACCGGGAGCCAAAGAGCGGAGGCTCTAGTTCTGGGACCAAGGTCACTCACTGCTATGCAAATTGCTCCTCTTTTAGGCCTTGGTTTCATCCCGAGAAGTGGGGAGCTTGGTCTCAACAGAGAGGGGTGTGTGTGGGGGGGGCACAGAGAGCCCACAGCTTGAGGGAGCAACAAGGGAGCACGTGAGGAACATGACCTCATCAGTGCCGAGGCCAAGGTCGTGGCCGGAGCCCAGCAGGACTCAGCCTTCCCATCCCATCTCCTGGCCAGGCAGCCCGGCTGGCTCCTTCCTCTCCACTGAGCGTCTTCTCTCGCTCCAGGCCTGTGCGTGGGCCTGGCGGGCCGCTCGCCTGTGTTCTCTGTTTCATCCTCCTTAGATTGGCCAAAGTGCTTCAGGTGGGAAGAGTACCAGAGGTCAGGAGATCCACAGCTCCCAGCTTGGTCATGTGTGTCGTCTGGGGCAAGCTTTCCCTTTCTGGGCCTGTTTCCCCCTCTGTAATCCCAGGGCTCTGAGCAACATTTTGAAAACATTAAAATGACCAGCTTGAAAAGACTTTTCTTCCCTGGTCCCACCTGCGTTTTCCTTCTCTCCCTAGGGTCCTGTGCTAAACATCCAGTAGGAGCCACCCTTCATTCCTTAATTACCTCACCAGGGTTAGCATTACTACTTTGCAGATAGGTAATATTTTCTCTCTTTCCCCTGGAATCTCAAGATCCCTAGCAGGTGGCAGGAATCTGGGAGTCAGAGACCTGGGTTCCAGTCCCCGCCTGCCACTGATAAGCCATCTAGCCTCGGATGCAAGTTAACCATGCAAGACTCAAAGTCTCCTCAATCAGGGTACTTATCTCTCAAGGATGTTGGAAAGAAGGATCAAACAAGAAAGTGCTTTGTTAAAATGTACACCAGTAGAGACAACAGACTTGTATTTTCCTTTCTCTCAACTAGTGAAATACTGAGAATTGGCCAGTTAGCTCCCAAGATACATTGCTACTAGGAATATCTGGGGTATCTAGAAATGGGACCTATTTCTAATGTTAAGAAGGCGAGGAAGGCAGGTATAATTTTCCACCTGAGGGAGTGAGGGGCTGAGCCACTAACACTTTCCTCCTGCATTCCAGGCTCCCCTGTGGCCTTCTACGCCAGCTTTTCAGAAGGGACAGATGCTCTGCAGACAGTGAAGTTCAACACTACTTACATCAACATCGGCAGCAGCTACTTCCCTGAACATGGCTATTTTCGAGCCTCTGAGCGTGGGGTCTATCTATTTGCAGTGAGCATTGAATTCGGCCCAGGGCCAGGCACCGGGCAGCTGGTGTTTGGAGGTCACCGTCGGACCCCTGTCTATACCACCAAGGAGCAGAGGGGTGGGAGCCCAGCAACGACCTTTGCCATGGCTGAGCTGCAAAAGGGTGAGAGAGTATGGTTTGAGCTAACCCAGGGATCAATAATGAAGAGAAGCCCTCCAGGCACTGCATTCGGGGGCTTCCTGATATTCAAAACCTGAGTACAAGGCACAGCTCTGACCAGACATTGTGGACTTATCCAGCTCACCTTGGCCTGGGGCTCAGGCCAGGGTTGGTCTGGAGACCATGCAGTTGGTCTAGCTCTTCCCTGGAAACCTTCTGCAAAGACAACGTGGTATTTGTGACCTCCCTCTAGACGCACTGGGTCTGGCTGTTTTTTAACGATGAGAAGGACTGGAATGCTTCTCTCCGGGCAAGACTTGGTCCGGGGACATGTGAACCTTGGGTTGGCGTGCCTTCCGAGGCGGCATGGCTTGGATTCCAACTCTTGGCCGTACCCTGTGTTCTATAGCTTCTTTGGTGTTTTGCTCCTCCTGTGGTTGGAAACTTCCATATAACACTTTAAACCTTTCTCCTGCTTCCTCTTCTCCTTCATCTTATGCTAGAAAATCATTCTTTCCTAGAAAGAATATGTTTAAATGGAAGTGACATTTTGGCCAATACTGGAAGCCAGTCTGCACGCACTGCAGGGCAGTAGGAGAAAACCAACCTGTTTTGGTATCTGTCAGTCAACAATGGAGACAAAGACCTGGTTGAGCTAACCAAGCGAAACAAACTTAGTATCTTTTCCTTAGTTTCAGTCCTTCCTTGAATTTATCTGTAACTTTAATTTGACTTCTTTTTCTCCTTGTCTCATGCTGGGTAAAGCCCAAGACATGCCAAACACGAACTAAAATGTGTATAGCCTTCACCTTTTTTGCTTCCTCCAATAGCTTATGACCACCCTAGTTCTTATTAGCATTTCTAACCAGGAAGGGAGCTGAGGGAAGAGAAGGAAGACTAAAAATCTCCCTCAACAATTATCAACTTTGGAATAAAGTGAAGTCCTTCAGATCTCTGCCTGGTTTGCAGAGCAAACCAGGATGGCGAGCAAAAGGATTTGGTAAAGTAGGTAGAAATTTGGGACAAAATCAAACTATTTAGTATGTGATTTTCATTACTCCAGGCCATATGTGACTTCACAATTCCAGTTAATCCTACATAAAACACTCAGAGGCTTCCCCAGTATCCACAAGAATACTGGCTTAGACAGTACGGCTTACAGTTGTGGTTATTCCTACAATACCAATACATGGTTTTCAAAAACTTACAGGTCCTGACGCAAACAGGCTTGAGAAAGCAGTCATCTACTTGTCAGGAAACATTTTTATTTTGGTAGTAGGTATTCAGTATTTGTTGAATATACCTCTCTCCATACGAAAATCAGATTTGTCTGGGTGACGAAAAAGGACAGAGTTGGTTGTCAGGGTTCCCAGCCCTTCTCATTGTTTCCCTGGGCTCATGGATTCAAAGAATTGTCCCTTAGAATTTATTTACCACTAAGCTTGGTGTGCTTCAGGTGCTAAAATATTCGTGTTAAAAGGAACAATATGCCGGGCCACTCTGCCATTGATGGTTGACCTTGGGGTAAATCACGACCTCTCTTGAACATCTCCATCTGTAGTATGAGGTGGTTAGTCTAACAGCTCTAAGTATCCTGGTATTTTATTTTCTTGACCACAGGTTTGGCTCTTGCCTACCTGCCCTTCCCTCTGGCCGGGGCCTCCTGCCCGGTACGGCTCAGCTACAAGACCAATCCTGACCCAAGGCGTGATGTATCTGGGCCACTCCTGACCAAAGGTTGGAAAGCCAGTACCAGGTCACCCTTGCTGCTAGAAAGACAACACTGTGTCTTCTTTCTGCTCAGTCCTGCTATTACTGGTCAGGCTGTGCTGATGACTAAATGGAAACATGCGGGTAAATATAGTCTTAGCATTTAAGACTTTCATTTGGAATTTACTGCATATAATAAGCAGAGTGAACTGATCTCCTCTATAAGGGGCACATGTCTTGCAACCCTCATATGGCTAGTGCTATTCAATAGGGAGGTTATAAATGAAAGTGCTAACTGGTAAACTGGCCAGCAGCATGGATAAGTCACTCCAGAATTTTCCGGGGTGAGAACTAGAGAGACAACGGTTCTTTTAAATAGGGTGCTTTCATTGCAAATTTTACAAAACCTTAATATCAAGTTTAAGTGTAAATTTTCTGTTTAAACACTTCAATAACTAGGACCCCAGATTAACAAGAATTCTGACATTCATTTGATAGATTTCTTATCTCCATTAATATCTCTGGGTGGAGAATCTGTTTGAGTGCGCTGTTACCCAGGCGTCCAGAACAAGACAATGACTGAGCACAGAGTGGTATCAGACTTTCCCAAACCCAATGGAAAAAAAATACACACAAAAATACTCCAAAATATCATTGGAAAACAACAAAGAGTACCATAAGCAGGTCAGGAAATTTTAGTAATTCCTGGAAAACAGGAAGTAGAAGGGAACAAGCAGAAAATGAAACAGCAATAGGAAATCATAACTCAAAACATTTGAGAGATGGGAGTGATTTCAGGGGAGCTCAAACTCAAACTCAGCCCCTAACACACCCGGAGGGGTCCGTGGAGGAGAGGCAGTCAAGGCAGTGGGCAGTCAGTCCCAGCTGCCCCTTGTCTGAGCTAAGCAGCAGGCAGCAGTGGCCTCTGTTTTGAGCTAGAGCGGTGCCCGTCAATCCCGAGCTCTCAGTTACAGGGCAGCTACTGACACTTGGAGGTAAGAACCTCCCACACCCAGAAGACACGTGTAACCTTATCACAATCCAGACTCCCAGGAGTGAATCTAGAGCTGTGCCTCCACAAACTAGTACATGTCAAAATAACTCCCTATTTCAGAAACACCGTGAAGAGGATATATGGTCTATAAAAAATGCTTCTCAAAACTCCCCTTTCCTCTCATACTCTGAAGCTCCTCTGGTCTCCCATGATGTTTCTCTCGAAAACATCACCAACTCCTCTCCCAGCTCTAGCCTAAGCACCATTCCTCTATCCTCCTTCATCAAGGAAGTTCCCCCAAACCTAGCCCAACAATGACAAAACTCTTTTCTGGGGAAGGGGAAAGGTACACAAGCAGAGTGAGGAAAGCCTGAATCCTCTCGAGTAGGTAAGAAGAGAGCAAAGCATTACTTATTTTTGCTCTAACAGCTAGTCCCATCACTCCTTGATAAAAACAGGAAGCTGAGGAACACAGAACTGGGGTGAGCAGGGGTTGACGAATACACAGATGAGCAACTACTCCAAACTGCTAAACATCTGTGGGAAACTAGTCTCATGGACAAGAGGTTCCAAACTGAAAACTTTGGAATATGTAAATCTCTAGAAAGAATACAGGAAACTGGAAATGTAAATTGATTATTTGCCACCCAGATCCTGGTTTCCAAATATCCTCCTCCCTAAAAGGAACCAAAGTGCCTTGGAGAAATGGCTGACCCAATGGCAGGGGCAAGGAAAGTACCAGATGAGCTTGGAACACCTTCATGTGCCCCAAAGTGAGAAGTGCTCAAAAATGATGGGCACGCGTCAAAAGGACTCAGGCGCCACCTTGATGAACTCCCAGTAGCCAAGTCTAGGTCAATTTGAGCCTCAAAACAAAAAAATGACCTAATTGACTATAACTTATTGAATAAGAGTCCATACTGATAATAAAAAATAAACGAGAACAGAAGACTTATTCCTTGTAGCAGAATGCCAATTAATAAATGTAAATGTAATAACGGAATCAGAAAATCACCACTTTGTAACCACTGATTCAGGTAGAAGTTATCAATGGATGCTAAAACAGTCTCAAAGTATCTCTGGTAACATACTAATTACAAAGGAAAAACAGTAACTTCACAGTAGGGAAACTAGGTGAGTATCAACTTAAACAAACAATCGACAATGACACCATCAGTAATGAGGCCACACTGCCGCTGTGGCCTCCTGGTGGGATGCCCTGAGGACACAAACATCATGTCCCCAAAATCACTGGCCTTTACTCTAGAAAATGTTGGTACCGAAAGAGACAAAGCTGGAGAACTGTTTCAGATTAAAGGAGAATAAGGAGACAGGACACCTAAATGCAATGCGAGATTCTAGGCAGACTCTGGACCAGGAAAATGTGCTCAAGGACTTTATTGGAACAACAGCAAAACTTGAATAAGGTCTTCAGACTATGGTATTGCTGATAATTGTTATGGTATATTAACTTTCCTGATTTTGAAAATTGTACATAATTGGTTATATTAACTACCTGAAGTATTCAGGGGTAAAGAGGCCTGAGCTCTGTAATTTACTCCAACTAGTTCAGAAAAAAGTATGTGTATGTATGTGTTTGTACAGAGACATTCCAAGATGAGCCTTTGTAATTCTTGAATACACACAGAATGACAAAGCAATTGTGACAAAATGTAAGTTTATGAATCTGGATGAAGGGTAAACGGCATTCTTTATACTATTTTTGCAACTTTTCTGGAAGTTTGAAGTTTTTTCAAAATACAAATAAAGTTAAAATAAAATCTGGTTGTTGAAATAAAAACACTCAGTAGGTGGGCTGAAAAGCACAAGGCAGGATGAAACAAACATATGAAAGACATGTTAAGAAATATGGAAGCAACATCCACTGGACCTAATATTTGTCTAATAGCAGTTTTAGAAACAGGAAAGTAAAAAGGGAAGGGAAGAGAGTAGAGAAGTGATGGAAGAAAAGTTCCCAGATCTAAGGAAAGATTAAAAGGACCCAATTAGTACTAAGTAACAGAATGAATGTATCTAGACATGGCAAAACTTCAAAACATCAAAAACAAAATTTAAATTCTATGTTCCTTTAATTAAAAAAATAAGTTAAACTAAAAAGGACTGTATTAGTCACATATCAGACTTCTTACTGGCCACAGGGATGCTGGAAGATCACAGAGTAGAATCTTCAGTTAGATTCTCTCTTCAACCTAACTACTGGCCAAGTATGAAGACAGAATTAAATAATAAAAATTACTTTTAAAGTGCTCAATTGAAATGCTTTTCCCAACAGCGTTGGTCTTCTTTTTTTTTTTTTTTTTGCCAGAGCCTTTCCATTCTTTCTTTTAGTGTTTTTCAACACTTATTTGGACTTTAGTCATACAGGAGAGCAACACAGAACAGAGCAGCAGCTGTGTTTCAACCTGATTCTAAAGTTGCTTTCAAAAAAGATTCCTCCCCTAAAAAAAAACGCCCAAGTTCTTTCTTTGTCTAGCTTAAAAATACTTTCAATATAAGAATTTCACATTGACTTCTAAACAATGGTAACATTTCAGGTTCCCTGGATAAAACCTAGGCCATGACATTTTTCACAGAACTAGAACAAAAAAAATTCACAACTTGTATGGAAACACAAAAGACCTCGAATAGCCAAAGCAATCTTGAGAAAGAAAAACGGAGCTGGAGGAATCAGGCTCCCTGACTTCAGACTATACTACAAAGCTACAGTAATCAAGACAGTATGGTACTAGCACAAAAATATAGATCAAGGGAACAGGATAGAAAGCCCAGAGATAAACCCACGCACGTATGTCACCTTATCTTTGATAAAGGAGGCAAGAATATACAATGGAGAAAAGACAGCCTCTTCAATAAGTGGTGCTGAGAAAACTGGACAGCTACATGTTAAAGAATGAAATTAGAACACTCCCTAACACCACACACAAAAATAAACTCAAAATGGATTAAAGACCTAAATGTAAGGCCAGACACTATAAAACTCTTAGAGGAAAACTTAGGAGGAACACTCTATGACATAAATCACAGCAAGATCCTTTTTGACCCATTTCCTAGAGAAATGGAAATAAAAACAAAAATAAATGGGACCTAATGAAACTTACAACCTTTTGCACAGCAAAGGAAACCATAACCAAGACAAAAAGACAACCCTCAGAACGGGAGAAAATATTTGCAAATGAAGCAACTGACAAAGGATTAATCTCCAAAACACACAAGCAGCTCATGCAGCTCAACATCAAAAAAAAAAAACAACCCAATCCAAAAATGGGCAGAAGACCCAAATAGACATTTCTCCAAAGAAGATATACAGATTGCCAACAAACACATGAAAGAATGCTCAACATCACTAATCATTAGAGAAATGCAAATCAAAACTACAATGAGGTATCACCTCATACCGGTCAGAATGGCCATCATCAAAAAATCTACAAACAATTAATGCTGGAGATCGTGTGGAGAAAAGGGAACCCTCTTGCACTGTTGGTGGGAATGTAAATTGATACAGCCACTATGGAGAACAGTATGAAGGTTCCTTAAAAAACTAAAAATAGAACTACCATATGACCCAGCAATCCCACTACTGGGTGTATACTCTGAGAAAACCATAATTCAAAATGAGTCATGTACCACAATGTTCATTGCAGCTCTATTTACAATAGCCAGGACATGGAAGCAACCTAAGTTCCATCAACAGATGAATGGATAAAGAAGATGTGGCACATATATACAATGGAGTATTACACACCCATAAAAAAAGAACGAAACTGAGTTATTTGTAGTGAGGTGGATGGACCTAGAGTCTGTCATACAGAGTGAAGTAAGTCAGAAAGAGAAAAACAAATACCATATGCTAACACATATATATGGAATCTAAAAAAAAAAAAAAAGGTTCTGAAAAACCTAGGGGCAGGACAGGAATAAAGATGCAGACATAGAGAATGGACTTTAGGACACGGGGAGAGGGGTAAGCTGGGACGAAGTGAGAGAGTGGCATGGACATATATACACTACCAAATGTAAAACAGCTAGCTAGTGGGAAGCAGATGCATAGCACTGGGAAATCAGCTCGGTGCTCTGTGACCACCTAGAGGGGTGGGATAGGGAGGATGGGAGGGCGACGCAAGAGGGAGGGGATATGGGGATATTTGTATACGTATAGCTGATTCACTTTGTTATACATCAGCAACTAACACAACAATGTAAAGCAATTATACTCCAATAAAGATGTTAAAAAAAAAAATCTAGGCCATGAGTAGTGAGGTGGGTGCAGGGAGAACTGGGGTATCTGGAATCACCCTGAATTTCATTCTGAGCAAGTAACCGGACAAAGACCAGAAAAAGTTAAGAGGAGTAACAGGTAGGCCACATATAGTGCATCTAAAAAAGAGAACAATTCAGCAACAATTCAATAACCTTTCAGCCCTAGTCTCTGCTTCTATCTGAAATATTTTTTCATGTACCTTTGAATTGAACTAAGTTTCCTTTTACTGATTCCCAGCTTCAGGGTGACTTGCCCATTTGCTCTCACCCTGAGCTCACAGTGTTTAACTCCCCATGACTAGAACAGTGCCACTGCCATTAGGTGGCCTCTGCCTACACTCCTGGCCAGTCACCTGCAGTGGACTGTGTCCACTTAGGCTGTACTGCTCCAGGGCTGAAGCCAGGCTTTCTTAGGAATATGCATCCAACTGAAGTATGAAGTGCAAGAAATGGTCCATGCATTAGCAACAGGCAGATAAATATTTCTCTAAGAGAATGAAGACTTAATGACTGAATTAGCAGCTGCTTAAAACTACCTACAAGGATTAGACTATTCTGGAAGAACAGTATCTCATTTCTTAATGTCTACTCTATTAATGCTACTAATAATGTTAAAGAAACCTTGGAAATAGTCACTCTTCCAACTAAACAGGGAGAGTAACATTATGCTGAGAAGGAAGAATTAATATATTTACCCAGTTTTTGAGTCAGCTTTTTATAGATGGAAAAAAAGCTAGGAAGTATTTGATAGGCCCAAGAAATCCCTGAGTCTTCTTTATCAAGCTGCACAAGAGTACATGCTATTGTTTCAAGAAACTGTCTTACAGTGACACTAAATGCGGATTCCAGTAAGGAATCTATAATAGGCTATCTCCAAACTTTTTTTTTGGTGGGGTGGGGAGACATCAACTAGTAACAAATCTTTTATAAGGATTTAACATGTTCAAATGCCTACAAAAAGGCATCACAAGGCACACTGAGTGAATTTACACACAACTGAAAACAGCTCTGACAGGTGGTGAGAACGATATTGCTACAGAACAGAAGGAAAGCTACCTTTACTTCCATGAAGTTTAAGCTTTTAAAACAGCATTTGTTGCAGCAGGAACACCATAAGGCCAGATAAATGGATTACACTACTCTAACTAAAAGAAGCTAGTTACAGGCAAGAAATCAGGCACTCTATTAGCAGAAAGAGAAAAAACTTCGAAGAAATTACCTGGCCAGGTAGTGAGATGAGCACTCTCTTACACTGCTCTTAGGAGTGTAAATGAGAAACCCTTCTTGGCAGCAAGACTGCAATATTTAAAGAATCTCAGATTTTTTTTTTTCATCTTAAAGAATCTTTAAAAAGTTCATATCCACTGGTTCCATTTTTAGGAGTGTAATCTAAGAAAATAAATATATGAAGATTTATGTACAAGGATGTTCAATATATTGGTTATATTTTCCCAAACAATGAAAATAACCCAAATATTCAACAGGGAATTATAAAAATAAATTGTTCCATCTACTTAGTGGAATGCTATGTAGTCAATTTTTAAAAAAATGTTTTCAATGGACATATAATGACATGTTCTATCTTAACATTTAAAAAAACATGCAGCAGCAAAAAAGATCAAAAAGAAACATTCAACTGTAAATAGTTGTACTATCTGGCAATAGGATTTTGAATGATTTCATTTGCTTCTTTATTCTTTCCTATGTTTTCCAAAATTTCTGCAATGAGTACATATTTTTAGAATTAGAAAAAATGTTTTGTTCTTTTTTTTTTTTTAAAGGAAAATAACCCTTGGCTATAATAGGCTTATATAACTATTATAACTTCTCTATCTACACAAAGGAAAGAGTGTGTGGCCACTTACCCGCCCTGTGTCCACACTGGGTTTCTGGTGGCTGAAATGCACATCTCAGGGACATCTGTATGTACACTAACTTATTTGTTATAAAATTTCACTGGATAGGTGACTTCTGATACACAATACAGTCCAAGCAGAGTATCACAAAACACATCACTAAAGTATACTAAAATAAGGTTATTTACTTAAAAATGATACAATGGATGTAATCTATATATAGAACAAAGCAATTAATGGTAAACTTAATAAGGCACCTTTTAAACCAGATGCTGTACAAAATACATTTAGTGTGTTACATATCAAAGATGAATCTATATTTTTGGTGTTTTACAAATGCATAATAAAACTGCTTGTTTTTAACCTTCTTTCAGCGTATATGTACAACTTTCCTAATTAAGCTATAATGATACTTTCATTTTATACAATATATACTACATTTTAGTTTTTAAATGGGCAAAGACAACAGTCACTAAAAGGGCTTAAATAATTCCATTGAAAGCATAGTACAGAGCACAAGGTAAAATTACAATATATTTAATCCTTGGCAAAAGCAGTATTCACATACCTTCCTTATAGGATGATTACACATAGCTTCATGTGATGCTGCCCTAGATTTAATCTGCTCTTTATGAATGTATCAGCTCTCTGCAGTTTTCACTGTGACTCTCATAATAGCACTGAGGCAAGAAGATGAACTGCTACACTGCTATTTTAACATCTGACCCAAGCAAATAATAAATATTACCACTTTTAAACAGTACAAGAGCTGCAACAATCTTTTAAAAAAAATCAATTCGTATTTCTGCTGTTGAAATTATTTTAGATATTTAGAAACATTTCAAAACGTGTATGAAAAGAAAAATAAATAATTTAATTTATAAAATCTTGCCTGGAATAAATTATTCAATATCAAATTTGATCTTGGGCCAACTTAGAGATGCATGATTCTTTAAACATTGTATTGCATTTTTGTTCTAAACAGAAGCAAAGCATCTGGGGGAAAAAAAGGTACTGAATAGAGCGAATAAATAAAAAATCTGGCACATTCTAGGAAAACATAATTTTCAAAAACTATAGGTCACTTTCTAAGCTCAAAAACACTCCTGAAATTGGAAAGGCAACACAAAATGTTGATTGAAATATCTTTTGTGAAAACATTTCCAGAGAAACCAGATTTGAATTTTATGCTTCAGAAACTTGTCCAATAAGAAAGCACAGGGAAAGTTTAGACTAGACACACTGAAGCCAATTCCTAGCATGCATGCCCTTAATTCTAAAGATATGGATATTTACCAGTATAAAGAGAACTCATAAGGAGAATTTTCTTTGAGGGAGGATTAACTCCTGTTATATTCAGGTAGTTTTGGTTTTTTGTTTGTTTTGATGTTTTAATTATTTAAAGGGACGACAGACAGAAGCTACACATTTTTAAGATAAGTTGTAAGCAGGACCAAATAATGGCTTCCAGGGTTTTACAAATTATTATCTATGGTACTATGTAATACTTCCTCTTTTACTCTTTAAATATTTAAATATGAACTTAGAAATTTAAGAGTAAGAATAAAAGGAGAGAAAAAATAGATTTCATGCAACTTTTTTTCGACTTTAGGATTTCAAAAATGGAATCATTTGCTTTGTAAAGAACATGTAATATTAGAAAATATTTTTATTGAACAAGTTTCTTGGTATCACTTTTAATAGACCAATTTAATTAAAAAATCATTATAATGCTCTTGTACTTACATATTATCTGCAATTGTCTGCTTCCACATACTATTTTAACATTTCTAAGAATAGAGTTTGCCTTTCCTTACATTTTTTAATTATTAAGATGACAAATTATTTTCAAGATTTACAGTTTATCAAATAAAAATAAATCAAGGTTAACCTTACACTAAGTAGAGCTCATAAGTATTCTTAAATCACTTGGAAATTTAGATAAAAATACCTGTACTTCTCAGTTCAGAGATGGGGAAAACATTCTCAAACAGGAAGTTATTGGGTACTATATATATCAATATATAAATTTACTTATCTTGATAAACACTTCAAGCTTTAGTTATGTAAGATGAAAATTATTAAACTTGGTCAAAACTGTTAAAGCAAGTCTCAAATTTGTGACTGATGTATAGACAAATATGTAAGCATTTCATCCTTAAATGTCAGTCGCATTTTTGGCAATGGATGGATACATGCTCTGATTCCTCCCCTTTAAAGATTTTTTTAACTATGTTGCGATATAATCACATTTATTTTATGCTATATTCAAGAAAACTGTCTCACTTTATGCACCCATGAGTTGTTTGTTCAGAATAAGATATTAATATTTAAAAGGCATTACAGAAGTATAGTTAGTTTAAGTAGATCAGAATTACTCCTTGGGGAAACAAGACATCCATAAATATGTAGCATTTTATTGAATAACAGCTATATGGTATAGATATAGGTACTGACTAGATACTGAACTTTTTGCCTGATTCTTCACTGTCTTCACAAACTTACGGAACAGAAATCATAAAACCAAAAATCTCAAATGATTTAAATGTCTAAAACAGTTGTTGACAAATGTATATTAACTCTGTGACAGAAATTTCTAATTGGAGGATCATTTCATAAAGGAGAACTGAGATGATGGCATCTTAATGAAAGTCTATACCTATGGTTAGTTCTTGATATTTAAACAAAGTCCTAGACTTGATATACTACTTTGAATTAATTCTGAAAATTTACATGTAGTTCTTCTACTTTACGTTTTTTTTCTGAAGATCTTTTAATTTTTTTTCCCTTAAGGATGGGATATGAGGTACACATGAGCTGGTTTCTATAGTATGAATGTATGTACATATATAAAATACGGTTGTAAAGGAGCAGGTGTTTTGCAAGTAAAGCATATTACACGCAAAATATAAATAACTTCCCTTTTAAAAGTTACTGAGAATAAAGAATACAGAACATAGTTATAGGCACTTAAATTGCTATCAAATGCAGTAATTAGTATTCACTTCAATAAGAAGTGTTTTCTTTAGAAGGTTCATGGCATTGGAAGTTCCAACTTTGGATAGGATGCTTTTCATGACAAAAATAATAATTACAAAAAAAAAAAAAAGAGTTTGTGGTGGGAGGAAAACAGTCCAAATTTACATACACTTTAAACTCCTTTTGGCCTTTATATCAACTTTAATGTTAAAAAATAAAGTTGGTGGAGAAGCTAGCTCACTTGCAAGGTAAATGGCTTTTATGTGATTGGCAAATCTTGGTCAGATAATGCATTTTTAAAGCACAAAACCAACAGCCACCAATATCTTCCTGTGCATTCATAAATTATTTTCTTCTAATTCAAATGGCAGCAGAGGAATTCTGGTATGCATGTATGTACACAGACACACACACCATTATCAAGGCATGACAAACTATCATAAACTAAGCAGTATCCCAAACAGATCATGATCCATAGGCTGTTTACAAAGGTAGAATACAAATAGATTAAATTTTCTCAGGTAGAAGGTAAAAGTGTACATTTCTCCATCTCTGCTGAATTCATTTATCTTCTTAAGGCTTTCACAGAAAGCACCATTTTATGAACAGGTAATTCAGTACCCAGAGTTTGGAGACATTAATCAGGATTGAAGTCTTGATGCAGTTCATAAAAACCCAATAAAAAAAAGGCATCAAAAACCACATTTATAATAAAGCTGTCCACATATAAAGAACGAAGTGTTTAGAAGTTCCCAGCTTGTATTCTACAGAGTACTGAAAGGTTTAATATTAGCAGCCTGTGAAGGTGTAGTGAGGAAAGAGTCTGAGAACCAAGTTAACATCCTTATTCTATTCTAATTCCACCCGTTCCTTGGGTGAAAACAGTTCTTGCAGTCTACAATTTCTCCTCATGATTATTTGTCTGTCAAATCTTTACATCTTGAGATTCAACCATCTTGGCAAGTGTCTTCTTGATTCTCAGAGCTGTAAGTCTGGAGGCTGGATTGTGAGCCCAGCATTCTGACATTAGCTTCAAAACTGCTCGTAGACACTGAAAAGTAAAGAGAATGTAGTGAGTAGGTAAATATCGTTGGCAACACTCAGCAATCACTTCCTAAGGGGACTGAATTCCACTTACTTCATCACTGTTCCATCGATTAGACACAATTGGCCGCAAACGTTTGACACACACAACCTCACGCATATCTTCATATGATGGATCATTGGGTACCATGTTATAATATGGCAATTGGTACTCTTCTACAATTCCTGTAGTGAGTTAGAAGGTATAGTGGGCACAAAAATGGTGGCTGGACAAAATGCATCAATCCATTCAGTACCTTCTACTGAACTATGGAACTGAAACAAATCCCTCCACAAAGAAGAAAAGACTACAGAGTGGATGATTCACTTTTAATAGTAAATGTATGTTCTTTTTTTTTTATGTCTAATTATCTTCTCTACCCCCACCATAGCTGTCCATATTGGACATACCAATATCCCTTAAAATAAGCAAGGTGAACCACTCACTTACCCTAAATTTTCAGTCTAATTATTTATGTACACAATTGTTTCTACTAATGAATGAGGTTTTAATTTTTTTAATTATTTTTTTTTCTGCAGTAGAAAGACAACATATACGCAGAAAAGAGTTAATAAAGCAGACCTGAAACTGCTATTCTTAAAAGGCCTGCTTGCAAGACTGGCACTTGACTGGTGTCTGAGAACTTGCCTGGTAAACAGCTCCCTACACTCATATAAAACTAATGAAAAGGTGAGTCACTGTGCCTAGACTGTTTGTGCCAACAATATGGTTTATGCTGGACAACTGGCTTTCTTTCTAGAAGTTTGGAATTTTGATACATACTAGACAGAGGATGCCCACGGGACCAGCCTCCAAAAAAATCTTTGGGTATTAAATCTCTAATGAACTTCCCTGGATGACAATATTTTACACAGTATCACAATTCATTGCTGGAGTAACTTAAGCAAATCCCAAGCGACTCCACTGGGAAAAGACTTTTGGAAGCTTTTACCTGATTTCCTCTAAACTTTCTGCCCCATGCACCTTTTCCCCTTTGCTAATTTTGATGTGTAGCCTTTCAGTGTAACAAATTTTAGCTGTGAAGACAACTATATGCTGAGTCCTGGGAGTCCTAATGAAATCACAGACCCGGGGAGGGGTTGATCTTGGGGATCCCTGACACACACGACATCTAAATTATACAACTGGAGCTGTTATTTTTTGAATGATGAGTATACAAACATAACCAGAAACATGCTACCTAAACTCCTACCTCCTGTGATACAACGACGAGCCATTTCCCAAATAATCAGGCCAAAGCTATAGATGTCAGCCATTATGTAGGGCTGGAAATGGTTTTTATTCAGGCTTTCATCTAGCACTTCTGGAGCCATGTAGCGTTTGGTACCCACCCTAGTATTCAAAGGTACATCAACTTCATTTGTATCACTGAAACAGAAGACAGACAATGTCCAGGTTGAGGGCCAAGAACAAAATCGTTTCTCATCTATTTTTGTCTCATATTGTAAAAGTCAGGGTCTCTCTCTGTATGTATATAACAAAATAAAATAAAGATCTATCTATCTATCTAATATGTCTACATCCCCTTAACAGAAATCCTTGGGGTCAGATGTATTTTGAAATTCAGCATCTTTCAGATTTAAAGAAGTAATATACCCTTTAAATATATACTATATATTATATAAATCTCCAGCAGGGTCTGCAGCAGTACTCAATCAAAATCATTAGTAAGTACACAGTGAAAAACTAAGTATGAATGTTCATACTAAGCTGGATAAATAAAGACAGTAAATACCTCACATCAGTTCAGGTCAATTTTTGTCACCAAACAAGTTTTGTGCCTCTCTAAGAAAGAGAACAATACTGAATATAAAAAAAGTGGTACATAATTATACCCCAGAACAAGTGAATGTGAAAATTAATTGAGAGGAATCATTTGCTTTTATCATTCTCATGTGATCCTTTGTGACTTAGGATTACATTTTTTTTCTTTATGGATCCAACCAACTTAGTTCTACTGTGAGTAATGTTTACATAATCATATTGAAATGATGTTTATTGTTTTTTTCAATTTTTGGAGTAAATTTTAGAGTTAGAAGACATGAATGGTTTGTTTTTAGGTCTCCAGATCTATTAGGTTCTGAAAACTACTCTGAGGCAGAGATTAATATAATGTATTTTATATTTTCTTAAATTAGCATCTGATGAATATTTGAGCCAATAAACACTCCACTGATTAAAAACAACAGGATTAGAATACTGTAAAAATGATGGAAGAAGATTAAAAATTTTTAATGTTTGCTTTATTATGGACTAGTACTTCTATTTTATGGCCTGAAATGAGTTTTGAAATGTGAAATGGCTGCTGTATTCCAGAATTATAACATTAAAACAATTTAAATGGTTTTCTAAAAATCTGATATTCTCATTGTTTAAAAATATTGACAATATCAAGTAGTGATGAAGAAATGGCATACTTATATCTTGTTTATGGGAGTGTAAACTGATGCATGCTTTCTAAAGGGACAACCTACAACATACTATTAATAACTTAATATGTACATACTCTCTGTTTAGCCCCTTCTCTAGCAATCCATCATGAAGAAATACTTGTACAAGTATTCAAGGATATTATATATGGATAAAATACAATATTCATTAAAGCATTTATAAAATAATAGAGATAAACTGGAGGTAACTTTAATGCTCGTCAGTTGAGTCACAGATGAAATAAATTATAGTACATCTATAAAACGGAAAACTTTCCTTAACACTGTTAAAAATAATGAAGTAGATCTATATATACTGAAACGGAAGGATGTCTAAGACAATAAAAAGTAGGAAATCAAGAATTATGTAGAATAGGATGTAATTTTTGTTAAAAACAGAAAACACAATGACAACAAAACACGAAGACAGGGCTTCCCTGGTGGCACAGTGGTTGGGAGTCCGTCTGCCGGTGCAGGGGACACGGGTTCGTGCCCCGGTCTGGGAGGATCCCACATGCCACGGAGCGGCTAGGCCCGTGACCCATGGCCGCTGAGCCTGCGCGTCCGGAGCCTGTGCTCCGCAACGGGAGAGGCCACAACAGTGAGAGGCCCGCGTACTGCAAAAAAAACAAAACAAAACAAAAAAAACCCCACGAAGACAAACCCCCCCCAAACCCAATTTATATAATTATATAAGCACAAATACATGTTTGGAAATCCACTGTCCTGAATACAAATACAAACAGGTAAATATCTTTAGGAGATTACAATAATTTCAAAACAATAGGTAAAGAACCACTCACCTGTTGAATTTAACAGCAAGGCCCAGGTCAGCAATACAGCAACTTCCATTTTTCTTGATGAGGATGTTTTTGCTCTTTAGGTCGCGATGAGCAATTGCAGGCTTTCCTTGAGTGCCATAAATTTCTGTGTGGAGATGGCACAGACCACAGGCAGCTGAATAAGCCAACTTAAGCAGGGCTCTGGTGTCTAGTGTAGCACATTTCAGGAAATCATAGAGAGATCCGTTTTCATGGTAATCGGTAATCAAATAGAGCTGAGTCCAGGAACCTGTACCTTTAATATCTGCTGCTATAAAACCTGTTCAATTAATGAATTTAAAAGGTTAGTTATCAGATGTAGCTAGGAAGAATAATGAATGCTCATTTAGGATACTGAGAATAACTTAGGTATAATCTACAGGTAATAAAAATTTAACTTGTCTGACAAAATCTCTTGAATATATTACCAAAACTTTTATTTCTGTCATTTACATATAAAAGTCTATAATTTTGTAATTAATTTAAAGTAATCTTAATAATCATAAAAATGATAATATGACTAAGAAAAAGATCATATATATAATAACCTAGGGAAATGCTATTAATCTACATGATTCTGTAAGGATGAAGAACTATAAAGAAGGAATGTGGAAAAGGCTCTTCATTTCAAACCGAAAAGTGGACCCATTAAAATAATAAAGTTAGTGCTTCCCTGGTAGTGCACTGGTTAAGAATCTGCCTGCCAATTCAGGGGGCATGGGTTCGATCCCTGGTCCGGGAATATCCCACATGCCTCGGAGCATCTAAGCCCGTGCACCATAACTACTGAGCCCATGCTCTACAGCCGGAGAGCCACAACTACTGAAGCCCACGCGCCACAAGTACTGAAGCCCGCGTGCCTAGAGCCCGTGCTCTGTAACAAGAGAAGCCACTGCAATGAGAAGCCCGCACACTGCAATGAAGAGTAGCCCCCGCTCGCCGCAACTAGAGAAAGTCCGCGTGCAGCAACGAAGACCCAACACAGCCAAAAATAAATAAAATTAAAAAAAAAAAAATAAAGTTAAATATGTTCAACTAAGAGTTCGCTCCTAACTAAGCCAACTCCCACTTGCCCATCAATGCCTTATCACATTTTCCTTTTCAGCCTGGTTCACTGACAAGCAAGTTCACAATACTGGCCTCCTTTCTTTCTCCTTTCTCTTCTCCCTCTCTTCAGAAAAAGGTGAGTGCTGAGTTGAATAATGTCCCCCCCCCCCCCCGCATTCATGTCCACCTGGTACCTATAAATGTGACCTTATTTGGAAACAAGGTCTTTGTAGGTATAATCAAGTTCAGATGAGGTGATACTAGGTTAGAGTGGGCCCTAAATCAACGACTGGTATCCTTATAGGAAGAGGGAAATATGGATACAGACACACAGGAAGAAGGCCATGTGCCAACAAAGACAGAGACAGGAGTGTGGTCTCCCAAGCCAAGGAATGCCGAAGATAGCTGGCAATCACCAGAATCTGGAAGAGGCAAGGAAGGGTCCTCCCCTAAAGCCTTCAGAGAGCATGGCCCTGTCAACACCTTGATTTTAAACTTCTGGCCTCCATAACTCTGAGAGAATTAAGTTTCTGTTGTTTTAAGCCACCTAGTTTGTGGTACTCTGTTACGGACAGTCCTAGGAAACGAATATAATTAGTATAGGAAACTATACTCTTAGCAACATGTTATGCACTCTCTAAATTAAAGGGCAAGGAAATAGTACCTGAATAGAAAGTCAGGGAAGGTAGATGAGTTTATGTACCCTACTGATCAGATCATACCTAGGTTATTTTGCTACTGTGTGAATGGGGGTGAGGAGAGAGACCTACTAAGCATAGAACATAATAAATGAAGCTACATCTTATGAGGGAGGGGGGTGATTTAATCTACAACAGGCAAAGGTACATATAGTTCAAGTTACCCTAGAAAATTGCTTAAATTACCTTTAAAAGACTTGTTTTTTGTTACTATATGACTAAGTCCAATAAACTATATTACTTCCACTTTGAAACTCACTGCTGTTTCTCCTCAGCTGGGTAGTAAATATAGACATACTTTGTTTAACCGAGCTTCACAGATACTGGGTTTTTAACAAATTGAAAGTCTGTGGCAACTCCTGCCACAAGTCTATAGGAGCCGTTTTTCAAACAGCATTTGCTCACTTCACGTGCCACATTTTGGTAATTCTCACAAACCTTCAAACTTTTTCATTATTATTATATTTGTTATGGTGATCTGTGATCAGTGGTCTTTGATGTTACTATTGTAATTGTTTGGCATTTTTTAGCAGTAAAGTATTTTTAAATTAAGGTATGTACATTGTTTACTAGACATAATGCTACTGCACCCTTAATAGAGTATAGTACAGCTTAAACATAACTTTTATATGCACTTGGAAACCAAAATATTTGTGGGACGTGCTTTATTGCAGTGGTCTGGAACCCAACCCCAAAACATCTCTGAGCCTTGTCTGGAAAGTGGTTGGTTGCCATTCAGGACTGGGTTGTATTTAAACTGTATATCCCACTAGATTTCCTTTAGTCAAATGCACACAACTGAACTCACATATGTTTTCAAAACCCATGTGCCAGGCTTCCACCGGCATCCCACTAACCTTGAAGAATATGGAACTGACTAAAATCAAACGTGTACTCACCGAGTATGTTTTCATGGCGCATTAGCACGGTTTGATAGATTTCCGTTTCTCGAAACCAGCTAGCTTCTTCAGTGGTAAAAAACACTTTGACTGCCACTTTCTCACCACGCCATTTACCCATCCACACTTCTCCATATCGGCCTTTACCAACTTGCCGAACCATCTGAATCTGTTTGGCAATAGTTCGCTGAACCTTCATAGTAAAAAGTAAAATGAGAAGAACATATTAAGATTGAAAAAGTGGTTTAATAGGCCATCCCATCAAAAAGGATGGTATGGGGCTTCCCTGGTAGCGCAGTGGTTAAGAGCCTGCCTGCTGATGCAGGGGACACGGGTTCGTGCCCCGGTCCGGGAAGATCCCACATGCCACGGAGCGGCTGGGCCCGTGAGCCATGGCCGCTGAGCCTGCGCGTCCGGAGCCTGTGCTCCGCAACGGGAGAGGCCACAACAGTGAGAGGCCCGCATACCACAAAAAACAAAAAAAAAGGATGGTATATACAACCAACCAACTCAAAGATTAACATATATACAGTCAGCCTCAATATCTGTTCCGCATCCTTGGATGTGGAAGGCCGACTGTAAGGGACCTGAGCATCTGTACGTTTTTGTATCTACAAGGGGTCCTGGAACCAACCCCTGAGGTCTATCCTGAGGGAGGACTGTACTGTAATTCAAAAGGAGATGAAACAATGTACAATATATTCTAAAATCACAAAATAACAGGTTAGTCAATGTGGCAGACTGTTTGCAAAAATGGACTATATAATTCCCCTCCCAGTACACACACCCTTGGGTAGTCTCCTCCAGACTCTGGGCTTGGCTACGTGTCTTGCTTTGGGCAAAAGAACAATAGCAATTGTAAAACAAGTGAAAAGTCTTTGTGCACCGGGGCTTGCCCTTTCTTGCCATTCTAGGGCACCCTGTGACCAAAATGAGCAAAACCATACCAACTGTTGGCCATGTACATAAACTATA
Source organism: Tursiops truncatus (assembly GCF_011762595.2). NCBI lineage: Eukaryota > Metazoa > Chordata > Mammalia > Artiodactyla > Delphinidae > Tursiops > Tursiops truncatus. Next base: position 47,850,549 of record NC_047049.1, read on the forward strand.
CCATTTGGCTCTAGCTGAGCAAATTCAGAAAAAGAACTGCCCAGAAGACCCACAGAATCGTGAAAAATAACAAATGTTTGTTGTTTCAAGCCACTGAGCTTTGGGATGGTTTATCATGTAGCAAAATCTAAATGACAGTTAAAAATACTCAACTCAGTCTGTAAGACTCTACATGATCTGGTCCCTGCCTAACTCTCCTGCCTGATCATTGACTCTAATCCCCTCTTATTTACCTTGTTTCAATTTTTAGAATTCACTCAAGCTCATTCCTGTCTCAATCTTTTTGCATGTGCAGTTCCCTTTACTTAAGAGTGTTGTTTCTCTCTTAAACACCTTCATAGCATACATATTCTCAGTTGCTGCACTTATCACAATTATAATTTTATTATTATTTATATACATATTTGTTTGAATTCCATCCCCCACTACTCACAGAATACAGATATTTATTTAGGACAATACTTGAAGTACAATGCTGCTTTCATTAATATTTGTTGGATGAAACAGGCAGGTAAATTGCTACCTTTCATTTTCAGAAGCATTAGCAGCCATTCTAAATTAAAAAAACAACACTAAGGTCCCGGTTGGAAATGTAGTTAAAATGGGCTAGATTTTATGAGCATCTAAACTGACTTACTTTATGTATCACTTATTATAAATTCCTTTTGTGATTTCATTTTAGAAAGCCAGAATTATTGAGGTCTAATTTACATATACTAAAATGCACTCTTTTCGAGAACTGTGTTTTGACAAATGTATACAGTTATGTAACCACCAACATCACAATTAAGATACAGAACATTTCTATAACCCAGAAAAGTTCCCTTTACCGCTTGAAAGTCAATCACCTCTCCACCTACCTTGAGTCCCTGGCATGACTGATCTATTTTCTTTCCCTACAGTTTTGAACATGACATAAATGGAAACATACAATAGGTAGCCTCTGTATCTAGCTTCTTTCATTCAGCATAAAATACTTTGAAATTAAAAAAAAAATACTTTGAAATTTACCTGTGTTGCTATTGCATGCATCAGTAGTTTGTTCCATTTTACTGACAAGCAGTATTCTACTCAATGAATGTACCACAATTTGTTTATCCATTTACCAACTGATGGACTTTTGGGTTGTTTACAATTTATTATGAATAAAGCTGCTATGAACATTCACAGTCAGTCTTTGCATAGACATGTTTGCATATTCCTTCTGTAAACAATTAGCAGAAGGACTGCTTCACTGTATAAAAAGTATACGCTTAACATTTTAGTCAGCTATCAACCTGTTCCCCAAAGTAGCTGTATTCTGCATTTCAATCAGCAATATGAGATTTCCAGTTGATTTTATTTATTTATTTATTTATTTATTTATTTATTTATTTATGGCTGCATTGGGTCTTTGTTGCTGCATGCGGGCTTTTCTCTAGTTGCGGTGAGTGCGGGCTACTCTTCGTTGTGGTGCGTGGGCTTCTCTTGCTGCGGATCACGGGCTCTAGGTGTGCGGCCTTCGGTAGTTGTGGCACACAGGCTCAGTAGTTGTGGCTCGCGGGCTCTAGAGCGCAGGCTCAGCAGCTGCAGTGCACGGGCTTAGGTGCTCCGAAGCATGTGGGATCTTCCCGGACCAGGGCTCGAACTCGTGTCCTCTGCATCGGCAGGCAGATTCTTAACCACTGTGCCACCAGGGAAGCCCTGATTTATATTCTTTTCCACACTTAATATTCTCAGTTTTTGTCATACTAGTGAACGTGTAGTATCTCACTGTGTTTAATCTGCATTTCCCTGATGATGCTGAGCATCTTTTCATGTGCTTATCTGCCATTCTTACATCTTCTCTGGGCAAGTGTCTGTTCAAATCATTTGTCCATTTTTAAACAATTGGGTTGTCTCATTCCTGAGTTGTAAAAATTCTTCATATATTCTGCAACACAAATTCTTTACCTGAACTCCTTTGCCAGTCTGTGACTTGTTTTTTCACTTTCTTAACAGTGTCTTCTGAATAGGAAAAGTTTTAAATTTTAAGAAAGACCAATTTATCATTCTTTAAAGTGACTCTTGCCTTTTGTGTCCTAAGAAATCTTTACTCAAAGTCACAATAATTTTCTAAAACATTTTCTTTTAAAGGTTTTATACTTTAATTTTTACATTTAGGTCTATAATCCATTTCAAGGTAATTTTGTATATGGAGTGAGATAAGGGTCAAGATTCACCTTTTGGCAAATGGATGCCCAATTTTTCCTGCACCATTTGTTGAATGGACTCTTTCCCCCACTGAATTACTCTGGCATCCAAATCAACTGATCACACATGTGTGCATCCATCTCTAGACTGTATTCTGTTCCACTGATGTACATACCTATCCTTATGCCAGGATCACATAGTGTTGGCTACTGTAGCTGTACAATAAGCCCAGAAATCAGGTAGAGAATCCTCTTTATTCTTCTTCTTCAAAATTGTTTTGGCTCTTCTAGGTCCTCTGCACTTCCAAATAATTGTTAGAATAAGCTCATCAATTTCTACAAAAGTTTGCTCTGATTTTGATTTGGATTGAATTGAAACTATAAATCAGTTTTAGGATAACTGAAATCTTAATACTGAGTCTTCTGATTCAAAAACAGGTTAAAAACCTTAACGCTTATTAGGGGTTTTGTTCATTTCTTTTGGCAATGTTTTCTGATTTTTTTTTTTTTTTGCGGTATGCGGGCCTCTCACTGTTGTGGTCTCTCCCGTTGCGGAGCACAGGCTCCGGACGCGCAGGCTCAGCAGCCATGGCTTCACAGGCCTAGCCGCTCTGCGGCATGTGGGATCTTCCCGGACCAGGGCATGAACCTGTGTCCCCTGCATCGGCAGGCGGACTCTCAACCACTGCACCACCAGGGAAGCCCCATGTTTTCTGATTTTAAGTGTACAGGTCTTACATAAATTTTAAGTTTATTCCAAAATATTTCACGTTTTTGATGGTATTTTAAATGATAGTGCTTTTAAAATTTTAATCCCTAATTGTTTATAGCCAGTGTACATAAATTCAATGATTTTTGTACAATGACCTTGATAAACTCACTTATTGGTTGTTGTAGCTTTATGTTATCATCTTTGAGATTTTCTATGTAGACAATCATGTTGTCTGCACTGTCCTTTCCAGTTCAATTACAGAATTACCTGATTCAATGAATTTTATAATTAGAGACCAATGTATTTACTTTAAACAAACCAACTAAACACAGAATTTAAAATCTATCTAGATATCTAGTATTTATTATAAGGGTCCCCTTGACCCCTAAGTCTGAATATTTCTATACATGTAATTCTCTTAGAATTATATACAACTCGCTTTAATATCAGTTTTATGAATTGTGTTTTGGTAACATAGTATTATATTGAGGGAAGTATCCTCTCTGTGAAGATGATCTGTGGGAGTAACTTCCTTTTGATTTCAGAATCTGAAATAGTTATACTTCTCCCAACCAATCAGTTTAACCTTACAGATGCAAGGTATTTTACACCTGATTCCTCAAGTTGGCTGTTAAAAACCTGTGAGCTGGGCTTCCCTGGTGGCGCAGTGGTTGAGAGTCCACCTGCCGATGCAGGGGACGCGGGTTCGTGCCCCGGTCCGGGAAGATCCCACATGCCGCAGAGTGGCTGGGCCCGTGAGCCATGGCCGCCGAGCCTGCGCGTCCAGAGCCTGTGCTCCGCAACGGGAGAGGCCACAACAGTGAGAGGCCCGCGTACCACACACACAAAAAAAACCAAAAAAAACCTGTGAGCTTATGTTAACACTTACATAGCACTTCATGACCACATTTTCTCTCTTAACCTTGCTTGTGACTCTACCTTATTCAATTTTTCTTATTTCATATTTTAACTAATTTCATCTTGCATTACTGTAACCATCTTTCTAAATAAGAAGGGAAAAAAGTGTGTCTAGTAAAGTTCCCTAATATGTAATTATTAAGCCGTCTACCATCATATGACAACACATTCTGTATTAATAAACCATTCATGTTTATATGACATTTCAGCTTACCAATAAGGGTAGTCCAGATCCACTACCAGAACTTTGTGACTGGTCAATAAGGTCTTTTAATGATTCCCCAACTGGAATAAATGCTTCATCCTGTTCCAAGTCACGATTGTAACGGCGTCTGCTTGAGATGCTCTTGCAATAATGTCTTTCAAAAAAGCAGAAAATAATCTACATTAACATTCTAAAACTATAAAATTCTAAGGTAAGAAAAATCTTGAGGTTGTTGACACTATTATCCTTCCTTCGTCACATGGGTTCATATCCAAATTAGTCTTATCATAGAAAAATATATCCTCTGTTAAAATAATGTCCAGAAATGGAGTTTATGAGGTAGAGAGATATATACTATCTTAAAATGGAAAGACGTCCATGGTACATTGGCAAGTGAAAAAAACAGATTAAAAAACAGCATGTAAAGTATGATCCTAGCTATAAACATTTAAAAATTATATGTATCTATACTTGTCTAAAAGGATCACAAATATATCAAGTTGTATATAAGAGTTATTGCTGGGAATGTAGGAATATTTACTTTCTACTTTACATATGTATTTTCATCTGAATTTGTAAGCATGTAGTTTTATATCAAAATGAACAATAAATATACTTCCATTTTAAAAAAGTTTATGGAAAAGAAATCAAATAAGTTCACTTAATTCATTCTAATATTTTCAAAGGCTTTTTAAAAATTTTTCAAATTATGAAATGTTTCACACATGTAGGAAGGTAGAGATTAATTTATTTGGCACCCATGTGTAAGCCATTTAAATTTAATAAATATTGACATTATGCTATGTTTATTTTAGATATATTTTAAATAAATAAACATTAAAATATTTGCAGCTGCAGCCATTTCCCTCATAATTCCATTTCCCTCATTTACTCCTAAGAGACAAACACTATCCTGAAGGTGGTTATATCCTTCCTATCTATGTATTTATACCTTTACCATAAAAGTATATACACATAAACAACATCGTTCCTCTGGACACAAATGGCATATGTTGTATTAATATTTTACATCATGCTTTAAAAAACTCCTTATGTATTACTTATTTACCCATGTTGATACATGTTAAAAACAACAACAGCTCATTTTTATTGATCTTGAGTGTGTGTCAGGCACTGTTCTATGACTTACTTCATCTTTATTAAACTCGTAAGAGGTAAGTACTATTGTTTCCATTTTACGAAAGAGAAAACCATGGCCCAGAGGCTCATCATTTGTCCCAAGTCAGACAGCTGGCTAATTATTCTCCAATACTGAGGCAAGACCCTTCTGGGTACTATCACCAAAACCCCATGAATTATGAGGTTTTCAAGTCACATAGCTGGTGGGAACAGATACTATCCCCAGCCTTGTGTGAGCACTGAATACTGTTTCCTTCAATCTTTTCAGCCGTTCTTTCCCAGCCTTAGGTGGTTTCCTCACTTTAACGCACTGATCACGATTCAGCTGAATATTCTATGGGAACGTTCTGAAGATGTCTGGAGTTCTTTCTCTGTGAAACTCTCCTTTCCAGTACTCTGTACCTATGAACTATAGCTGCTGCTCTCTCCCCAGACTCTCAGCTGTATCTCCTCGATTCAGTGTCTGCTGGGCTACACCTGAGTTCTTCCTGTGTCCCGCAGCCAGAAACTCTCTTCAGGGAGTAAGCTGGGCAATCACAAGACTCACCTCATTTGTTTCCTGCTTCTCAGGGATCAGTGCCCTTCACTGGCTGATTGGCAGCTACTAGTATGCGACTGGGGCTTACTGATTACAGGTTTCACTGTAAGACAATCTGCTTGGACCATTTCACTGGACTTACTAGAGACAGAATACTCAGGTCTTTTTTCTTGGGCTAGATGGATTTTCCCCTAGAACAATCTTCTTATATGTTATCTAGAGGGAACATGCTTGGTTAGCAGGGTTCTGGAGGGTAGGGGGGCCCACAAATTAGTATGTAAATATTCACTTTACCTCCTTATTTTTATTATAATACCTCACCCTCAATAATGGGATACCATAGCTAAGAACATTTTTGTTCTTTTCAGAGACTACACTTCTAGCCTTCTGTTAGAGAGATGGTGGAAAGTCACATCATTATTCAGAAAAAGAGTAGGGATCTCAACATCTGTGGTACTTGGCATCCAAAATGGCCCACAAAATTTCTCAACTCCTGGTATGCCTGCCTTGTTTACTTCCCTTCCATAAGCAGAGCTCATCTCTGTGACCAACAGAATATGGTAGAAGTGATGGTGTCACTTCTGAGTCTAGATCATAAACAGCACTGCAGCTTCCACCTTGGTCTCCTGGATCACTCACTCTGGGGGTGCGGGGGAGCCAGGCCTCATGCTGTGAGGAAGCTCATGCAGGCAGCTCAGTAGAGAGCCTCACATCAGAGGAACTAAGGTCTCCTGCCAACTTGTGAGCCTCCGAAGCAAGTTATCTTGGAAGGGGATCTACCAGCTCCACTCAAGCCTCCAGGTGAGCGCAGCCTCTGCTGACATCTGAGCCACTCAGTCAAGTCACTCCTGAAGTCCTGACCCACAGAAACAATGAGAGATAATAACTGCTGTTTCAAGCCACTAAGTTTGGGAGTGATTTCTTAATGCAGTATTGCACAACTAATACAGCATCTGACTTTCTAAAAACAGACTTTCAAGCAATCCTCTTGGTTTTACTGCCCCCCTCAACTTCACTACCATAGATAACTGCTACTGCCAATTGAGCTTCTTGGGGAATTTTATAGTATAAACTGGTTGCTGTTTGTCTTTCTCATTTTCTAGCCTGGGATTCAGATTTCTTAGGTCTACAAAGTCACTACTCATCCATAAGCTTCACAGGTTCTACAGCTTTTTGCTGTTATCTTATCTCCTTGTCCTAGTTGGACAAAAAAGTTAAAAACTCTTTATTGCTGTTTTAGTGGGGCACAACAAAAGTAAGTATGCTCAATCTACTTCTTTATCTAAAAAGTCTATTACCAAACATTTGAATCTTTGCCAGTATAATGGGTAAAAAATATCTCAGTACGATTCTAATTTATATTTTTCATATTATGAGTATTCTTAAGTCATCTTTTTATTTTTCTTTTAAGAGCCATATGTATTTCTCTTTAGGTAAAATATATGCTCATTTTTTGGGGCCTAATTTCCCACTGAATTGATTTTTTTCTTTTTGATTTATAGAAGCTCTTTATATTTGAGAAATCAGCTCTTTGTAATATAAGCTGCAGATATTTTTCACTGTTGGTCTGTCTTCTGACCATTTATGGTGGTTTCTACCACATAGTAAAGTTTTATTTTTATGTAGTTGACACCATCAATCTTTTCTTTTTTAAGGTTTTGGTTTTTTTGCTTGTAAGTTTTGTGTCAGACTCAGATTATTTAAAAAAATTCTTCCAAGGTTTGTTCTAGTATTTTAATCAATTCAGTTTATATATATAGTTTATATATATATATATATATATATAGAGAGAGAGAGAGAGAGAGAGAGAGAGAGAGAGCGCGAGCGAGAGAGGAAGAGAAAGGGAGAGCGAGCACCCCAACCTGGCTAAAATTTATTTCAGTGTACGGAATTGATTCAACTTCATTTTCTGCCATATAGCTATCCACTCCCAAATCCATTTACTGAATAAGCCAACTTTTCCTCAGAGATCTGAAATGTTACCTTTATCATATACTAACTTTCTTTATATACTTGGGTCTACTTATGGGTCTAGTAACGAATTCCACTGATCTCTCTGTTTATTCATATGCCAGTAAGATAATATTTTATTATTGAAGTTTATGCCCTCCTCTTATTGCTCTTCTGGCAAATGTCTTCTGAAATCATGACTAAATGCAAACAATTCTGAACTGCCAAATAACTAAAGAATGATAATGCATACAGTTGATTTCTTGGGACAGGTTTTTAAATTTAGATATAAGGAAGTTCAATATTCTATAAATAAGAAAATCTTAAGTACTCATGAACATAACAAGAAGTATAATGTTGTGTCCAATTAATTGATTAGTAGTAAGGTCTTCTGTTCCCTTAAGAAAACTATAATATAGTTAATTAAAGGAGATAACCAGAAAATACAAGTTAATGGTTCCTGAAATACATTCAGTGTCAACAGTTTCTGCCTACTGGCTTTAAGAACAACTGTTTATATCTAATAGTCAACAAAATATTTTGCATCAAAATAATTATCTTACTTGTAACAAAAGCAGCTGGAGAAGATGATCATAGCAATTATGCAGACAGCCATAGAAATGAGCAAAGCCAGCCATCGAATGTTGCCATCGAAAAATGGACCTGATAATGGAAGTAAACAATGAAAAAGACATTATCTTTCGATCACATCTTAAAAGGAAAAAATAACTTGTAGTGTTGAACTCTAGAAAGCTTGCTTATTGTTAAAACCAGAGAAAATATTTTACTGAGAATCATGATTGCACTATTCTCTGCTAACCTACCTATAACAACAGGGGGCAGTGTAGGTTGTAAATACTGGTTACATAAGTTGGTCCGACAACATTCTATTGTCCGGCGTAGCTGGGCTTTTGGTGAATCCTAAAGGAAGAAAGTTAGAAAAAATTGATACACGAAACTGATAATTAATTTTTAAAATATTGATAAAATACAGTTTATAATTCAGTGAGTGAAAAGGACCTGCTAAGTTTGTGTGAAAGTGATTATTGAAAAATTTAAATCTATGGTGAAATAGTGTTGTAAAGACTCTAAAATGTTTTTTCTTAAGGAGAATGTATGTATATGGATGGTGTGTTAGAACACTAAACTATAACTTAATTACAGATAAACAAAAGTTTATATATATTTTTCACCCAAAATGTGGCATATCTTAAGATATGACTATTCATTTGTTTTTAGTAAAAAAGTATTTAAAATCATGAGATCTTTTCCTAAAAAACATGGGTAATACATTTTATTACAGTGATAAACTAGCAGGGTAAATATGATCTCATAGGAGTATTGAGACTTAGTTGGATGAAACTTAAGATCTGACTAAAAAGTGGAGCGTGTCCTAGGCCAAAGAAATGACAGGTTAGAAAAGGTAGTCAAGTAGGCAGAAGATACAGTTGATGCTGCCTATAACAACAATGTGGAAACTAATGAACCTGATACGGAAGCAAGTTGAAGTGTACGTGGTGAGGATAAGGTCAAAATATAGAAACAATATTTCTGAGAGTTTTTGGGAGACCACCAACCAGATATGTGTCCCTAATACATCAGAAAATGAGCACAGGGAAAGACTGTAGTCATGGGAACAGATACCAAAAATTATATGTGAAGTTTTATTTGATTAAAAGTACAGTATTTGAGAAGTTCTTAACTTGAATGCTGACATTTCAGCACTACCTGCAAGAAGTGCCATTCTAGACCAAAACAGTAACAGAAAGGAATTGTCTGTCATCACAGAAGTAGCAAGAATATAAGCAGAAATCAACCTTCTTATTCTTAAATATCAGATGGGCAGAAAGGAGAAACCTCGGTATAATCAGGTATTCCTTTAAAAATGTGAAAATGAGATTCCATAGGGGAATCTATATGGGATTCTATAAGGGACTTGAGATTATGTAAGAGAAGAGAAGATGGGTCAAGAGTACTTGGAAACCTCCAAAAGCACAAGTTTTACATTTTACCTAAATTTTTAACTTTCTAACAATTGTTTTTACTTTTAAATGATCATAAAAAGAAAGAGAAAAGAGAGACATGTCAGAAGTTACACAGGTGACTCTGAAAAAAATATCCCAGATCTAGAGAAAACTTACATGAAGGATGGAATGAAGAGTATACAACTAAGATGAATAAAAGAAGCGTGAAGCATCCAAGAATAGTCCAGTATGGCTAAAGTTCAAAATGAGCTCAGCCTTGCAGGACAGAAAATGGAAAGAAAAATCAGGAAGGGGTTTTTGGCAGTGCTAGAAGGAAGACCAACAAGCAATGGATGTAGTATTGCCGACAAAATACTAGGTAATGGAGGACAAAGAAAATGAACACTTCCTTAACTCTCGTTTTGTTCCAGTCTTCTCTATCAAGGATGATTGCAGGAATGAAGAAGGCAGACCAAACGCTAGTAAGTGGGATTGGTACCCCAGAAGTATGCAGAGACCCTACAATGTTTCTGTGTTCTGTCTGAATTCCCATCTTCTCAGCTAGGTGAATTACATCACAGGAAGTTGAGAGCACTTGGGAGAAGGCTGAAGGTGGTATGATTTAAAGATTTTAAAAACGAGGAGTGCTATAAACTAGATAGCTAAATGTTGTATTACTTTTAAAAGGGAAAGAAAGACTTTGCCAACAACAGATTGGGGGCAGCACAGTATTATGGAAACAACAAAGATTTGGGAACCAAATAGCTTAAATCATAGCTTTGCCATTTATTAACTTTGTGACCCTGAGCAATGAACTTACTTCTCTCTGGGCTTTAGTTTCCTCTGCTATAAGACGGAGGATAAAAAATACCTGCCTTATAGGGTAACTGGGGGAAAATGAGGTAAAATATACCAAGCACTCAGCATATTAAATGCAAATAGTAAATGCTCAATAAATTAATTCTTCTTCCTCTAGTGAATGTGACACAGATCCCAGTTGACATTCTAGAATAAGCCACAAATGTTTGTAATCTCCTGGAAGACTCAATGTGGCTTCACTGAGAACAAGCAACATGAAACTCACATCTTTCTTATGTAGGTTAACTACGTATCTGGGTAGGCAAAAGTTACGTGTGTCTAGATTATGAAGTTGGGTGACACAACCTTTCCGGTTCCTGCACTCCCTACTCCCATGCTCCACCCAAGTCCATTTGTATCTCTGGATTTAGGTAGGCAATAAAAATCCTTGTGGGGAAAAAACTCACTTGGCATTCACAAAATAGGAGATTCTAACTTATTTAGTGAGCTTGAATGGGGGGGTTGCAGGTGAGGGGGAGTGGTACACGATAAAGGAACTGAAACCAAATTACTACAAGAGATGGCAGTGCGGTTTCTGAGAAATAATTCATCCTACTGGAAGAAACAGAATAAGCCAGATTTACCTACAGAGACTGGACTGTGTGAGGGAAAATCAAGGTCTGGGTGAAGCATGGTGATTATCACTTGAACTCGTTTTGATTCAAACCTGACAGTATGTGAAAGCACTGGGAGGAAAAAGCTTAGGTAAAAGTAGCAGAGCTGTTCTGCTCAGATGAGGTGCCAGGTAAATTAAGAGCGAGGTAGAGCAAGATACACAGAAAGTGAGATAAGTGGTGGTCAACATGTTTTGTCTGTGTAACCCCTAAATGAATTCTGAAAAACAATGTATCCCCTCATACATTTTTAGACTGACACCTAAAATTTTTCATCATAAATAGCTGCAAAGAACGTACTGATAATTCCTTGCATATTGCACATGATATTTTAAAATAAAATTAAAATAACTCTTAAATCTATTCAGTAGAATCTAAATAATATAGCAATTCAATACCCATTATCATTATTTAAAAAAATAAATGGTCAAAATGCTTCTTTAACAATTGAAAATTTTATAGTGTTCCTTTTGCTCCTTGAGCTCCTATTCCGTTTCCACATTTTCCACAATAATTACGTCCTAATGTTCATGGAGAGGGGGAAGGGTAAGCCGGGCCAAAGTGAGAGGGTGGCATAGACATATATACACTACCAAATGTAAAACAGATAGCTAGTGGGAAGCAGCCGCACAGCACAGGGAGATCAGCTCGGTGCTTTGTGACCACCTAGAGGGTGGGATAGGGAGGGTGGGAGGGAGACGCAAGAGGGAAGAGATATGGGAACATATGTATATGTATAGCTGATTCACTTTGTTATAAAGCAGAAACTAACACAACATTGTAAAGCAATAATACTCCAATAAAGATGTTAAAAAAATTGTCCTAATGTAATATGTATCTTGATAAATAATTCTCCACATGAAAAATAAACATATATAATCTATTTTATTTCCTGTGATAGTATGTCTTTAAGTCAAAAAATTATTTTGGTTTGATTTATCATCACAATTATTATTAGTATAAAATTAATCAGAACTGTATATATATTATAATCTTTATTAAAATACTAATATAAAAAGAAAATTTTATTGGAGAGGTATGAGATGAATGACACTTTTAAAAAAATTACTTCATAAATTCATGGATAATTACTTATTGCTAGAATGCGAAAGTCTGGCATTAACTTTAATCCTATTTTTATCTTTTCCTTTTTTGGGATCAGTACTAAGATTCTTTGTTCACATAAACAAAAAGATGATAATGGAAGGAACTAGTTATACCATTGTCCCATAATTCTTTAGAGACCTTCCAATCGTATGCTAAAACTCCTATAATGATCCTATTAGGAAAAATTATTTTACATGATCTAGCAAATTGGTTGAAAGCAAAAAATGAAAAACGACCAGATACGCAAATATATCTGCTATCCCCGAGTTCCCCACACTGATACTTAGATTTCGAATTATAACACTGTTTGGAAACTTGAGTATTTACATTCCAGGCCACTAATCTGGAAACTGTGACAAGGCTGATGGTGAAAAGGAAGGAAGGAAAAGAGAAATTGCTTAAGAAGCTCTAGTCTCAGGCAGATCAATATTAAGCAATAGGACCTGTGGAAGTTCATGATAGGTAAACCGATCCCCTTAAAACTATCCATGTGCCTATGCGATCCTTGTGTAATGTAGTCTGTGTGCACCCAGGTATATGCGTAACCCAGTTTAAAGCCTGCTTGGTTACATCATCAATATGGTAAAAGCTAACATTTACTAAGTCCTTACTATGTGCCAGTTGTGCTAAACTCTCTGCATATATGCTACCTCTCATTTGACCCTTACAAGAACTCCTTTGCTGATGAGAAAACAACTTAAGAGAGTAAAGCTCCCGGCTCAAAGTTCCACAGCTAGCAAGAGGCAGCATGTCTATCTGAACACAGATTGTCAAGCTTAACAACTAAATTACATTGATAAATTCATTTGGGACACATCTAGTTGAGGGGGCCTGCGAGACACTGGTTACTACTGTCGAGCTCAGTGCTTTAACCACAGAGAGGTCTTTCTTCAACATTTTAAAGTGATTAAACAGTGTACTGTAGTGCGGTTGATAAATATGCAAAGAGCATAAAACTGGAAGAGACAAACAAATCAGCATCCCCCAAATCCTGACAAATTAGAGCAAAGGATTAATTTTAATACAATGAAATTTAACTTAGACAAGTATGTAACAATTGTGTAACAAAACTCATTCCATTCCCACCTACTTGTTTGTGTCAAGAAACCAACAGCACCAATAAAGAATGGAAGAGATAAGGATGAGTAGAAGCATGAGTGAAAGACATGGGGATTTCAGCTGACAGAAAACTCCATATATTTCAAGAATATGGTATGACAATCAAACCTCTAACATGAGATTTGGCTGCATTTAGGAAAAGGGAAAGGAGTTACTAATTCTTGTTTTTTCTTCTTTTCTTCTGGCCAGACCACAGTCAATTCTGCATCTTACATTGAGAAACTGAAGAGTGAGTAACTCTAAAGCTGATGATTATAAGGGGCCGTCGAAGTCATTTTGAACTACTATTTTCACTGGGCAAAGACTATAGGGTATGGGGAGTAAAGCGGTACAAAAAAAAATTTCTTCACATAGTAAAGGGCTACCATATTAAAAAGGGAATCAATTTGTTCTCTATGGTCCAAGGAAGTACAAAGGAAGAGAGACTTGCAGTCATTCAGAGGAAAAGCTTTCTAAGGATAAGGTCAGGTCATTACTACAGATGAAAAAGGTGGGCTTGGGAGGTAATGAGCCCCTGTCACTAGAGGTGTAGCAAACAGATGGGATGCAATATGTGCGAGCGTGTATGTATGTGTGTGTGTGTGTGTGTTCGCGTGCGTGCATGTGTGGTTTCTATCAACCCTGAGAACTTCTCATTAATTGGAATAATTTTCTAAAATAGCTGAGGCTTAAATTTGTTAACAAACAGCTCTCTCTGGAGCTGTTTTCAAAAACATTGGAAGGATCCCCTGGGACAAAATTACTATACAGGATTTTGAAGAGATTAGGTTTATAACCCAAAGCCATCAATATGTTCATAAACTATTACTGATCCTCTGATTCCTTTGCTGTGCTGTTAAAGTAACTCCACTGAGATCTCCTTACAAGGACTTAAGGTCTCTAAGTTGTCTCAGAGAGATGTAAAGGTTATTAACCTGTCACCTTAAAGTCTTTCCAGTCACTTTTATAATCCAGAAATAAGTGTGACAGTATCATTTTTTACAGGCTTGACAATTAAAAAAAAAGATGATTTAAAACTTATTTTAAAGTAAAATAATCTGTAATTTCAATTGGCACAATCATATAACGTGAAGCAAGAGCTAAGCTTCCTCCAATATATTTGCTTCCAGAACACACAGCAATGTGCAGACCAGGCATACTTCTCCTTGGGGAATCAACGCTTTTCTTTTCCTGTGGTCCCTCCCTTCTTTATTTCATAGGCCTCAAATTAGGTCTTACCTTGCACTGAAAATCAGATCCTTCATATTTCATACACCCTGAAGCCAATGTGGTTTCTCCCTGGTCATCTTCTTCTATGATGGCAAAGCAATGTCCATTAGTTCTAAAAGAAAAAAAGCCAAAAAACCAAAAACCAACTTCACATTGGAAAGTACTAATTAAATCTCAGTATGAATGTGACCAGTTACTGATCTGATGGCTTTTAGTTCTGAATTAGAATTACATTCACATTTGACTTACTGGCAAAACCGTACGTGTTTTAAGGCAAATGAAAATTGTCATATCTGAACTAAAACCTAAAGGTCTAATAAAAATCCTGTGTTAGGTAGAAAAGGATTTTCTATTAAACAAGTCCCACCAAATATGAAATACTATGTAACTTCTCTTTGCTAATCATAGTCATGTGATCACAGAAAGATGATTTATACAACTTTATAAAGTAAATAATCTTAACGTTTAAAAATATACTTAAAAATAACTATCTCTTTTCATCCATAAGATTTTCAGTATTCCCATACTGTACACAATAATAAATAAAAACAAACTTTACTGTGAAACATAAAAATAGATTCAATGACAAAGAAAAGTATATTTGGGAAGATCAGACTAACTAAGATCCTGAGAGGCACTTTTTATTTAACATGATAGGAAAAAAGGGAGAACTTTTGAATAGCTGAATTTTCAAGAAATTTATATAAATGGATTTGTATTTAATAAAATGTTATCGGGACTTCCCTGGTGGCGCAGTGGTTAAGAAACAGCCTGCCAATGCAGGGGACATGGGTTTGAACCCTGGTCCGGGAAGATCCCACATGCCGCGGAGCAACTAAGCCTGTGCGCCACAACTACTGAGCCTGCGCTCTAAAGCCCGCGAGCCACAGCTACTGAAGCCCGTGCACCTAGAGCCCGCACTCCGCAACAAGTGAAACCACTGCAATGAGAAACCTGTGCACCACAACAAAGAGTAGCCCCCGCTCGCCACAACTAGAGAAAGCCCACATGCAGCAACGACTACCCAATGCAACCAAAAATAAATTAAAATAAAATAAAATAAAATAAAAAATTGGAAAACCCCAGAGGGGAGTATCTTTAAAAAAAAAAGTTATCATTTTAGTACTAGTATGCCAGAATTTTCTCCTAATATATTCATTAGGCTTTCATGGGTAGGAAGAAACATCTAAAAGATTTTTTTGTGTCCCTCCTTACTGTTCATATCAGTAAGTATACTGCTTACAGTTAAAAGAATATTGCATAATTATTCATTTTCTGAAATGAGAAAATGTTAAGTGTGAGGTGAAATTCTGTTAAAATTGATGATTCCCAGTTTTACTCTGGGTTACTAAGCCTCTAACAAGTAGCCCACACAGATCAAGCAAGAACTACAGACAAGAAGTCTGGCAAGAAGTCTCTTGGTGACAAAGGGAACACTCCCCTAACAACAGATCACCCAGTCTGCCACAGTAAAGTCAACCACCACCAGCACAAACAACAAATCTAAGACATGGTGAACCATCATACAATTTCAGTGTTTTATATGTATACATTTTGGCTTTATAGCTGGTCACATTCAAAGAGCATAAAATTATTAGGGAAATACAAATCAATAATTATTGATTATTACACCTTTATAACAGGGGGACAACTGACTGATGAGATTGAGTCGTTCAGGGAATTTTTTTGGCTAGTAAGTCAATTCTTCAATGTCCCCCAAGAATATGGAATAGAATTACATGATCATATATAAATATTAATTAGTTAACATGAAATTAAGTAGAAAAATTAAAGTGGTTATATAAATCAGATTTGGATTTGGGAGTTCACATAAGAAAATAACACAAAATTAATTAAATATCACAATATCATTCTTATAGACCTGCAAAATATTTCAACCAATTTATTTATTTAATAGGAAGGTTTTTTAAAAAAAATAACTTATTTATTTATTTATGGCTGCATTGGGTCTTTGTTGCTGTGCACAGGCTTTCTTTAGTTGAGGTGAGCGGGGGCTACTCTTCGTTGCGGTGCGTGGGCTTCTCATTACGGTGGCTTCTCTTGTGGAGCATGGGCTCTAGGCATGCGAGCTTCAGTAATTGTGGCACGTGGGCTCAGTAGTTGTGGCTCAGGGGCTATAGAGCACAGGCTCAGTAGTTGTGGTGCATGGGCTTAGCTGCTCCGTGGCATGTGGGATCTTCCCAGACCAGGGCTCGAACCTGTGTCCCCTGCACTGGCAGGTGGATTCTCAACCACTGCACCACCAGGGAAGCCCCTATTTCAACCAATTTAGAATTACACGGTTTTAGGTGAATTTTCAAGGTTTATTTCTGGTAATCTCTAAGTTTTCTACAATGACTATCAATCACTTTATGATAAAAAGATCACTAAATAAACCCAAAATGCTAGACAAATACCAGATTTCTTTTAGCTCTTTAAAACCTATATTACTCTAAGGAAATAACCATCAATCACTTAATAGTAATAAATGTTCCTATATAAAAAACAAGAAGCTTTTGGCTCTTTGGAAAAACCATATAAAGTTAAAGAAACAAAATTCAGACAAAGTAAACGATTCTTAAAATAGTACCAATAGTACTAATAGTACTATTCTCGTAACTTTAAGAAGAACTGCATAAAATACTTACATGCATGTGTTATTAATAGCATCATCCGGGCAGTGTCCTGAGCAATAGCACTTTAAAAAAGGCAAGGTATCCTCTGGTGCTAAGGTTACTCCATTTTCTGACTTTTTCTGGTCGGAGTCTGATTTCATCCCAGTACCATGGAGCATACTGTCTAGATTCTGCCCTGCATTCAAACATGAAGTTGTAAATAAACCATTCTGAAAAGCTAATTCTTTTATTCCAATTTTCAGTGAGAAGTTTCTAAGCTTTCTTATTGTATTAACTGCAGCTAATGTGTGTTTTAATTAAAAATAAATTTCATTCATATGATTAACATTTATTAACAGCCTAAAATGCACGGAAAAACGATCCCAGGTATTGTGGGATATATGGAGATGATTATGCCACAATTTTTGCACTAGTGAAAGACAAACAAGAGTGGCACAAGGTAGAATATGGTCATAACTTGTAAGAAAGGTACAAAATGGAAAGCAGTTTCAGAGAAGAGCGAGATTACTTCCAATCATTAAAAAATATGTATAGCTGATTCACTTTGTTATACAGCAGAAATAACACACCATTGTAAAGCAGTTATACTCCAATAAGGAGGTTTAAAAAAAAAAAAGGCAAATTACAGTTCTTTTTTTAGACTCTGGTTCAAAACTTGTGACTAGTTTAAAAAAAGTAAAGTCCTTTATTTGTACCTCTATGTGGAAGTGAAACTACTAAGCATCTTGCTCTGGATTTTAATTGCTTAAGTAAGGGAATTATGAGAGCATGGGGACTAATCATATTATCTGGTGCCTTTTATCTCAAGGTCATTGGTTCAAATCCAGACTACGCTGCCAGAAAATGAAGGTCACTGTAGGGCAGTAGTTGGCACATGGAAACAGAACTGTGTTCTTGCATTAGAGTCTCGTAGACTCAAATGACAGATACTGTCATATTTGATACTGATTCTTTCAGGCTGAAAGCAGAACAGAACTAAAACAACGTTTTAGTAATTCCTTTCTCCCTCTGAATCAGCTGAAATCAGCTAGGCTACTCCTTGTAGAGTTGATCTTCATGGAATGAAATGTAGAGCTAAAACAGGTATAAAATATTAAGAGAACTGTGTATGTATTTCATTATAGATGTTAAATAAGTGGTTCAAGGCATAATGTGAACTTGACTTAAAATTTAGCCGTACTGGTGAGATGAACTTGAAAAAAGTAAAAGTAATACATACACCACACATTGATAACAGGAAAAGAATGTGCTGCTAAATAAATTTTAGTGATTCCATGCCATAAATTTCAATAATGTTCACTTAATCCTCTAAATTGCTACAAAACGTAGACTTCATTTATGTTAAGAGCATCAACGAAAAAAAGGGGCGGGGAAGAGTTTCAGGAAGGGAAGAAATCCACTGGGCTAGAAATGAGGAAATCTAGATTCTGGTCTACTATGTTCCTCCACCATTTATCTAGCTGGATGATCGTGGACAAGCCATGTCATTTCAAGCCTCATTTACTCAATAAGACCATAGGACTAAAGCATATCTGAGGTCTCTTAACCAGTTTTAAAATCATATTACAACAACAGAAGGAAGCATCAATTTAACTATGGAGACCAAATGGCAAACAATATATTTACGCACGCAATTAGTTTTTCAAGAATCTAATGATACATAGAAAAAGCAGTATAGTGTGGCAGAAATAACACTGAAATAACAGTGAGAAGTCAAGGATTCAAGTCTTGAATATCTCCATTGATACGTTAGTCTCTGAACCTCAGGTCTCTACCTATAAAAAATGATGATAATAATTTCTGCCCAATTCAAGAGATTATATATAGATCAAATGAATGTATAATAAAGGGCTTAAATATAAAAGTGTATAAATGAAGATATTACTAATAACAAAGATCATACTAAAAGATCACCAATACCTGGAAAATTCAAAGTTACAGATGGTTAATACACATAACTTCCTAGAACACTGTTTGAATTTAAGAGATAGAAATATTTTAATTATAATAATTTGCATCTGAAGTTTATATTATCTCAAATATTAATTAACAAAACACTGATTAGAGGCCAACTATGTGCAGGCAAGTTACTGAATGTTGGAAACTGATGTGGTCCTTGAGAAACTTGGAAGGAGACAAAGGTGTATGTGTGTGGAGGGGATAAGCACATAAATAAACACAATTCAAAGAGTGATATAATACAAAGGTGCTATGTAAACAAAGGAAGGAGCCAATAACACAAACTCATCCTAGGGTGTCAAACGCAAAGAAACCTGAGCTATAAGTTGTAAAATTTCACTAAATAGAGGCATGGATACAAAGAAAAATAGCTAGCAACAGCCTCTCTGTACTCTCTCCCTAGATGACAGCACTTATTCCCATGGTTTAAATAAATCTCTTCGTTGATGGTTCCTAGATTTACCCCTTCAGCCTTGACTTGCTTAAGTAACTCAAAACTAACTCGTCTAAAATGGAATGCTTGACTTTTCTCCTCAAACCTGGTCCTCTCCAGGTCTTTGGCTCACCCTCCAAGATATATCTCACTTTTTCTCATTTTGGTCTAGTTCCTGCTATTACCCAGGCCCATCATACCATGTCACTTCCAAGACAAGACACTGATCTCCCTACTTCTGTTTTTGCCCCCTCCAACCCACTTCCCACATAGCACAGAGTTATCTTATAAACCTAAATCTGATCCTGTCATTCCCTGCTTAAAACCAATTAATGGCTTCACATACACTCAGAATAAAATCCAACCTCCTTCACCAGGCCTATTGAAGACCCGCAGGATTTGGACCCTGTGGACCTCTCTCTCCATCATGCCCAAACATACAGCCCTGTGTCAGTTCCTAGAACATGCCAATCTCTTTCTACACACAAGTCCTGTGTTTACAAAGCATAAAATTATGAGTCCTGGTGTGGGCTGGAGCTATGGGTTATATATATAACACCACTCTAGCAATCCATAGTAATCTCTAAGAAATAACTTTTTTTTTTGGCTGCTCTTCGCGGCATGTGGAATTTCCCGACCAAAGATTGAACCCGTGCCCCCTGCAGTGGAAGCAGGGAGTCTTAACCACTGGACCACCGGGCAAGTCTTAAATACCATTTTTTCGACATTGGTTTTAGTTCTTTTCCTTAAGAGCAAATACTTTTATCTTATTATTTGAAGGGAACTATCAAACTAATCTTCTTTGAAAGGAAATGTAACAAATTTTGCTTATATTTCAGAGAAATATAATGCTTACTAAGATTTTTCACTTATGCCTGATAACTAATTACCAATTTATTTCATCTAACAAAAGTTTATCGGGACTTCCCAGGCGGTCAGCTGGTTAAGATTCTGTGCTTCCACTGCAGGGGGCACAGGTTCGATCCTTGGTCGGGGAACTAGGATCCCACATGCTGTGCAGTGTGGGCAAAAAAAAAAAAAAAGTTTATTATATAACAACTTAGGATGGGGAATGAGAATTTTGTATCATATTGTCTCTATGTGATCTATATAGATTAAAAAAATTTTAATACTAAATACTGATTACCTGGGAGTAAGGTAGCAAATACAAATGTTACTATTAATTTAAGTCATCTTCAAAACTATGATAGCTTTGGTCGATACTGATCAACAAGGCATCTAACAAAAGACATTAAAATAAAGATGTTTTATTAAATAATGTGGTGTTTCACACAAAAATGTAGCTTTTGCAAGAGTGCTTTTATATTCTCAGTATGGGTACTAAACAAGGGTACTAAACCTAAGACAAAATACAAAGAAGCTACAGATTTCATTATTCTGTTCACTCAAATGAAAATGTCAAAAGATTTATGCTGTTAATCATAATTCTTATTAGCAGATTTTAATCATCACTCTGAACAAAACATGAAGAACAATCTGTGAAGGTATAAACTTAAAGAGAACGGAGATGTTCAGTAAGTTCTATATAAAATCATTTTGCCAAATACCACTATCTCTTCAGTTTAAAACATTGTCCTAGGGCTTCCCTGGTGGCGCAGTGGTTGAGAGTCCGCCTGCCAATGCAGGGGACGCGGGTTCGTGCCCCGGTCCGGAAAGATCCCACATGCCGCGGAGCGGCTGGGCCCGTGAGCCATGGCCGCTTTGCCTGCGCGTCCGGAGCCTGCGCGTCCGGAGCCTGTGCTCCGCAACGGGGGAGGCTACAATAGTGAGAGGCCCGTGTACAGCAAAAAAAAAAAAAAAACAAAAAAAAAAAAACAAAAAAAAAACATTGTCCTAATTAAACCATACAGGGAAAAAGCTCATATGCAAATATATAGCCCATCTGATCCTAAAAGTCATCAAAATAACTTCTGTTTGGGAGTTCTAAGCTGTGAATGCATAGTGTAAAATTACAATATTAGTCATAAATAAAACTTTGAGTACTCTGAAGAAATTTTAACATTTGGCACACAGAAATTCCATTTATGTTTCTCAACTCTTAACAACAATAAAATGTTTTTTAAAAATTGACATTTATTCCTTATTGTATTTTAAAGGGGAGAGGTATTTTAAAACTAAGTCTTGAGTACCTATTATCCTTAGGCACTAGGTCACCTACTTTATTTTATATTTTATCTCATTTAATCCTCATAAGACCTGGTGTTGTACATCATAATGCCTATGTTACAGATAATACACAAAGTTCAAAGAGGCTGAGATTTTATACAGACTTGAAAATGTTTCTATCATAGTGAAGTTCAAAAATTATTTGGCATGTGTTTGTTCTTTGCCTCTATACTTAAAAGCTATTGGCATACTGGGCCTAACTGTTCAAAACGGGACATGAGTTGAAAGAGCGGTCCTAAGAATGAGTGTTTTTTATATACAGAAATAAATTACTAAAAAAGAGATAAGATTGCTTAAATGAACACTGATTTACCTTGAACATGAGAAATGATGAACAGATAGGCTCCCAATAATCTGATGTAAATATACAGCTGAGTCATTGTTCAATTTTAACGTACTCTGTACACTGTCACCTTTAATAACTAGTCTTGTTATGTCACTAATTTAAAAGACTTTCATTCAATGAGATTTTCTTATAAAAGGTCTCGATCACTTGACAATGACTCCAGCTTCCACTGCTTTCTCTTGATTCCTGAAAGATAAAAATATTAAGAAGGAAATGAATATAACTGAATTCTGGAATGTTTTCAAAAACTAGGAGAGGAAAAACAAATGCCCAAACATACCTTTAAACAATGTAATACATTATTAAAGATTAATGTTATCATTGTTAAAAAAAAAAGTCACTGTAATTTAAAAGCTTAAATAATTTATTAATAGGTTGCCACCTCTCCTGACCTTAGATTAACCATATGTAAAATAAGATAAGAACACTAATAATCTTAAGTCTTTTCTGGCTGCTCTAAAGTAATTATTTTATTGCTATTAAGAAAATTTCTAAATATATTAAGAATAAAACAGGAAGAGCTGAATTTAGAACACTAAGCTAGGACTTCCCTGGTAACGCAGTGGTTAAGCATCTGCCTGCCAATGTAGGGGACATGGGTTCGAGCCCTTGTCCGGGAAGATGCCACATGCCGCAGAGCAACTAAGTCAGTGCGCCACAACTACTGAGCCTGCACTCTAGAGCCCACATGCCACAACTACTGAAGCCCACGTGCCTAGAGCCTGTGCTCCTCAACAAGAGAAGCAACCACAATGAGAAGCCCCCGCACCACAATGAAGAGTAGCCCCTGCTCGCTGCAACTAGAGAAAGCCTGAGCACAGCAACAAAGACCCAAAACAAACCAGCCAAAAATAATAAATAAGTAAATTAATTAATTAAAACATAAAACAGTAAGCTACTCATAAAAAATTTTTCAATCCTAGTAGATGTGATAAATAAAAACAACTTGAATCTTTCTAATAAATAATGTATTCTATAGATAGAAGGCCGACCTAGAAAAACATTTAAATATGCAGCATGCTTCCTCATTAAAGCAAAAACATTAGAAATGTATCTTAAATGAAATTATTTACCTAAAATACTACAAATCTGAATTCATTAGGATAAAACTGAGCTTTTCATATGGATCACATGAAACATAACCTCCCCAATTAAGGTTTGGCAATTATAAGATAGTTAAAGAGGTAACAGAAAAAAAGGTTAGTTTGTGTAAAGATGAATATGATTCTGTTTCTTCTCTCATCCTGCTGGTTCAGGCAACTGATTTTACTGACGTCAGCCTGAATTATTCCTCAATGAAAATGATATTATTTATTTGTAACACAATTATCCTGGCATGATTTCTACCATAAATATCCCAAGCTTTCTATGTTAACTAAGAATTTTTCACTTTAACTAGCTCTCCAAAGGCACTTAAGAGTATTGAGGAAATAAGATATACAGTGAGATGTCATTTATATTGTACATTTTATATATGGCTTATTCTAAAATCTCTAATTTCTCTACTATGAAATTAATTTGATTTCCATATACATAATGTTGAGAGAGTAAGATGTAAAGTCTAAAATTATTACAGAATAACATCTGTAATATGAGTTAACAGTATTTGAGAAAACTCAGTTCTTGAAATTATGGGATACTTGTTCCAGGTTTCAAATTCAAAAGAAGTTTCCAGTATATTTCCAACATTGAACTCTCTCCTTATTTCTATTTGCCTATTAAATATCTCCACTAGGATTACATCCCACCTGTCCAAATCAAACTCACTAACTTTCCTTCTCATTGCTCTAGACCTGCCTCCTCCTCCTCCACTTGCTATCACAGAGGAGGGTGGTGTCATCCCTCCAGTCACCCGTGCCAAAAACCCTGGTATCATTTCTGCCTCTCTTCCTAGCTCTCACTCTCTCCCCATACCTTCACTCATTTATTCATTCACTCACTTATTCACCAACAGTGTTTTCTGAGTATGTATTATACATCAATGCAAGGGGCTAGAAATAAAAATATGAGTATGACAGATTCTACTTCAAGGGCCTCATATTCTTGGTCAGGAAACGGACTGCTATGACTGGTTCCATCTTTCAGTGTCACTGCTTCTTCATCAGTTTATTTAAGCTAATATGTGGTCCTGTCTCATTACAGGTACAACCAAGGCATCCTGCAGTACAGTCGATGAGACCCTAAGCACCTGCCACACTCACAGTCCCTTTCAGAGGAAAGGGATCATGTGTGATTCCTTCTACACAAACATCTGTGACTCTACCACTCTCCGCACAAGTTTAAATCCTGGATCTGCCTTAAATAAGTAACTTCACCTCTCTGGATGAGTTTCCTCATCTGTAGAACTGGAATTATATTAACTCACAATTATTTTGAGAACTACATGAGGTAATAGCTAACATATATTCACCTCTATGTGGCAGACCATTACAATGCTTTGAATATATTAATATTAATTTACAGAATCATCACAACCACCTTGTAAGATAGGCACAATTTATTATTTTAACTTTACAGATGAGGAAACTAAGGCAAGTGGAGTTTAAGGAATTTATCAAAGATCACACAGCTGGTAAGTGTCAGGGCCATAATTCTAATCAAGAGGATCTGATTCTCGAGCCCATGTGTTAACTGCTACCCTATGCTGCCTTGCTGGATATTTTACATACATTACATAATGTAAACTATACATTATAAAGTATTTAGAAAAGCCTGGTACAGAGTAGGTACTTAATAAAAGTTTCCTCCTCTCAGACATGTTTATAACATACTTGCCAACCTGGCACAGGAAGTAACAGGTGCTCTCCACGACAATCCCATCTGCAAGACATTTTTATACACTAAAAACCCTGCAACAACTTGTATGGAGAACAGCTATCAGCCAAGAGAAGGCTAAAGGTAAAATGGCTTCAAGTGCCTCATTTGTAATCTAACAATGGAAGCCCCTAATCTTTAAAAGAAAAATGTTAGGTTTTAGTTGACTACAAGCTCAATAAGCATCAGTGCTTATGACAATTCTAAGACATGAAGGCAATCTAATCAAGCATTGATAGAAGCACACTGCCATAATCAAAGAGGGTAACCATCTTACTTTATCCCACCTGGTCAGGCCTCAAATACTTTAGAGAAGAATGACAAGAATGCAAAGGATAGAGAAATGACTACACTTGAGATACAACTGAAAGGACCAGGGATCTTTGCTCACAGAGTATCAAAGGAATAAAGTGTGAATGTACCTCTGCCAAGGACATGACAGGCATGATGCAAACAAGACTAGACCAATTAAATGACTTATCAGATTCCCTCCAGCTCTGAATTCCTGAGTGAATAGTGTTCTCACTATTGAATGTTAATTTATTTCCCAAATATTTATTAAGTGCCTATTATATACATGATTCTGTATGAGACACTGAGAATATAGTGAGAGAGCAAAACAGACTGAGCCTTCATGGAGTTCACAGTCAAATAAGATAATTAAGATATTTAGACATCAAACAAGACAATACAAATGATACGTGATCACAACTTGAGGTGAGTGCAAAAAAGAAAAGTACCAGGTCCTTCAGGGACATGGGGAGTGACCTAATCTAATTCAGATAGAGTGTTCAAGGGAAGCAATGTAGAAAAGTGACATTTAAGGTGTAATCTGAAGAATAAAAGAGTTATTTAGTCAGGTAAAGACACGAGGTTGGGGAGGGGGCTTGTTCTAGGGGTAAGGAACAGCCTGCTCAAAGATCTTGAGGCAGAGAAGAGCAAAGGAGAACACAATGTTTCTGAAATGTTGAGAACAAGGGTTAATGTAGTGGAAGATGAGGTTGAAGAGACAGAAAAGTCAAGGACCAGGTCAGGCAAGATCATATGAAGGATTTGGGATTTAAATGTAAGTGGGATGGGAAGGCAATTATCTGGTTTCTCTGTAATGAACTGGAGGGGACAAAAGCAGAAGGAAACAGACCATTAAGAAGGATATTGTAGCAGTTTAGGAGAGGGACAATAGTGGTTAAGCTTAGGGTGGTGGTGGTACAGTGGATGGAGTCAAGATATATTTCACAGATTCAGTAGGCCTTGGTAATGGATTAAATGTGGGGGTAAGGGAGAGTGAGGGGGTCAAAAAAGATCCCTACATTTCCGGCATGAGCAATTACCGAAAATGGGGACAAATGGATTTTGAAAAAAGTGGGGAGAAGAGATCAATGGTTCAATTTTTGGACATTTGAAATTACTCAAAGGGAATGTCTAATGGGCATTTTTTTTTTTTTTTTTTTTTTGTGGTACGCGGGCCTCTATTGTGGCCCCTCCCGTTGCGGAGCACAGGCTTCGGACGCGCAGGCACAGCGACCATGGCTCACGGGCCCAGCCGCTCCGCAGCATGTGGGATCTTCCCGGACCGGGGCACGAACCCGTGTCCCCTGCATCGGCAGGCGGACTCTCAACCACTGCGCCACCAGGGAGGCCCTGTCTAATGGGCATTTGGTTCTGAAACTTAAAGGAAACTTTTGAGACTGAAGATATAAATCTGTTATGTCAACAGCATAGAGATATTTAAAGCTACAGTTCTGTATGAGATGGCCTTCTAGAATGAAAAGAGAAGAAGGCACCAGAACACCAATGTTCATTTAAAAATTAGATTAATAAAAGCATTAACATCATATGTATTTACTTGGCATTCACTGATAAAAATAAGTTCATGGTCCAGGATCCATCATGTACAATATTAATATAGTATACATTACCACAGCTGGAATAAAAACTAATATTCATAAGTGATATTTTTCACAGTTAAAAAAACCCCACCAATCTACCAAAAGATCATTACGGTGATCTAAAATATGTCCACAAATGCTCTGACACTATCTTCAAAAGGTGAAGCCTAATTTCCTCCCTTGAATTCCCACTGGACTTAATGACTCACTTCTAACAAAATAAAATAAGGTGGAAACGACGGTTTGTCTTCTGAAACTAGATCATAAAAGGCACTTCAGATTCCTCCTTGCTCACTCTTAGGGAAGCTAGCTGCCATGTCAATAAGGACACCCACGCAGCCTTATGAAGAGGCCCATGTGGCAAAGAACTCAGGCCTCCTGCCAACAGCCATGTGAGTGAGCCACCTTGGCCGTGGATCCATCGGTGCCAGGGAAGCTTTCCAGTAACTGTAGCTTCATAGACATCTTAACCACAATTTATGAGACTTTAAACTAGAACCATCCAACTAAGCCTCTGGTGGACTCCTGATGGTCAGAATGAGATGATAAATGCTGGATGTTTTAAGCTGCTAAGTTTTTTGGTAATCTGTTGGGCAGCAGTAGATAACATTCATTGCTATAATAGAGTCAATTCCAAGAAATTTGTTGAAATAATAAAAGCCTAATCACTATAAGTTATTGCACAGTCAACCAAAAGACAGAAGTCTGGAAGGCATAGTCAAGTCAGAGTATAACAATACAAGTATAACATAAATAGGGAATTCCCTGGCAGTCCAGTGGTTAGGACTCCACGCTTTCACTGCCAAGGGCCCGGGTTCAATCCCTAGTAGGGGAACTAAGATCCCGCAAGATGCGTGGTGTGGCCAAAAAAAAAAAAAAGTATAACATAAATAGTCACAATGCTCAAAGAACTAACTGGATAATACAACTAACATCTTTCTTTCAAAGGAGTAACCAGAGTATATTCTTTGTTTTTAAATTACCTCAATAAGTAAGGCTCATTTTTTTGTGGGGGAAAACCTGTCCCTAGTTCCACACTATACACGGTTACATTTGCCCTTTTAAACTATGGATTCCATAACGATGACATCACTTCTGTGTTCTAGGTAAAGGCACTTTTCATATAATATCCTGGCAAATTTAAGAAAGTTAAGTTCTGATGTCAGTCTATTGGTTTCAAAAATCAGCTCCAGTATTTATTTGCTATGTAATTTTGGGGAAGCTACGTAAGCTATCTAGGTCTTGGTTTCCTTAGCCACAAAATGGGGACAATATTACTAACCTAAATGAGTTAGCGCCTTGCATCTCGGTATTAAGCACTCAATAAATAACAGATGTTAGTTGTAACTGTTGTTATTCATAACAGAAGTACTGATGATTTCCCCTTTATTTGTCCTAGCATATTAACTATTTCTAAAATTATGATATAGCAAAAATAGTAACCTTATTTTGCAACCATTCTTGAAACTGAGTATTTTATAATTCTAACATCTGAAAATAAAAAATATTTTAAATTCCTAGAATAATTCACTGGAATTTTTATATGAAAATTAAAAATATCTGATCATGCAATGTTAAGAATATAAGGAAATGCAGACATTTGAAATGCCACATGATCAAAATTTTTAAATTTTAAATAGCTTTTAAAATTTCATATTTAAAAGCTATTATTAAGTAGTCCAAAAAGGCATCTAAATACATTTACTTTCCTTTGCTATATACACAGGTTGGTGGCTTCTTTTTCAGGATAATAAGACTACAACATTACTCAATAAAATATAAATTATTTTTAAATAAAAAAATTTAAAGCTTTGCAAACAGCAAGAAAGTTAAACCAATAGTTCAATCAGGATTTAAAAAAAAAACAAAACAAAACAGGAAAAGGCTGAAGTCAGCTGAAAAAACAGACTAAAGTCATTCTTTCATCTTCCCGTTAAGCCCCCCACCCTTAATTTTTACTTTCTAGTAGTGAGGTTTGGGAATTTTCAACAAGCTGGCTAACTGCCAACTCCATAAAGTAGTAAGGAGAAAACTCCCCCTTCCAGGGGTCCCTCCCCCTAGGCAGCTCCAGGCGCCTTGTCTGACAAGCTTTCTGAGGACTAGACTCACTGCAGACTTTCTGGCTCCACAGCCATTGTTTGCACGGCTGCTTTGCTCCTGATCCAGAGTTTGGATTAGCATAAGAATATTGTCTTTTCCCTTAACAAGCAACTCATCCATCCCCTCCCCATTTCTAACCTCCAACCCCATCAATTCCTAAACTAATATATACACATACAAATGGAGAAACACTACTCAGGTTATTTTTATATCAGTGTAAAAAAGGCCACCCAAATCTAAACATAAACCCTTAAAAAATAACATGCTTAAATAAATAGTTATGAGTGTATCTGTGGTAATACACAGGAATCTCACCAAAAAGCCTGCCTTGGAGTCCATGCTGTGAGAACTTGTGATGGGTGAGACATTCATAATGAGAACTTTTGTACAGTCTGAAAAAGGAGCTAAGAGAACCAACCATCTAGCTAAATTCTGACCTACAGTAGGGATGGGGAAGTTCCACTTCATAAAGACATTTCTAACTGTGATGCCTTCATCTACCCTGAGGTCACTAATTTCATCATCACCCTTGAAATTACCTTCTGACTAGACCTTCCTTTCCCCAATGCTCAATTATTTATTCAAAGCAAATTTAACAACTTTTAACCTCTGTATTTCTGCTCAATTGTCCTCTCTTCATTCAAAACCTTTCACTTTCCTTCAGTGCCAAGAAACTGTTCTCCCCAACACAAGTAAAATTCTTCCAGGAACAGAGACGTAAGACAAACTAGTATGGCATTATTATAGTTGATGCACTTAGATGTTTTATATCCCTCAGTGGGGGCCTCAATATTAAATGCACAATAAATGCTTCTTTGTTTATGAACTATTTTAAAAAACGGGATAATCTATTTTCAAAACACCATTCAACTTTGTACTACAAATTCACTAACCTAGTTTCTCCAAAGCTTTTTTGTTTGTTTCATCTTATTAAACAAAAAAACCTCACAAATAATTAGAACTAGATTATGCTATATACCAATCTTTGGTACATCAGTGCTCAGAAGAAATTCTTAATGCCAGCAGTTAATTGAGGGGGTCTGGGTGTTATTCTTCTGTCTCTCCTCTGGAATAGCACAAATGACAAAAAAACAGGTAAAGTGAATCAGTAGTTGCAGAAATGCCTAGGAGGCAACAGAATTTGGTAATCCCTATAGGTATATTATGAGTAATGGTAAACAATACTGTCTTTGTTTCTGCACAATATTTTTATAGAGATAAAATCAGTATAATGTGGTTACTGAATAGTTCAGGGTCTAGCATAATACAGATCTAGGTCTTCTGTGCCAATTAAGTGAGAGAAAATCATATATAGTGTTTAGTGGCAACTTTATGTTAGCACATCACCATCTTAATAATTTGCAAGTTAGTTTCACATGCCTTATACCATATGTATATGACCCTTACAGTAAGTAAAATTATTCCTACTTTTACAGAGAAGAGACAGGTTCAGGAAGCTAAAGTGACCTGCTGAATTCTATACAGCTAGTAACTTGAAGCAAAAACTAAAACCCAGGTCTTTTATTCCCAAGTGCAGTGTTTCATCCAGTAAGTACATCAAAAGGGAAATAGGAAGTTATTCTTTATTGAGCCACATAAGATTTTATTTCATCTTCACAACTCTGCAAGGAAAAAGTGAAGCTCAGCAAAGTTAAGAAACTTGCTCAAGTTCACACAACCAATAAGTAGCAAGTCTGCTGCTGAGAAAGCTCAAATTCCATTCACTATTGCATAGTCAGGAGCGACAGGTAATGAGAAAAAAATGGAAACTACGGTGCCCCGTATTACACTATTGCTTTTCAGCAAAAACAAAGCAATAACAAGCCCCCCCCCCCACCGGCCCCCAAATAAAACCTAACCATTCTGCTTTGTGATGCTGACCTGGGATACCACTAACAAGTCTTTTACCAGCTGGTTCCTTGATAGGTTCTGCCAAAAGGGGAGGGAAGAAGGGACTTTCATCTTTCTGACTTTGTTTGTTGTTCCTGTCAGAGTTATCTGAACTACAGCCTTTGCCATAGCAGCAGCAGTAGATTCCATTTCCAGCTTCCTTCCACACTCCCAGAACCAGCCTCATGGCCCCTGTTCAGACCCAACTGTGCCTACACCTCAGGGTCTGAGTGCCAGCGCCTCAAGACCCCAGAGCAGGTCCTCGGGAGCCGGCAGTAGCTGGGCTCTGAGCTCCCTCAACAGAGGACTGGGTCAGGGCTCCACAGGGGCACTCCTCCAAGCTTCTAGGTTCTGAAACCTCAGCCTCTTAAGGGTGGTATTCGCTTCCCACAATTAGTATTTCAGTTTAATCCCAGTGTTCCTTTAGCTTTTTCAATCCTCCAATACCTGTGTAGTCAACTCCCTACACCAAATTCTCTCTGTTAAAATAACCAGTGTGGTTTCAGCTTTCCTGACAGGGCCCTGATTGATACAAATACTTTCAGAAAACAGATCTCAGAGGGTAACTGACTGACTATATCCACACATACTACATAAACATTTTTTAATATATTCACTTCATCAAAGAGGTCTAACATTTCCTAAGTGCTTACAAAGTGTGTTTTAATATATATTCAAAGAGTATTCTAAGATATTCTGACTTTAGGAATGAATTCTTCTAGACTCAGTACCTATTTCACTTTTCCCACCACAAGTAATTTTAACCTATCAAAGTCAGAAATTTGTTCAAGATTGGGTGGTCTTTCTGTTCTAACCTATGTGACCCAAGTCAAAATGCTTGAAAGAGCACCAAAATTTGGCTATCAAAACATTTCTCTTTTCCTTAGCGATACATTTAATCAAAAACTTCTGGAATTAACTCAGTAAATCCCTGTGGCCAAAAAATTAATTCAAATGCTATATCAATTTTTAAGGAGAATATATCTAACTTCTAGAACTGGGGGAAAAAAGTCAAAGCAGAACTTCAAGAATAACAAAAAACAAACCCATTTTTCACTCAGGAAACCAAATCAAAGTATATCTGTATTTATGTCCTCAATATGAAACACCCTTTCAAAAAGAGTCACAAGTTTCTGCAAGTTTGTACCTCCCTAAGAAGATATGGAAATATACAGGTGATTTTTCGGTTGGAACAATGACTGGGGTAGGACAGGACACAGAGTGACCAGGGCCCAAAATGGAAAATGCAATGCAATGTGCAAGGACAATCCCTCAAAACAAAGAATTGTCTCACCCAAATGCCAATAGGGATCTCCTTGTGGAGAAACAACTATTCTTGACGAGAACGACCTATCAGATTCCATTTTGTTTTCGCCACGCTACAAGGCTTGCGGGATCTTAGTTCCCTGACCAGGGATCGAACCTTGGCCCTCAGCAGTGAAAGCACAGAGCCTTAACTGCTGGACTGTCAGGGAATTTCCTCTTAGGTTCTAGATATTCAAAAAGCAATAGTTTTAGGCCTCTAAGAAGAAAAATTATCTTAATCAAACTAATGTCTGAATGCAACTTTACTTTTACTTTACTTTTTTTCCTTCTCATTTGACCACTTTACAAAAGGAATCATATTCTTGCTGTGTTAACCACAGTGCTTGTACAATGCAAAAGTAATTTAAAAATCAACCATTTTTCTCCACTTTTTTTCCTCTATCTACAACTTTAAAAAATTAATTGTACACAGGTTTCCCTGAAGCACCAGAAGTAGAGGCTCTGTCCTAGGCCAAGCCAATCAGCATATTCTATCTCCTATGCCACAATGAAAAGTTCAGGGGTGAGCCGTACTAACATGGTCTAAGGACTTCAGCTGGCCCTGCAGAGATAAAGTCACTCTTTCAGATTGAACATGAATAAGAAAATAGCAGCTGCTGGCAGCTACGTTGGGACCAGAAGGGGAACTAGAGGCAGAGCTGGGAGAGTAAAAGAAGCCAGATCCTTGGAGCTATCAATGAGCTGCTCCAACAACCCTGCCTGACACCTGGATTGCTTAAGGACTTTTCAGTTAACAGCCAATAAATTCTCCTTATATTTTAGGTCAGAGAGAGATAATTTTTCTGATATAACCAAATATTAAAGGAAAAGGTACACTTGAGTATTCTGGGTTAGATGAGCATAAAATTAGTACTTCTGAGTAATGTCAAATATCTCAGAAAAAGATACTCAATAACACATATGCAAAAAAAAAAAAAGACTGGTACAAGATAGAATTACTTTTAAGATAGCTCAAATAGTATAAAAATTTACTTAATAATGTAATCAGCAGCTATATAATTTATCATTCCTGGTCTTTCTCCTCTTACCCCCTAAATCTGCTAGACCCTTGGTCTTTCTCACCATAACTAACAGCCTCTCTACTTCTAGGTTCCCAGACCAAAAGTCTTGGAGTCATTCTGGGCAACTCCCTTCTTCCCTCTCATACTCCACAGGCTATGGTCAGCAAATCCTGTTGGTTCTACCTTCAAAATATATCCAGAACGTATGCACTTCTCACCACATCCACTATTATCTCTCTGGTCCAAGTCACTAACTAACCTTTTGCCTGGATTACTGAAAAAGCCTCCTAGAACTGGACTCTTTGCTTCTGCCCTTATCCACCTATAATATATTCTCAACACAGCAGCCAAAGTGGAGATAAAAAGCATATTAGATCACATCACTCCCCTTTTCAAAACCCTCCAATGGTTCTCCAACTCACTCAGAGTAAAAGCTGAAATCTACCATGGCCAACAAGACTCCAACTCCTCTACTTCAGCAGCATGGGCCTCCTGGTTCCTCAAACATTTCAGGGATGGCCCTGCTGCAGGACCTCTGCAAGTTCCTCTGTCTATAATATTCCTCCCCAAGACATCTATCTATCCATATGACTTGCTAACTGACCTCTTCCAAGTGCTTACTCAGTACCCCTTTCTTATTTAGTGTTCCTGCTCATCCTATTTAAAACTGTGATCCCATCCACATCGCTGGCACTCCCATCTTCCATCCCTGATATTTTTTTTTCTCTTTAGCACTTGTCACCTGTAATTTTACATATAATTTACTATTTGTTTTGTTTATTGCCTGCCACCTGCTCCAGAATGTATGCTCCGTAAGGGCAGGTGTATAAGTCTACTTTTTCACTCTGTATTTGTAGCACCTAGGATGGTGCTTGACACATATTTGGTACTAAATAAGTATTTGCTGAGGGAATGATTGAGTATAGCAGAAGGAATTAAAACGTTATGCCAATTCCTTTTACTTTCACATACAAATGAGACTTTCCCATAAGGGCTATGCTATGGATAAACTATTCCATTTCCTTTTCTCAACACAACTGAAATGATACAAAAACCACACTACTTCCTTTTGCTCACTTTGTGCCCTGACTTGTGTCAAGATCCAGTAAAAAAAAACTTTTTTCCACTGTTTTCACTGGATATACTCAAGTTTGAGTATATGTGAGTAAATTAAAAGGTCTTGAGTATGTCTTGAGACTCAATGTCTTGAGTATATTTGAGTAAATTAAAAGGTCTTTAAGAAAGACATGTATCAGTAAACATTATTTCCCAAGACCTAAAATATTGCTTAAGGCAAACAATGGCTTGGGTTATATTCTGACAGTACCACATAGTTACAGCAAGTTAAATAATTGTGGAAATAACCACAGACAAAAAGAAAATACAGTCCTTTGGTACAAACAATGTGGTCTGACAAAGGGAACTTCAAAGCACTATCTAAACTCAACTGCAATCTTTCAATTAAGTAAAGGTTCAAAGGTAGTATTTATATGTAAATTGTAAGTAACCAAAGGCCCTGAATAAGACCAGAGGTGTTAAAATCAGATTGTTAACAGTTCTGCCCTGACAAGCATGAACCACAAACTATAGGAAACTAAACCCTGCAAACCTATAGGTCTGAGAAACAACACTCAAGATGACAAATTCGGGCTTATTAATGTGAAGAGCTTGGAAATTCAGAAAGAGTTTTCCCCGTTTTGGATGAAACATCTCCATTTTATTTTCTTTACTCTGTCAGAACATGTCTTAGGTTAGAATGTGCTGGTTTAGAGTGTTTTCATGAAGAAATTCTGTGGCAGACTTGACATTAACTTGTCCTTTTTTCCCTTTTAGTATCTTTCTTTCAGCTCCTAGTTTAAATACTTATCAACTTATATTTTTATTAAATATAAAAATATTTTTATTAAATATAAAACTTATATTTTTATTAAATACTTATCAACTTATATTTTTATTAAATATAAAAATATACTGTGTTAAGTAACACAGTCTTAGAGTCAGGAGACCTAGGATTCAGTTGCAAATTCTGCCTAATTGGCTAGCTGATCTTGGCCCACTCACTTCCCTCTCCAGGCCTTAGTTTCCTCATCTGTAAAATAAATAATACCATGAAGACTTCTACCTCTCATATCCTATGAGTCTATGAACTACACTCCTGAATACAGTGCCTCAAAGACTTCACCTAATTATATAGGTACTGAGTAAAGCAGGGCAAATACCACTGAAGCGCCACCCTTTCCCTGGTTCTGAGGGAACCACTATTCTGATTATGGTATTTAACACTCATGTCTTTACATGCTTTTATACTATATGTGGTATATATCCCAAATAATATTGTTTTGCATACTGTTAAATTTGCTATAGATGTATAAAAATTGTATCTTCCTATACGTATATTTTTATAATTTGCTTATTTTTCACTCAACGTTGTGATTACCATCATAGATACATATAGTTTCTATTAATTCGTTTTCATTGTTATATAGTATTCCATTTTATGATTATTTTATACCTGTATTTATCCATTCTTATGTTGATGGACATTTTAGGTTGTTCCTAGGTTTTGGTATTATGAGCAATGCTGCAATAAATAAACTTGAATAGATGCTTTTGTTATTGTTGTTTGGGTAAATAATTCTGAAGGATAGATTTCTAGAAGTGGGATTCTGGGTCTGATAGTACTTTTGGTAGATATTTTGGTAACCCCCTCTGGGACTGTACCATTTTGTACTTCCAAGTGTACAACACTGATACAAGGACAATTTTAAAATACTGCTGAAGGATACAGAATAAACTTTAACACATGGAAAAACATACCACATTATGTATAGAAAACTTCAAGATCATGTACATCAACTGTTCCTAAATTAATTATAAACTTAATGACATTCTTTATCACATTACAGTTCCCTTCTATTCTTCATTTGCTAATAAGAGTTTTCATCATAAATGGGGTTGAATTACATCACGTACTTTTTCTCCATCTATTGATATAATCACAGTGGCTTCCTCCTTCAATGTGTTAATGTATAAATTAATTAGTAATAATCCGTATTAAGAGCTCTCTTTGTTTTTAAGATTTTTTTTTGATGTAGACCATTTTTAAAGTCTTTATTGAATTTGTTACAATATTGCTTCTGTTTTATGTTTTGGTTTTTTTGGCTGCAAGGCATGTGGGATCTTAGCTCCCCAACCAGAGATCGAACCCGCATTCCCTGCATTGGAAGGCAAAATCTTACCCACTGGACCGCCAGGGAAGTCCCTGAGAGCTCTCTCAAAGAGTAAGCTATCTGTGGTAGCTTTAAAATATGTCCACAAATTCTTTCATTTTCCTCTTTTCAAGAGGTGGAACCTAATTACTTTGAGAGTGGGCCAGACTGAGAGATTCCCTCCTAACAAACGGAATAAAGTGAAAGTGACAAAGTATGACTTCTGAGACTAGGTCTTGAAAGGTAATGCAGCTTTCTCCTTGCTCTCTTTCTTGGATATCTATTCTGGGGAAACCCAGCTGCCATGGTGTTAGTATGTTCAAGGAATCTGTGGAGAGGCTCATACGGTGAGGAACAGAGGCCTCCTGCCAACTGCCATGAGAATGTGTCATCTTGGAAGTGGATTCTCCTCCAGTCAAGCTTTTAAATGAATGTAGCCCCTGTTGACAAAACTACAATCTCACAAAATATCCTGAATCAAAACCACCCCGTAAATTGCTCCTGAATTTCTGTAAGTTAATTTAAGCTTTGATTATTTCAAGTCCTTACGTTTTGGAATGAATTGTTATGCAGCAACAATAACTAACACATTAACATCCTCGGATTTCTGGGATAAATTCTGTTTTGTCATCGTTAAATAAATATTTTGTCTGGTCTCTGTGCCTGGCTCCTGGGTGACAGAAGTGTCTTTGTTATTCACAAGCCTCATGGACCACACCTGAGTTTATGCTAATGAATGACTCAGGATGGGGGATGGTCACCAAAATGACCAGTGATATGATTAGAAGAGGGTTTGGGGGCTTCCCTGGTGGCACAGTGGTTGAGAGTCCGCCTGCCAATGCAGGGTACAAGGGTTCGTGCCCCAGTCCGGGAGGATCCCACATGCCGCGGAGCGGCTGGGCCCATGAGCCATGGCCGCTGAGCCTGTGCTTCCAGAGCCTGTGCTCCGCAGTGGGAGAGGCCACAACAGTGAGAGGCCCTGGTACGGCAAAAAAAAAAAAAAAAAAAAAAAAAAAAAAAAATAGGGTTTGGGGCTTGAAGCCAGCCCAGCCTCCAGGGAGTATGGATAGGGAGGGCAGAAGATTGAGTTCAGTCACGTGGCCAATTATTCAATCATGCCTACATAATGAAACTCCAGTAAGAACTGAACACCATGTCTCAGATAAGCTTCCTAGGACAACACACCCTAATTCCAGGGGAAGAGGGCATGGAAGCTCCACAGTTGGAAGCCTCCCTGGCCTCACCCTGTGTGTCTTTCATTTGGCTGGTCCCAATCTGTATCCTTTATATTGATAAAACTATCATAAGTATACCACTTGGGACTTCCCTAGTGGCACAGTGGTTAAGAATCCATCTGCCAATGCAGGGGACATGGGTTCAAGCCCTGGTCCAGGGAGATCCCACATGCCTTGGAGCAACTAAGCCCGTGCACCACAACTACTGAGCCTGTGCTCTAGAGCCCGCGTGCCACAACTACTGAAGCCCATGCACCTAGAGCCTGTGCTCTGCAACAAGAGAAGCCACGGCAACATGAAGCCCGCGCACTGCAAAAGAGAGTAGCTCCTGCTCACCACAACTAGAGAAGGCCTGCACGCAGCTTTCTCTAGAAAGACCCAACGCAGCCAAATATAAATAAATAAAATAAATTTATTTTAAAAAATAAGTCTACCACTTTCTTAAATTCTGTGAGTCATATAAATGAATTGTCAAATGTGGGGGGCGGTCACGGGAATCCTCCTGGATTTGTAGCCAGTTAGTCAGAAGTGTGAGTAGCCTGGGGACCTCCAAACTTGTGACTGGCATCTCAAGTGAGGGCAGTCTTGTTGGGGACTGTGCCCTTAAAACTGTGGAGTCTGACACTAACAGTGGGTAGGCAGTGTCAGAACTGTATTGCAGTACTGTAGACATGATCTCATTTAGATACACCACTGGATTTGTTTTGCTAACAATTTTGTTAGGTTTTACATCTATGTTCATAAGAAAGACTGACCTATAATTTTTTTCTCATATTATCCATGTCTGGTTTCGGTATCAAGGTTATACTACTCACGCAGAATAAGCTGAGGAACTTTCCTGATTTTGCTATTCTCTCAAACAGTCTTTGTATATCTGGACATATCTACCACTTGAATAGTTTCATAGAACTCACCTTCAAAATCATCTGAGCCAAGGGCTTATCTGTGAGTATATGGGAGGAAGCAGATCTTTCACTAAAAATTAAAATTCTCTAATAATTACAGAAATATCTAGGTTTTTTATTTCACCTTAATCAATTTTATTGTCACGTTTTAAAAATTGTTGTTTTATTTAAATTGTAAAATGTAGGAGTTCCCTGGTGGCACAGTGGTTAAGAATCCTCCTGCCAATCCAGGGGACACGGGTTCAAGCCCTGGTCTGGGGAGATCCCACATGCCACGGAGCAACTAAGCCCATGTGCCACAACTACTGAGCCTGTGCTCTAGAGCCTGCTAGCCACAACTACTGAGCCCGCATGCTGCAACTACTGAAGCCCGTGTACCTAGAGCCCGTGCTCTGCAAGAAGAGAAGCCACTGCAATGAGAAGCCCGTGCACCGCAACAAAGAGTAGCCCCCGCTCACCACAACTACAGAAAGGCTGCACTCAGCAACAAAGACCCAATGCAGCCATAAATAAATAAATTTTAAAAAAAGTATAGGCATAAACTTATTCAAGGTATCTTTTATTTTTAAAAAATCTCTGCTATATCTGAAGTTATGTCCTCCTTTCCATTCCCAATACTACTTGTGCTTTCTGGGTTTTTCTTGATCAGTTATTCAAATCGTTTGTCTGTTTTATCAGCCTTTTCAAGAAACCAACTTTTGGCTATGTTAACTCTCTCCATCGTATCTTAAAAAAACAAAACAAAACAAAACAAACTTTTCCAATTAGCCCCAATTCTATCACTTATTAACTAGAAGTGTAGATAAGTTTTTCTCTGTGCCTCAGTTTTCCCATCTGTAAAGTGGGAATAATAAGAGTACCTACCTCACAGGGTTGTTGCAAAGATTAAATGAGATAATCCTTGTAAAGCACATGGAACAGTGCCTGGTAAATATAACAAGTGCTCTACAAGTGTTAGCTTTTATTTTTATCACCTATTTTACTTCACTTGAATTTATTCTGTTGTTCTTTTCCTAATTTAAATTAGGTGCTTAGCTTATTAATATTTTTAATCTTTTAATATGAGTATGTAAGGCTTCAACATGTCACACAAGTTTAATAAGTCCTAATTTTCTTCATTGTTTAGTTCTAGGTGTTTTCTGACTTGCATTATCATTTTATTTTTGACCTGTGGGATTTACGGAGGTAGGTTTTTAAATTTCCAAATGTGTGCCTGTATATACTGTTTGTTACTCAGTTTTAACTTAAGTGTATGCTGACAAAAAGTATGGCTGATATGATCATTTGAACTGTGTAAGAACTTGCTGTACAGCCTAGTACATGATCACTTTTAATAAAATGCTAACTTCTAAACCAAACCTAACTTCTAAAACTAAATGACCTTGGCATGCTCTCTGCTTAAAAAAATCTATAAATATTCTCATTTCATAGGATGGAATTACCAAGACATAAGAAGAATTGTTATGATCTGGCCTCCGCCAGGCTTTCTAACACCATCTTCCCATTCACTCCTCATACCTTTACAATGATCCAACTACTCTGAAATCACCGAAGCCTCTATATTTACAGGCATCCCTTTTAGACTCCCATCCTTTGCACATCCTTTTTGTTCTTCCCTTTGTTTCTCACCAAGTGAACTACAGTTCACTCTTCAGACTTGATCTATGCATCATCTGTGTAAGCAATCCCTGACCCCTACATATCAGGTTGAGTGAGCTGGCCCATCTCTGTACTTCTAGTGTACCCAGAACATGAACCATAGCTGCGCCTTAGCTCTTGACTAACACTCATTCATAAAGTATTTATTAATTACTTGGTATGTGCATCACACTTATACAACAGTCAATGAAACAGACGTGATCCCTCCTCTCATAACGCTTATTTAGTCAGGTGATTCTTTTGACTTATCTTGCAGCACTTGTAGCCTCTATTTTCTAGCATGTTACTAAGCAAAACAATAAATGTTCAATAGGTGAATGAAATGAATAAAAATAATATTAATATCTTAAGGGAAACATAACTGGGGAGTTAAGTCAACTATAAAATCATATAATAAACTCTAATAGTTCTTTGTAAGTATACTAACATCCACAAATGTATCTCCAAACCTTACAGTTATAGCCAGCTACTACTAGCCCAACAATCCAAGTACTAGCTCAATAACTTTGCTCCCCAAATCACCACCCCTCTGGTGATTTCTAGATGTTAGAGAAAAGAAATTTATATCCAAGTCATGAAACGGGGAACCTTAGTATATGCAAAAGCCCTTTCCCCCCGAATATTTCTGCCTTATTTCATATTTTGAATGATCTTTGCTCTAAGTTTATTAGTTTTTTCTTATAATACTGTTTTTTATACTATGAAGTAAGAATTCTAACATGTTATACATACTTGACATGTACTAACTCATTTAATCCTCACACTAACTATATAAGGCAAGTATTCTCATTATGCATAATTTTATAAAAATAAATCCCCCAAATCAATAACCTGTAATGTAAAGGTCGGTGAGGTGCAAATGGGGTGGAGGGGACTGTGGTAAGGAGGGTAGTGGGGTGAGGGTAGTGAAGAGGGCTTTAGGTTTCGGTGCATACTGTCAAAATTGATTGCAAGAACTTATTCATGCCTCATTTATGTAGTCTTTTTAAAATTAAAAAAAATTGTTCTGCAAAGAGACAATTAAGCCTCCTCTAGCCCTTAACCCACAAAAAAATGGATGGGAGGGAGGAAAGGAAGAAAGGACGAACAGGTAGGAAGTAGGTGAGCTGAGAAGTTAAACTAGAATTTCTATCTGAGACACCCAGAAAGAAACTATTGAAAATATAAGATAGTAGAACAGGAGAGAAGTATTAGGATGGAGGATAAAGACAGGAATTGAAATGTCACTATAGATTATGAAAAGATGCTACTGGAAATCTTGTGGCACGCTCTTCCTACAGTACCATATGCAGTTGCAATAACACAAACCACCACCAGAATCTAAAAGCATCCAAACTGGAGAATGATCAAATAAGTAAGCAAGGAGGATACCCACCAAACTTAAATTAAGAAAAGAATAAAGATATCTGAGTTATGAGGAGGTAGTCTGAATTGAAGAGAATGGGAATAGACTTTCTCTGTCTCCCTTTCAGGAGTAGCACAATAACCAAAGAGCCTGAGAGGCCTGTAGGATGTTTCTGAGACCATAAGTTCTAGGTTTCTCTACAGAAGACAGTAGGTGTGGGAATACATTTTCAATGGAGTCCAAGGAGAGACCGATAGGAAAGATGAAGCTCATCTTCAAGCCTGGCACTATAACTGCGTTCTGCAATGCTGGACCCTCAAAAGGCTGCTCCAGCTAACAGATCTCAGCAGACGTAGAAGCAACTCTCATCTGCCACACTGCTAACAGATCTTGCAGTCGGGAGGGCCTGAGGACTGCTCCCAGAGCTTCAAGAAATGGGCAACAATTTGTCGGCCCCCTTGTTATCAGTCCACAGGACAGAAACAACTCTGACTTTCGTGCCTATTGGTTTGCCACTGAATAATAGATCCTATAGCCAGAACTAAATGAGTGCTTAGGGAACCCAGAGCCCCGGAATGGGCATAAAAAAATACAGTTCATTTAAAGGGAATTCAGCAAACGGAGGGAAGGCTAAGCTGAAAATCAGAACAGCGGCTTCTAGTTAAACGGAACTATTAGCAAAGATCGAGTGACAGTGAATATCCAAGACAGTGTTAGTTGTACCAGTGGAGAAGAAACTCATGGATGTCAAAATAAAGGATCTGCCAAACTGGATACTGACGCAAGATTTCACCCCCAAAGGCACCATCAGAGCGTTTCAAAGAGGTTACTACCAGTATGACAACAAGTATGTCAATATAAACAAAGGGAGCACCCTTGGGGTTTCTATGGTGCTGGAAGCTGACGTGCTTTTCAACTACTGCGTTTCTTACAAGGAACTCAAACATGAACAGCTACGCAAGAACCACTGATGAGGGTCCCACGTGAAGGGTGCTCTCTGCAGTCCTTACCATGACCATCTTTGCCCTGAACCTCTCTTTGAAGAACTTGATCTTTGCTGAATCCTATTACACCCTGAGAATTAATGCCCAATGAAAGATGACTGGTACATTTTTTAAATTTTTTAAATTAAAAAAAAGAAGACACTGGGTGACTCAGAAGGCTGCCAGTTTTGATTAGGATCTAGAGGAGAAGAGGTTCTCAGCAGATCAAGCTCTGATGCAAGCTGCCCTGATGCTCAGATGCAAAGGTATTAGAGACATCTGTGGTAAACGGACGCCATGTCAATTCTCTGGCAAGTTCCAGTAGGAGAGTTGCAGCACAGCCCTCCAGATTTTCTGAAGCAAGCACATAACTTCTACAACACTGCATGAAAAGTGTAGCTCCTGGCATGATATTGGGCCCTAGCAGAGTTCCCAACCATGAAACATTAAGGTTTAGTGACCAGAGCTACCCATCATGATCCACCAAGTCACAAGGTTAGGCACAGCACCAATCCACTGTGTGATGTAATAGGACCTAGGCAGGTCCAGAAGGCACTACTAAACTACAAGAGGTGGCCCAGAGCTTCATGTCACCTACCTCTACCATATTGGTATCTTTACTTCTGCTCACAGCAATGACTTTATGGTAGGTTACTGGTGGCCAATGACAAACAAACAAACAAACAAACAAAAACACCTGGGGGCCTGGTTAACAGAAACAAATAAAAAATGGATTACTACTGCTCTACAGCCCTATTTGGATGGCTCTGAAAGACAATGATGAGGTAGAAATTCTCTCAGTGGGTACGGCGCAGGGAGAAGTGACCAGAGAAGGGAAAACATGGACTCCCTGGGAGTGGCAAATGGTATGGCTGACTGGTTAGGGGGATAGAAGGGGCAAAACTGGAAAATAAGAGGGACTTCCCTGGTGGCGCAGTGGTTGAGAGTCCGCCTGCCGATGCAGGGGACACAGGTTTGTGCCCTGGTCCGGGAGGATCCCACATGCTGCGGAGCGGCTGGGCCCGTGAGCCATGGCCGCTGAACCTGTGCGTCCGGAGCCTGTGCTCCGCAACGGGAGAGGCCACAACAGTGAGAGGCCCACATACCACAAAAACAAAAAAAAAAACAAAAAACACTGGAAAATAAGAGAAAGAATTTGGAGAAGAGGCATGTTGATGGTTCTGTGGGAGTCGGCACAAAGTGCCAATCTTCTATGTCTTATGTTATTGCCCACCACAAAGCACCAAGAGGGAAGGTGCATTGAACTGCATCCCAACTACAGATGGAGTGACTTGTCAGTGGACATCAGCCAGCTTCTGCTCTCGACCACCTCAATGCTTAAGCAATAGGGCTGTGAATGGAGGAGCCCTAGTGACAGAAAGGAAGGCTTTACAAAGGCCCAGCAGCATGGTTTCCTTCTCATGAAGGTGACCTAATTACTGCTGCTGTGGAATGCCAACTAACACATGCAGGTGCAGAACTGACACTGACTCCCGATGTGGGTTTGCCTTTCCTGCCCACAATATACCCATGGACAGCACCACTATCCCACAGATTACAGGATCAGTTATGGCCTCAGGACCAGCTGCAGTAGAGGGACTACAGCATGTTCCCCTAACCCTCCTGTTTTAGAGACTGCTTTTAGCAATTACAACCAGCCACCACTCTGAAGGGTCAGTGACAGAGTGGACTTAACAGAACACGAGGTAATCTGCATAATAAAAGGGGTGGCAGACACTTGCAGTGCTCAGATCTATGCACTGTCCAACAGCATCTGACATCAAGTGTGAGCCAAGGCACTGCTCTGTTTTGCTCCTCAGGGCTTCCTCCAAACCCAAAGACGACTGCTCAGCAG
This sequence comes from Tursiops truncatus, assembly GCF_011762595.2. NCBI lineage: Eukaryota > Metazoa > Chordata > Mammalia > Artiodactyla > Delphinidae > Tursiops > Tursiops truncatus. The sequence continues at coordinate 47,894,826 of NC_047049.1, forward strand.
TATACAGGCACAAACTACACAGTGCTAGAGTTAGAGCTCCAGGAGCCATCCTCAATTAACAGAAGATGAAAGTCAGTGGATAAATGTCCCAAGTTCCTGTCCGTCCTTTGGTGGGACAATGCTGAGGTGCATTCAGAAGGTACCCAAGGAAATTGAATCCCAGTTGCTCACAGTGATAACTAGCTCATGAACAAATTTTATGTAACTTTACTTTCTTCTCTCTCTCACTTTTCCCATTCTCTCATTTCTGCTTCTCTAGATCATCTCCCAAATAAACTACCCAAGCCATAAATCCCTTTCTCAGGCTCTACTTTCAAAGAAACCCAAACTAAGACGTGGTGCAGTTCGAACTCAAACTGAAGAAACTTTGCTCCACTGCCTGTGCTTTGAAGAAGAGTGTGTTGCCTCTAAGTAGAAGAATGTAGTGCAGTACACTATGGGAAACTAAACATAAGTTAGAAGCAACGAGTAAGAATGTACACAGCAACATGAAGAGATATAACTTTCTGGTGCTAAAGAAAATAGTGGGGAAAAAAAAGGGCAGAATATCTGTAACAAAGCCTAATTAAGTCAATTAAACACATACACACCAACAACACTATGTTTTATAAAGATACATTCACTCAAAGATATAGAGCAAACAAATTAGAATGGTTTCCTATGGCAGAAGGAAAGGAAAATGGGAGTGGAAGTCAAGAATAAAGAAGACAAAATAAAATATATCAACTCAAGGGCCTTGTAAAGAACAAAGATAGTAATTTTACTGCCATAAATTGAAGGTATGATTAACTCTAATTTCTGAACCCGAATTCAAAACAGAGAGAAAATAAAGGTGAACATAATTGTCACTATGTTAAATATTACTTGTCACAATAAATATATAACTGGAAAAGTTTACAGATTCATCTGTGTGCCACCTAAAATCATTCTGAATATTACCAGTGATACACACTCAACACTCTGGGAAACACTGTTGTGACTATCCTGAGATAAGAATGATAGAGGAGGGCTTCCCTGGTGGCGCGGTGGTTGGGAGTCCGCCTGCCAATGCAGGGGACACGGGTTCGTGCCCCGGTCCGGGAAGATCCCACGTGCCGCGGAGCGGCTGGGCCAGTGAGCCATGGCCGCTGAGCCTGTGCGTCCGGAGCCTGTGCTCCGCAGCGGGAGAGGCCACAGCAGTGAGAGGCCCGCGTACCGCAAAAAAAAAAAAGAATGATAGAGGAATCTTAAAATATATATACATATATATTTATACACACACATACATACACTATATATAGTATAAATATTAATTAATTTGAGGGCTTAACCAAATTTATGTTAGAGAGGAAATAACTTGAAAATATAGTTTAATCATAAAGCCTTTTCTTAATGTGATGCTTCCTTCCTCAATAATGTGATGTTTTCCAATTTTACACAATGAGTAATTACAAAACAAATAGTGACTAATTTATTTTCAACATACAGTGTTGAAATATTTCTGAATATGGCAAAGCCCTAAATCAATCATCAATTAAGAGTTGAAAAGAACTTTAATAAAAGCATTAAAAGTAGTTTTATAAGGTAATATTACCTCACTATAAGGTATTTCTCTAAGGACGTTATCATACTAATGTTTATTTGTTAAAGTGGAATCATCAAATTCTGCTTAATGAGCGTCTTCACAGGTCTCCATTCATTTAGCAATAATTCTATTAAATGAGATACCATCTTTCAGTAAGTGTCAGAATTATACCTGCAGAAATACTTTAAACATTCTTAAATTTTACTAAATCTTATATAGCATTTAAAATAATAACGAAAGAGATAAATGAGCAGAATAGTATTTATTTCTCTAAAAACTACTCTTCTAAAGAGACAATACTTTGCTTTTTTCACAATACCTCCTTTTCAGTATGCTAAGGCTTGAACAACAATGTGCAAAAATATTTGTTGTATGTAAACAAATGAGGAGACCAACAATACAGCAGAACATCAATTTTAGTGTTTCTTTAAACTTAGAAAACTCGGATTTAACTAGATTTGAAGAATTACTTATGTTTGCTATTAACGATGCCCAATATTATCCCTGCTTTCCAGATAAAAAATGTGGGCATCATCATCTCTTTTCAACATCTAGTCAAATCAGTGTCCCTTCTTCCTTCACAACATACCCTACTCCATTTAGTCCTTCTTTTCTATTTCCACTATCACCACTCTGACTGAATTCTGATTACCTCATGCCTAACTACTCCTACAGCCTTCCAAGATCCCTGACTCCTCATTCCATTTCTCTAATGATGTTTGTTCATACATCACTGCTAGAGTAATTCCCCTAAAATATAGTTTTCTCTATGTCATACTTCCTACCCTCTCCAAGATCTCTTCTACACTCCTATGGAAATATCCATTTTCTATCAATCAGCTTTTCCAGAAACATCTTTTAATTCTTTCTTTACCTACCAAATTCTACTCATCTTTCAAAGCCCAGATCAAATAACCTCTTCTATGTTCTATCTGTACTTCTCAGTGCTACAGAACTCTGACTGGAAGTAATAAATGACTCCTTTGACATTTATCACTTTCACCTGGCAATGCTGGTTATCATTACTTGTATTACTTATATACATTACTGATATGACTATAAGCAGAGGTTGGGGACCATGTTTTTTATTTTCTGATTCCTCCTTTGTGACTTGTTACATAATTTAGGAGGGACCCAAAAAAGTAATATTCTGAAGGACAAAAATAAGTGCTCTGGGACCTTAAACTAGATAAAGAGGGAAAAACATGCCTAGAGAAAAAATAATATGAGCAGAAGGGAGAAAAAACAGGACAATTTCAAATCATCGGCTGAAGAGCATCATACATGCAAGGGGTATAGAAGAAGAAAATTAAACATTTGCTAAATAATCAATGCTTAAAGTTTTTCATAATTTCAGGTAAGTTGATCCCTACCTTGATCAAGATTCTCATTACTTGCTTGCAACAATTAAGAGTATCCTAATTGTCTCTCTGCTTTTGGTATCTCCCCCTTCCAAACTATCATTCACATCACTGCCATGTTAATTGTAATAAAACAAGATTATGATGCAAAATACCTCTGTTAAAATTTTTCAGAGACTGCCAACTACTCACAAAATGAAGTCTAAACTCCTTATCATGGCATCCAGAGTTCTTCACAAACAAGCTCTCTTCCAGCCTTGTCCCTCAAACCCTCTCCCGTCCTGAATTCAAACCATACAAAATGATTTCTTCTGTCTTTTGCACACTCTATACATTTCAAGTTTCCCCTGCTTACACTGGGCTCTATGCATGAAATTCTATTGCCTCCAAATTACACTCAGCAATCTTCTACTTATCCTTTAAAACTCTACTCAAATGCCATTCCCTATGTGAAGCCTCCCTGACAATTCTCGCCTCTAACAATGTTGGTGGAGCCTTTCTAGATGATACCAATACACTTTTCCAATTTCATATAGCACTTTTCAAGTTGCACTCGCATTAACTCTTTGTATACTCATCTCTAAACGGATTATTTTTTGAGAGTAAAGTAAGGAACTCATTTTACCGAATGTTGCATATTCTCGGCACCTAACACAGTACCTGCAGTAGAGTAGGTGTTTAGTTAAGTGTTTAAAGGGAGAAAGAAATGGATGGATGCAGGCAAAGCTGTCACTCACTTAATGCTACACTGTTGAGAGACTTTATTACCAGAGGAGTTTGTCCTTACTTTGGTAGGCTAACAAAGAGTTACTGACAGTACATACAGAATTACCTCTGAGAAAATTTAAGCTGGTAGCAACACACAGATGGAAAAGAGAGTGAGGAGAGGCACAAAGTGGGAAAAGTCCTGCAATATTTCAGGTGAAATGTGATATAAGAACTTAAACTTGGATGATGATGAGGAGATTAGAAAGGAGATGATGAAAACATTCATGATATATTATAGAGGTAAAACTGATAGGACTGATCTCTTATTAAGAGTAGGAAAGAAAAGATGAAGAATCAGATTTGGCACTGAGACTTTGAGCGTGGGTGACAAAGAGGTCCAGTAATAGAAGTGGGAACACTGAGTGTGAAGCAAGCAGTTGAAAATACGTGTCAAAGCTTAGAAAAGTGTCACAGCAGAGATATGATGTTGAGAGAGATCATTTTAGAGGTAATTGCTGAAATCAAGAGATTAGGAAAGACATAAAAAGGAAAAACAAGAATCTCAATTATAAAACCTTAGGGACAGTCATTATTTAATCATAGGAGGACAACTATTCTTTAATTAAAAAAATAATAGGAGAAGAAAGAAAAAAATTTTGAAGGAGTAATTAAAGAAGTAGAACTAGAAGAGCACAGGGTCATAGAAGCCAGCAGCATTTCATGAAAGGAAAAATGGCAACTACTACAGTGATTAAAGAGCATGAAACCTAAAAACAGACAATTAGAAAGTCATGAATATTTCTCAAAAGAACTAACAGACCAGCTTGGAAGGGACAGAAGGATGATGAATGAATGCTATAAGGAAGCAGAACCTACTATTTAAAGAGGAAAAAGTATAGACCACTTCACAAAAGTGTATGTTCTGGTTTTTATTTTTTATTTTTTTATTTTTTATTTTTTTGTGCGGTACGTGGGCCTCTCACTGTTGTGGCCTCTCCCACTGCGGAGCACAGGCTCCGGACGTGCAAGCTCAGCGGCCATGGCTCACGGGCCCAGCCGCTCCGCGGCATGTGGGATCCTCCCAGACTGGGGTATGAACCCATGTCCCCTGCATCGGCAGGCAGACTCCCAACCACTGCGCCACCAGGGAAGCCCCCTGGTTTTTATTTTTTTAAAGTACAGATCCGTGAAGGATTAAACCTTTTACCTGATAATCTGTCTCTATGGATTTGAAAATAATGAACTTGATTTCTCTGTACATGTTGTCTTAGAATGACTTCTTCTCCCCTGTCCCTTATGTTACTGCAGTTCCCATTTCTTTGAATAAATTCTACCTCCAAAGATCTATTATTCAAAGTAACAATTTTATCCTAAATGCTAAATATGTGAAAGTTTCAGAATAATGTAAACATTCATCTTAATATAATCTTCCATTCTAACCTGTTTTGTCATCATGAGAGGAAAGAAATTATTACATACATCATTTAATGCTTATTTGCTACAATTAAAGAAAGTTGTATTAGTAATAATACTTTTTACTCCTGAAGAGGTTCAACATTTATAAGGAGAGAAAAATATGTTATAACTATTGATACTTATGAACTCATAAGGAAGGTGATTAAAGAATAAAGAAGCTAACATAAAGCTGCAGTGGTAATACAGAAGGACTATTTTCAATTGTTAAGAAATGAGAATTTTCATATTATTCTAATTATTTTCTTAAAAGTCTTTTTCTTACCTCAGAGATGTGGCTAGATAAAACTGTACTTCCAATTTCCTCCAAACAGCTTTGACCTATGCTTCCATCTCATGAATTCCAAGACAGTATTAAACTGATGCATATTTTCATAAACCTGTTTAGAAAAAAGGAACATATTCAAGACTGAAAGAATGTTTATTTGTCAGAATAACACATGTAGAAGAAATACCAAAATTTTATCATGCATAAAACTATACATTTTCAATGTAAAGTCAACGAAAACTTCTACAGTACTTTAGAAATCTTATCACTTTACAAACTTCTGCCCAAAGAAGTTTCACATTTTGAGTATTTTCAACTTTACAACATAGTAGTTCTGCAGAAAAAATTACTCACATGTAAAATTTCTGTCATCGGCCTAAGCTTTTGAAGAAAAAAAAATCACATCTCAAATTGAAAAATGATAACAGCCAGAAGCAGCACTAAAATTTACAATTCTACAATATTCAGATTCCTACTTGAACAAAAATTGGACCACCCAGCCAGTATTTCACTTTCTATCACAAAGTCTCAGTAAGCAGTTTTAATTTCAAACTTCAGCCTAGAACATTAGGAATTGTGAGGGTCAAGAATTAATTGCACTGCTTGGTCTAAGTCCATGGCATAGGTTTCAACTGTGTTACTACTGCATTAGTACCCTACTGCTTTAAGAGACAACGTTCATAAATCTAAACGAGGAAAAACGTTAAAAATTTTAATTTACTGAAAGGCAGGTGTGCTGTTTACTTACAGATCATAAAAATAATTTCATTGAATGTATCTTTTAACTGAAATGTCAAATAGTACAGTATTCTGTTTCATATTTTAAAAAGAAAAATTTTAAGCTGTATGAATATTACTTATGTCCCACTGCAAGGTCAAAATGCCTTTGTCTTCAAGCCCATTTCGAAGTATCACTTGTGTCACACTGAGGTTTAGTAGTCTTGGCAATAATGACTAAATTCATGTAAACTGGGGCAACCTGAAACGGTCTAGCATATCAGATAGCCTTTCTTAAGGACAAGAGCCTCCACTCAGCAGACAGGCTGCCATAGGGCCATGCTAAATCTTTCATGGTCCAACTAAAGACAGACTGACCCTGAAAGCAATTAGTAATGCTTTGTCTGCATTTAGAAGCCTTTTAACAGTCTTCTCAATGCACTAGTTACCTACAACTTCACCAGGCCCCTGACATTTTTCAGGGTATTCATATGACTATAAAACTCTTAGACCATCACTCAGAGAAATCAGGGAGAGCAGTAATGGAGACCTGGTATTTAGGTGTTTTTTTTTTTCTCTGAGATGATCAGAGTCTTAAAAAATCTACCTTATACTAATCAAAAAATAAATGCATTGTGCTTCCACTTTAGAAATGGCATAAAGATTTTCCTCCAAAGCCATTCTTTGCCAATAACTCCGTTCTTCCCTAAGGGTGTATGGAAGAGAGGGGAGGCAATCAGTACATTAAACAAAGTTCAGATTAACCTAGTCTCATAAAGTTTTAAATAGTCCATCAAAGTAACTATGTTTAAAAATATATGGCCTATATTCGTACTTCCCTGGTGGCGCAGTGGTTAAGAATCCGCCTGCCAATGCAGGGGACATGGGTTCGAGCCCTGGTCTGGGAAGATCCCCACATGCTGCGGAGTAACTATGCCCGTGCGCCCTAGAGCCCATGAGTCACAACTACTGAGCCCGTGCTCCACAACTACTGAAGCCCGTGTGCCTACAGCCCACGCTCTGCAACAAGAGATGCCAACCGCAATGAGAAGCCCACGCACCGCAACGAAGAATAGCCCCCAATCGCCACAACTATACAAAGCCCGCGTGCAGCAATGAAGATCCAACACAGCCAAAAATAAATAAATTTATTAAAAAAAAATATGGCCTGATTCTAATTCTACCAGATATTTACAATGGATCAAACAATAAATAAAATTAGCATGTAAACCACTTATCAACCATTGTTTATTATAGCACTATTTATTACAACACTGCTTCCTTGGTGTGAAAAAAAAGCTACAAGCTTTACGCTAAATCTAAAGTTAATTAAAAAAAAAAGGAAAATACATAATCACAAAGAATCTTCAAATATACCATCTGCAAAGTCCAAGACCCTGAATTATCTATCCTCCCTCAATTCTCTCATATGTACAAATACATGACAAATTATACACTTCAGAAAACCTTTTCTAAGGATTGAATTTAAGACTGGCTAAGGAAAACCAAGTAAGATTTCACTTCATTACTAAGAGGAAAATAAAAGGCAATCAAAGGACAGGATGTGCTTCACGATTCAGGTCTGCAAGTCACTTTTTACATACTAGAAATTGTGTGAGTCAAAGTAAACCGTTTCCTAACCTTTGCAACTACAGTCCTTTAAGCAGAGATCTATAAATATGTATAGGCACAGAAATAGGATTTACATAGGCAAAATGCCTGCAACAACTTTAATCACTCCATTTATAAGGTAATTTGCCACAGGCTTTCAGCACTATAAACTGTGTTTAACAGTGACAAGGGATCCAGTCAGAACCAAACACTAAACAATTGTAAGGATTAATATTTTCACCAAAGATTTTGTGCCTGGGCTTCCCTGGTGACACAGTGGTTGAGAGTCCGCCTGCCGATGCAGGGGACACCAGTTCGTGCCCCGGTCGGGAAGATCCCACATGCTGCGGAGCGGCTGGGCCCGTGAGCCATGGCCACTGAGCCTGCGCGTCCGGAGCCTGTGCTCCGCAACGGGAGAGACCACAGCAGTGAGAGGCCCGCGTACCGCAAAAAAAAAAAAAAAAGATTCTGTGCCTGAAATTTTCAAGCTTCTTAGTTCTAGAAAACATATTAAGGAAAGGTAATTCTTTTAAAAACACATTAGAGCTTCTTAATGACTCATAATAAATGAAAGGTGAATCTTTCTGGATATATTCTAGTACTTTGTAATTCAGAGCGAACATTGGAATTTCCTCAAAGTTAATAAGCATTTGCAAACATGGGAAAAGTTCATTTTAATCCCATATTGCCTTTACAAAAATCTTTTTTTGCCATAAAAATGTACACATCCCTCTCGGTTTTCAAAATTATTAAAGTGGTTAAATCTTAAAGCACTGGGATACTTTGAAGATCACTAACCATACAGAATCCATCAGTGACAAACATCAATTGTGGATATTCTAGTTATCTTTGCGATGTTAGACATTACCTATTAACTCCTATATTAGTAAGATTTGCAAAGGAACTAGTATAAATATGCTTTTGATAAATACTCAGTCTAAGACAAAATTGAAGATTGCTTTTCTATTTGTACCAGATGTCAAAAAGTAGATTTCTTAGTATTCACAAAATCAGCAATACTGATTGTACATTTTTCCTTCCACCACTCCAAATCCCCTTTCTTCATTTCCCCTCTCTTAGCACTCATAAAAAGCACCCCACATACTGTATAAGTACTGCTGTAAACATCATAGCTGCAATTATAGAACCATTTTTAAAAATAGCAAATTACAAAATAATCATTTTACAAAACATTTCAGTTGGGCTCTTAAACTATAGGTATTACTATTAAAACTTTCAGTACATTAGCTAAAAAACTCAAACATTATGCTTCAGAAAAACATAATACAGTTTTAGCTGTAACTCAAATGAACAGTATAATTTAGATTAGTTTATCATGCATTTCTATAATAAAGGATGTAATCCACTTAATACAGAAAGGGGGGTCAAACGTATTAACAAGTTATATTCTAAATGTTCCAAAAGTTCATTTATAAATTGAATATAAGCTTGATTTTGAAACTCAAGATGCCTTTTCTCATAAAACTAAAGATATAAACAGTGGCATTAAACCCCAAATACAAATGAACTTTAGTGTATAATTCTATGATAGCACTCTTCTGCTTAAGCATATTTCCGTATCAAACTGTAACTTTCTTATTCATTGCTATATCCTAGAACTTAGCACAGCTAATGACACAGAGTAGGATTTCAACAAATATTAGCTGATCTGAAGTACTGAATAGCAAAAACTCAGTGATGTGAAACTTAGTTGTCTAGAGAACAGAGAACCAAAAGGCATGGGGAAAAAAGCTTCTTCCAAAGAGATATGACAAAAGGATGCCTAACACCAGGGTTAGAAAGCTCTAGTCTAAGCCAAAAGTGTCAATTTCCATCCCCCCTGCCAATGAGAGGGTTAGCAATAAGCATCTGATGCAATTCTGGACAACAAGACAAGACACTAAGTTTGCTGGGGAGCTTCTGGGAAAGGTTTTCCCAGGCTGATGAAAAAGAGACACCCAGGTGAAAACACGTACTTTTTGCAGGTAACTTTGGGTTTGAATTGTTAAGCAGAACAATGGCAGCCATCTTAGGACCACGAGGAGAGAAACTGCCTAAGAGGACAACCCAACAGAAAAAGAATGGCAGTGTTAAAAGACGGAAAAAACCTGGGTGGTCCTTGGTGATGCTGCTATGCTTGAATGAAATAATCCTAGAATCATTTTACTAACTTGGATCTTTTTATTATAGTATATTCAACCCTTTTATTATTTACGTAATTTTCAATTACCAAAAGTAACCCAGTGGATACAGCCATTTAGGGATAGATACACTATTTCAATGAATTCAACTGTTATTTATACAGTGGTAACTCTCTTAAATTTATATCTTTTTTTTTTTTTTGCGGTACGCGGGCCTCTCACTGTTGTGGCCTCTCCCGTTGCGGAGCACAGGCTCCGGACGCGCAGGCTCAGCAGCCGTGGCTCACGGGCCCAGCCGCTCCACGGCATGTGCGATCTTCCCAGACTGGGGCACGACCCCGTGTCCCCTGCATCGGCAGATGGACGCTCAACCACTGCGCCACCAGGGAAGCCCTAAATTTATATCTTAATCCAGATCCTTCTTTTGAACTAGATACATATTTCCAAACTATATTATAATATATACTATATACTATACAAACTATATACTATAATACAGCTGTATTAAATATTTATTCCAGTGACACATCAAGAGAACAGAATATAACAGCCATCATCTACCAGCACAAAAACTGTTTATGCACCCATATTCACTTTTCTGGCTAATAACAGCACTGGCTACCTGTCAAAGGTTAAAATCTCTGGGTCACTAGTCCCACATCCCACTGCTTTATTTACTATATTGGGCAGTTATTAATTGCTGCCTGTTCTAACTCTGATATATCTTTGAAATCTGTCTCTCTCAACTCTATACACATCTAGTGCAGCCTCCCATCTCTTGTGGAACACACCTCCATTCTTGCCTCTGCACTGCACTCATGTTTCTAAAATACAACTGTGCATCATGAAAAGATTATAAACATCATAAGTCATTAGGAAATACAAATTAAAACTATAATGAGATACCACTACAGAATGGCCATCATCAAAAAGACAGACAACACCAAATGTTGGTAAGGACGTGGAGAAACTGGAATTTCCACACATTGCTGTAAAATGATGCAGCCACTTTGGACAACAGTTTGGTAATTTCTTAAGAAGTTAAATATAAACATAAACTCACCAAAATTCCAAAATTCCCTTCATAGGAACCTATCCAAGAGAGATGAAAATATGTGTCTATATAAAGACTTATATTCAGGGACTTCCCTGGCGGTCCAGTGGTTAAGACTCCACCTTTCCAATGCAGGGGGCATGGGTTTGATCCCTGGTGGGGGAACTAAGATCCCACATGTCGCCCGGAGTGGCCACCCACCCTCCACCAAAAAAAAAAGACTTACATACAAATGTTCTCAGCAGCATTACTCAATAGCAAAGAACTGGAAACAATCCAAGCATCCATCAGCTGATGAATGGATAAACAAAGGGTAGTATCATCAAACAATGGAATATTATCAGGTAATAAAAAGGAACAAAATACTGATACGTGTTATAACATGAACGCACCTCAATAATATGCTAAATAAAAGAAGCCAAATGCAAAATACTACATGTATGATTCCATGTATATGAAATACTCAGAAAAGGCAAATTGAAAGAGAGAGAAAGCAAAGCAGTGGTTGCCTAGAGCAAGCGGTAGAAGTGGGAAATTTGGGGCGGTGATGAAATGTTCTGAAATATTCATAGCACAACCCTAAAATTTTATTAGAAATAATAAAAATACAAGTGTGTTTTAAAATTTTTCAGTGATTTCCAATTATGTACAAAATGAAGTCCAAATTCTTTAGGAAGACATTCACAGAATGCTATAATCTGCTTTCAATCTATTTAACCTGCTTTATCTTCTGCTACAATCTCTGCCAAAAAGCCTCTTGCTGGCCATATTAAACTATTTGCTGTTCCTAAATATGCCAGGCTATTTAATGCTTCTACCTTTCTTCAAACTTGCTATTCTAATTCATAAATCAAAATGTTCTTATCTTTATCTTTTGTCAAGTGAAGTTCCATTTGTCCTCACAAAGATCCATCTCAAATAACTCCTCTGTTGAACCTTCTTCACTCCTTATGTAGCTAGCTGTTCCACAGGAGTCTGGTAATAACACATTATAGCACTTTTCATACTGAATTACGATTGTCTATTTATAGGTATATCTTCTTTATTAAGACAACCCCTGAGTACAGCTGTGTCCCCCTATGTTTTAATAAGCACAGTCCAGTGACTAGCACACAGGAGGTAATCTATATATTTTTGAATAAGCGACTGATGAAGAGTGACAGGGAAGAGAAAAATCCAAAAGTAGGTAAAATGAGCTCTGTATCACAGATAGTTGTATAAGGATGGTTATTGTCAATGTTATTTAAGAAAGAAAAACAGAAGTCACCCAATGTCACCTAAATGTTTTTCAGTGTACTATCAGTTAAATAGCCAGACTGAACACTCTATGGTCATTAAAAAAAATGAAATACATCTTATCTGTCTGTACTGACTTGGAAAGCTATCCCAAATACTCTTAAGTTTAAAGATGCAGACGTAGAGAACAGATTAGAGGACACGGAGCAGGGGGGAAGGGGAAGCTGGGACCAAGTGAGAGAGTAGCATTGACATGTATACACTACCAAATGTAAAATGGATGGCTAGTGGGAAGCTGCTGCATAGCACAGGGAGATCAGCTCGATGCTCTGTGACGACCTAGAGGGGTGGGAGGGAGGGAGGCGATATGGAGATATATGTATACACATACCTGATTCACTTTGTTGTACAGCAAAAACTAATACAACACTGTAAAGCAATTATACTCCAATAAGGATACTAAAAAAAACATAAAATAGTCACTTCTCCACTATTAAAAAGAAAACTATACACACATATAGTAGTATGTGCATGCACACACGCATGCAATAAATGTGAGGAAGGTAAGGGGCTGAAAGGGCACACACCAACTGTTCTGAGTACAGCCAAGAAAGTGGAAACAACCTAAATGTCTATCAGTTCATGGACAGAGAAACAAAACGTGGAATATCCAGCCAATGGAGTATTGTTCAGCCATAAAAAAAGCCATAATAAGAACCAATTCAGATATAACAGGGATGAACCTTGAAAATATTTTGTTAAGTGAAAGAAAGAAGCCAGACATAAAAGACCTCATATTATATGATTCCATTTATATGAAATTCCAGAATATGCAAGTCCATAGAAACAGAAAATATATTAATGGCTGTCTGGGATTGGGGGTAGAGGGTGGGACTGGAGAAAAACACCAAAAGGATGATCCCTAAAAGAAAAAAAACGGATAAATTGGACTTCATCAAAATTTTAAATGTTTGCTCTGCAAAAAACCCTGTTAAGAAGATGAAGACACAGGTACAGACTGGGAAAATATATTTGCAATCCATATATACGACAAAGGACTCATCTAGAATACATAAAGAAATCTCAAAACTCAACATTAAAAAAATTCACCTAGAAAATGGGCAAAGAATATGAAGAAGTATTTCACTGAAGAAGATATCTGGATAGCACATGACAAGATACGGCCAACAACACTAGCCATCAGGGAAATGCAAATTAAGACTATGCTGAGATATTACTACACACCTAATAGAACAGCTAAAATAAAAAACAGTGACAATACCAAGTGCTGACAAGAATGTGAAGAAAATGGATCTTTCATACATTGCTGTTGAGACTATAAAACGGCATAGCCACTTAGAAAAAGGTTTGAAAGTTTCTTTAAAAACTAAATATACACTCACATGTAACCAACTGCACTCCTGGGCACCTGTCCCAAAGAAACGAACATGAATGTTCACAGCAGCCTTATTTTTAATAGCCAAAACCTGGAAAAAATAGAATGCCCTTCAAAAGATGAATGGTTAAACAAACTATGGTACATTCATACCATGGAATCCTACTCAGCAATAAAAAAGAATAAACTATTGATTCATACAACTTGGATGGATCTCAAAGGATTAGGCTGAGTGAAAAAAGGTCATGTACTGTATGATTCCATTTAAAAAACACTCTCGAAATGACAAAATCATAGAGATGAAAAAGAGATTAATGGTTGCCACAGGGGGCAAGTGTGTGGGTAGCTTAAGGGAGATCTTTGTGGGGACAGAACCCATGTCTTGATGCTGCAGTGGTTACACACATCTACCACCACAGTGTTTAAATGGGTCAGAACTATATATACAAAATGTACCAGTGTCAACTTCTGGATTATACTGCACTACATGTATGAAGTAACCACTGGGGGAAGGTGAAGGATACAAGGGCCTCACCTTACTATTATTTTTTCAATTTCCTATGAATCTATAATTATTTTAAAATTTAAAATGTAAAAAACTCTACCTTCTAAAAATATTTTTACCTCTGCTTTAGATTTGGAATAGCAAAATAACTGTTCAAAGATTATTTAAGATACATTATTTTTTTCAAATCAGCTAGACAACTTCAATTCTCCAGTGGTTTCCAGTACCCTGTGGGAATGATGAATCCCCATAATAAAAGTCTAAAGAAACCAGCAATTCCTAGACCAAATTCTGGGTCTTCAGTCCCCTCTGTACCCCTCACCCTCTGGTTCTGGGAAAAAGCAGTTACTCCTAGGTGATGTCAGATCTGTTTTAGGGGTAGCAAATGTAGCAAGTTTGATATAACCACCTACAGCAGAACGAACCCCCAAATAATCATCTCCCTGTATGCTCTTTTTCAATTTATTATTCTGACAATGGAGCATAAAAACCTCTACTATATTTTCATTTTAATTTTCTCTATAATTTATTAAGGTAATATTCACAGTAAAAGACATTTAAATGATTTGATACATCTTCTTTTCCTTTCCAAATATATCTAGTTCAGTCAGTAGAGAAATATGTATCACCCATTTTTTTCCTGTAGAGTTTTGAGAAATTATCCATAGATCATTTGTTTTATTAGCTGATAGGTAAACACACCATACTACATATAAACAATAAAATTTCTGCTATTAGGAATCATCAGGAATTTATTCTAGAGTGCTAAGGGTTCACCAGTTCTTCTAAAATGTGCATTGTTGCACCTTCTCAAATGAGGAATAAAGATTATTTAGAATTAACGTTATGAACACCAATTACAGAGTTATGCTACAACATAGTGAAATTATCAGGGACTATTAATACATAGTGCTGTTGGCCCCAGTTCTAAATGGTCCCAAGAGTGCTGTGTTTATTTAGATTAAGTCCCCTACATACGAACGAGTTCCCTTCCGAGAGAGCTTTAAGTCCAATTTGTTCGTAAGTCCAACAAAGTTAGCCTAGGTACCCAACTAACACAATCGGCTATATAGTATACTGTAAATAAGTTTATAATACTTTTCAGACAAATAATACATAAAAAACAAACACAAAAAAAAAACATTTTTAATCTTTCAGTACCTTGAAAAGTACAGTAGTACAGTACAACAGCTGGCATACAAGGGCACGTCTGCATCCTTGAAAGTTTGCAACTTGAAGATTCGCATGTACGGGACTCACTGTACTTATTTACTTGCTTGTCTGCTTATTTGTTTTAGCTTGCATCCCCATTTTTTCTTGTTAAGTTTTCTTTCCCTTGCTAACAGCTACCTAGAATGCATGTTTGCTCATAATAACAGTATCCTCTCCCCACTTCTCATTTACATCATCCCTGTACTAGCTTAATATAGCTCTATGTTTTGAAGTCTATAAAAATAAAAAGGCTGGGGCTTCCCTGGTGGAGCAGTGGTTGGGCATCTGTCTGCCAATGCAGGGGACACGGGTTCGAGCCCTGGTCTGGGAAGATCCCACATGCCGCGGAGCAACTAGGCCCATGAGCCACAACTACTGAGCCTGCGCGTCTGGAGCTTGTGCTCCACAACAAGAGAGGCCGCGACAGTGAGAGACCCGCGCACCACAATCAAGAGTGGCCCCCGCTCGCTGCAACTAGAGAAAGCCCACACACAGAAACGAAGACCCAACACAGCCAAAAATAAAAATAAATAAATAAAATTTTATAAATAAATAAATAAAAAGGCTGCATATGACAGCCTGAGACTGAGGGTATAAAAAGTGAACACATCTTCTATTATGATCAAATAATGTTTATGTTGTGATATTATAACAATTTTTATAAGACCACTTCAAGGAGAAGGGATAGATGAGACACCTGAATGAGACAACCAAGGAAAAAAACAAAGATGAGTGGAGCTAAGAACTATAAACACACCTCAAATCCCTACTCAACATTTCTAACAAGACGCTAAGTTCAAAATACATGAAACAGAACTCATTATTTTGTTTTTCCATCTTCTCACAAACCTGTTTCTCTTTAATTCCTTATTTGGCTTAATGTACAACTGTTTACAAGAAGGTTTTTTTTGCCACTACCTAGTAAAGTTGACATTTTACATACCCAAAGACCCCAAAATTCTAGCTCAAGGTATATAATCTGGGGAACCTTTTGCACATATCTACCAGAAAGCATGTACAAGAATATTTACACCAGCATTTTCTTAACAGCAAACACTAGAGGAAACCCAAGTGTCCAACAACAGTAAAATGGATAAACTGTAGTATATTCATATAATGGAATTACCACATAGTAGTATAAATGAATGTACCTCAGATAAGTGTGTCAACATGAATGAAATCTCGAAACCATAATGTTAAACAACAAGTCCAGGGCTTTCCTGGTGGCGCAGTGGTTAAGAATCTGCCTTCCAATGCAGGGGACATGGGTTCGAGCCCTGGTCTGGGAAGATCCCACAAGCTGTGGAGCAACTAAGCCCGTGCACCACAACTACTGAGCCTGTGCTCTAGAGCCTGAAAGCCACAACTACTGAGCCCACATGCCACAGCTACTGAAGCCTGCGTGCTCTGCAACAAGAGAAGCCACCACAATGAGAAGCCTGCACACCGCAATGAAGAGTAGCTCCTGCTCGCTGCAACTAGAGAAAAGCCCGAGCGCAGCAACGAAGACCCAACACAGCCAAAATAAATAAATAAAATTAAATAATAAAATAAATAAATTAAAAAAAAAAACGAAGGTTGGAGAGAGAGCCAGAGGGGGGGAAGAAAACCAAAAAAGCCCAACAAGTCCAAGAAGAACACATATATACAGTATGACTCCATTCACACAAAACTCAAAAATAGTAAACACTA
Organism: Tursiops truncatus; assembly: GCF_011762595.2. NCBI lineage: Eukaryota > Metazoa > Chordata > Mammalia > Artiodactyla > Delphinidae > Tursiops > Tursiops truncatus. Next base: position 47,911,764 of record NC_047049.1, read on the forward strand.
GGAAAATGTATGTTAAAGGAAAAAATACAAAAGTGGAAAAACTTAAGGAAAAGTAACAGAATAACATTTAATAATTTAGGATGATGGTTTCTTCTGGGAAGGAAGAAGCCATTGTCCTGAGGCCTGGAGAGCTTCTAAGATGCCATTACATTTATTGAGATAGGAGGTTGGGACAGACATATTCATTTATTATTAAAACTTTGTAAAATGTACATCCACATCATATGTACCCTTGTATATAGGATAGATTTTAGAATAAAAATTTTAGTTTAAGCTGGTTAAATGTTAGTATTTTTGAAGTCTGGGTATCAGGTACACAAATGTCTATTATATCACTTCCTATATTTTGGAATCTATCATAAGTTAATTAAAGAAATTAAGACATAAGCATTACAAAATTGTATTTTGAAATTTAAGGACATGATATGACAAATCTTTAGAAGCAATAAAACAAATACTAAGCTAAATACTAGATCCAAACAAATACTATTATAAAATGAAAAAGAAAAAAAATTACTTCATCTCCTGAGATAATGAAACAGAAAATACACAACACTACCTATATATTATTCATTCCAAAAAATTTTATCTTTAGTCATGAAATACAAAAATGCAAACAGTAAATGTAGGGTATCCTATTAAAAAAAAACTAGATGAGATTTCATAAAAGACCATGAGGGTAAGGGTGAGGGGTGGTGGAAACAGTGGCTATTGCAGCTTTCAAATGGCTCAGAAAAAAAAAGTGTGGGTATTTTTATAAACAAAGAGAGAGAGAGCAGATGAGGCAAAATGTTAGCAAGTGAACTGGTAAATATAGCTGAAATGGGTATTTACTATCTGTTCAAATATTATACCAATTTAAAAGTTTTTAAGGTAAAAAAGTTGGGGAAAAAGAGGTACTTTATCCGTTATGAGTTATAATTTTACACATAGCTTTTAGTAAACAATGTCAGTATGACAGAGATTATTAAAATCAAATATTGAGGGCTTCCCTGGTGGCGCAGTGGTTGAGCGTCCACCTGCCGATGCAGGGGACGCGGGTTTGTACCCCGGTCCAGGAGGATCCCACGTGCCGCGGAGCGCCTGGGCCCGTGAGCCATGGCCGCTGGGCCTGCGCGTCCGGAGCCTGTGCTGCGCAACGGGAGAGGCCACAGCAGTGAGAGGCCTGCGTACCGCAAAAAAAAAAAAAAAATCAAATATTGACAGATCTACACAGAAGTCCCAGAGATCTTTCCTCCATCAGCAAATTTTTAAATTTATTTCCTATAAATTATAAATTGTAAGTTGTTCAAAAGGATGAAAAATACATTTATCTTAACAGGTTGAGAATTACAGCTATGCTTCAGAAACAGAGTATCATAATCAATTTAAAGGCATATGGGCTTAAAAAAAAACGGTTTAGCAAGTCAACTGTACTATAATATAAAAGACTTAAAAAATTTTTATAATTAATTTATTTTTATTATTTATTTATTTTTGGCTGCACTGGGTCTTCATTGCTGTGCACGGGCTTTCTCTAGTCGCAGTGAGCAGGGGCTACTCTTTGTTGCGGTGCGTGGGCTTCTCATTGTGGTCGCTTCTCCTGTTGCACAGCCATGGGCTCTAGGCGCTCGGGCTTCAGTAGTTGTGGCACATGGGCTTAGTTGCTCCTCAGCATGTGGGATCTTCCTGGACCAGGGCTCGAACTTGTGTCCCCTGCATTGGTAGGCAGATTCTTAACCACTGGACCACCAGGGAAGTCCCTACAAAGATTTTATTTGATACTGCCTAAATACATATAGCAATACCAATGTATTAGAACACAGTACTTTTAAATGTCCTATTTAGCAAATAGAAGAATGTTTTAAAATTTCTTTCTCAGAACAGATTTACTTCCTAATGAGGCATACCCATATTTTTCAGGATTGCTAAGGCAAGGCAGTAAGGATGGAATGAATTTCTTCAAACATGGGTAGTTTCCATAAAAAAAAAAATTATACATCATTAAAATGGATAACCATCCTATTACCTAAGGATGTACTGATGGTCAGAATTTAATCCAGTTAACCTGTGTTCAATATTTGGCTTTCTTTTTATTAAAAACTAAAAACTACCTTCATTAAATATTCAACTGTCATTCATCCAAACGTATGCATCAATGAAACTAAACAACATTCTAGAAATTATAGAAATACAATTTTCAATTAAGAGCACTCATATAAAATTCATCACTTGCACAGGCACATGCAAACTAATCATTTCCGACAGGAGTGGGATATGGACCACAGATATTTCCTCCAAAAGGACAGTGTTGCTTCATGTTCACAGATAGGTAAACACATAGGGAAGAAAGTTTTAGGTGGGAAGGCTGCATTTAAGTTCTCATTTCTATGTGATGAGAGGCAGGTAGTTAATTACTGAACAACGCTGTCTTTTAAATCAGTGAGTCACATGCCTAAGGGAGGGGCTTGTAAGCAGGATGAGCAACAACCAGGGCAATCAAGTAAGAGTTCAAAGAGAAGCAACATCAGGTTTTGAAGAGTTTCAGACAGACAATTAGAAGCAACTACCCCAATATAATGCACATAATACAACAGCCTGACTATGGACTACCCACCTTCTTCAAAACACACCTGTACTTTAGGGACTAACTTTGTGAAGCTAGATATGTTTGAATGTCAGAGAACAGCTCTATTATCAATAAGCAAGTGAAGTTGAAAGAGAGAGAAAAAAAGATTACTGGATAATACTTCTGAGGGCACTACAGTAAATTTTAAAACATTTTAGACATAGTTCCCTGCTGGCAAGCAACATTTAATCAACTTGAGGAGTCAAGCCATAATATATTAAAGCTTAAACAACAGCACCAGATGACACTACATATACTGTTGTACCACCACACACGACAATTGAGAAATAAAAAAGACTTGCTTCACAGGTGGAGAGATCACTGTGGGCTGGATTTAAAGTGGCCCTTCTAAAGACTGGCAGGGTTTGATAGTATGCAAGGAGGGAGGCATACAGGTTCAGATGGGCTTTTTACTGGGAGGGCTGGGGTGTTGGGGGCTGGGAGGGTGCACTGTGCCTGGCTACTGTTCCACCTGGGGCCCAGATTCTAGAGTGATGGAACATAATAATCAATGCATGGTCTGAACCAGATGATAAATTCCCAGCCACCCTGAAGCCCACGTCCATAGCAGATTATCAATACTTGTTTTAGTTCTCCTTACAATCAAGCATCCAAGATTTCACAGTCCTTCTTAATATAGAACTCCCCAAAGCCAAGATGCCAAGATGTTTGAAATCCACCTACCATTCTTTTAAGAAGGAGAGAATAAAGAGAAGAACACAGGGTTAAGAGCATGGGCTTTGTAGCCAGACTGAGTACCAAGGTTAGAATCCTGGCTCCACCACTAACCTGTTGTAATACTTTAGACCAAGCTGCTTAACCTCCTTGGTATCCAGTCTATAAAGCAGGGAGAATAACTGCATCTGTATCTGAAGGGTGAGGATCAAAGGAGTTAATGCAGGTATAGCACTTAGAACAGTGCCAGGCAAATGTAAGTACTTTCTAACTGTAAGCTACTATTACTGTTTTCTATCAACAGGAAATCAACTGTATTCTCAGAGAGTAATGAGAGTTTTACATGAGGGAAAATAATATAAAATGTATAAAAATGTTGCTTAGGTACAGAAAACATTCTGAATCATTGATAGAAACAACATTCAGTACTTAACAATGCCTAATAGCATCAAATATTTGCTAGTTGATTTAAGAACAGAAGTGCAACATCAAACATATCATTCTTTATATTTACTGAACATTTACTATGTGCCAGTTACTGTACTAAATTCTATACATTTATTATCTTGTTTAACCTTTAAAATAAACTCTTGAGGCAGGTACCTCTACTAATTCCATATTATAAGAAAACTGAGGCTCAGAGTGGTTGAGTAACCTGACCAAAGTCACACAGTTAATATATAAAGTAGGGCTGGGATTTAACCCAGGTCAGTCAGACTCCAGAGACTGTACTTTTAATCTAAACTATACTTTCTCTTTCCAAATCCTGAACCAACAGGCTTTGATATAACAAAATAAATATAAAATACTATTTTAAAATAATAAAATTCTGGGAGGGTGATAGCTACAGGGTATGAAGGTTTCATTTTAAAATTTTTTTAATTGAAGTATAGTTGTACAACATTATACAAGTTACAGGTGTACAATATAGTGATTCACAATTTTTAAATGAAGGTTTCATTCTGAGGTAATGAAAATGTTCTAAAATTGACTACACTGATGCTGCACATATCTGTGAATATGTACACAAACTGTACACTTTAAATGGGTTAATTGTATGTTATGTGAATTGTAGCTCAATAAAGCTGGTTTAAAATATTCTTAATGGACTTCCCTGGTGGCGCAGTGATCAAGAATCTGCCTGCCAATGCAGAGGACACAGGTTCGAGCCCTGGTCTGGGAAGATCCCACAAGCTGTGGAGCAAGTAAGCCCGTGCACCACAACTACTGAGCCTGAGCTCTAGAGTCCACAAGCCACAACTATTGAGCCCGTGTGCCACAACTACTGAAGCCCACGTGCCTAGAGCCCATGCTCTGCAACAAGAGAAGAGACCATAAAGAGAAGCATGCACACCACAATGAGGGTAGCCCCTGCTCGCCGCCAACTAGAGAAAGCCTGCGCACAGCAATGAAGACCCAACGCAGCCAAAAATAAATAAAATAAATTTATTTAAGAAAATATTCTTAGTAAAATTAGGGTAGATGGTAATTAGGGTTTTACCCACACAAAAACTGATACAGATTAAGAGAGAGAGACTTGAATTTATTTAGGACAGAAAAATAATTATTTTCAGTACCGAAAGATTTATAATCAATAAGAAAAAAATTAAATATATACCTATAGTTAAATTAGACCTAAATAATGAATGAAATACCTGTGGGTAACCATGATGTAACAGTGATCCCCTTCTAAACAAGCCCAACATTTTGACGAGAGGGAAAATAACACATTCATCACATAGATACTCACTTTTAGCAAGGGGTGCAGTACAAAATGTAGGCAATAACATGAAGTTTTTGAAAAATGTAATGAAGCTAATGATCTCTTACACCACCCTCGAGTATAAATGAGGATAACCTCTATAGAGGGCAGTTTAGCAACAGGCATAATGTACCCACTAGCCCAGCAATTTTAGTTAACAGAGATTTTTATATTTCACTAATAAAAATCTACCAAAAAAATCATGACATTCATTTAGCTATATGAATGGTCCTACAACAGTCTTAATGATAGCAAAAGAAATAAAACAGAAATAATTTAAACAAACTATAGTAAACTCACATACTATTATCATGATAGTTAACATTTATTAAGTGCCAAGAATTATTTTTTATGTACTATCTCATTTATTACTTACAGCAACCCTAGGAATTAGATAAGAATTAGATAAGAGTGCCATCTTCATTTTCCAGATGAGGAAACTAAAACCCAGAGTAGCAACTTGCTCAAAGTCACACAGCTAGTGAGTATTTGCAGCCAGGATTTCTACCTGGGCAGTTTCAACGCTGCCAATTTGTGTGGCTACTATATTGTACTACAGAAGAATAAGGACTTGGAAATATACTCATAATATACTAAAACAGAAAAAAATCAGATATCAAAAGAACAGGCATAGTTTGATCCTTCTTTTGTTTAATGCATTAAAAAAAAAAACACGATGAAACAGATATGGCCCCAAATTTAACAGTGAGTATCTCTGAGAGGTGACATTACAGTGGATTATGACCTTTCTTATATTTTTCTGTATTTTCCACATTTTGTAATGCAAGGTAAATTTTTTAAAGTGAGGTTCTTAAAAAAAAAGTAAGGGCTTCCCTGGTGGCGCAGTGGTTGAGAGTCCGCCTGCCGATGCAGGGGACACGGGTTCGTGCCCCGATCCGGGAAGATCCCACATGCCACGGAACGGCTAGGCCTGTGAGCCATGGCCGCTGAGCCTGCGCGTCCGGAGCCTGTGCTCCGCAACAGGAGAGGCCACAACAGTGAGAGGCCCGCGTACTGGAAAAAAAAAAAAAAAGTAAAAAGATAATGACAATTTCAAATACTGCAGAAAGCACAAGTAATTTAAAAACATGGAAAAAGCTGTTAAACTTGCTAAATGGGTTGCTGACGAATTCAAGGGAAGTGGTAGAGGCAAAATGGCAATGGCAAGGAAGTATGTTTAAAAAGTGACAGGAGTGGGGCTTCCCAGGTGGCGCAGTGGTTGAGAGTCCGCCTGCCGATGCAGGGGACACAGGTTCGTGCCCCGGTCCGGGAAGATCCCACATGCCGTGGAGCCATGGCCGCTGAGCCTGCGCGTCCGGAGCCTGTGCTCTGCAACGGGAGAGGCCACAGCAGTGAGAGGCCCGCGTACCGCAAAAAAAAAAAAAAAAAAAGTGACAGGAGCTATTCAGGTATAGACTACCATTTTGAGAAGTTCAAAGAAGAATGGTATATAGCCTCAAGGTAATAACAATGTCAAAGGAAGGTTTTGCTGGTTTATTTTCAATTTCAAGGAAATTTGATCAGGCGTTGTAATCTAACTGGAAATAGCCTGTCAAGGATTCATGTCAAAACAGACAAGGAGCGGGAGGTCTCAACGAAGGCAAGGATCTAGCCTTAGAAAAGGGGAAACTTCTTGTGAGACAGGAGAGAGAGAAGAGAAAGACACATAAAAAGGGATCTTTGAGATGAGGAGAAGAAATTTGCAGAACTTATATTTGGTACCTTCAAACTTCTCTAAGAAAGAGAATGAAGTCATCTTCAATAACTGGAAGGGTGGGGATTAGGCACAGGGAGAGATGTACCGAGCAGTGGGAAAAAATGTTGGAAAGTAACTGGATACTTATGAATTTGCCAGAACTAACAGAAACCATCTACCTAATTATCACATGACCATAAAAGAAAGTACTGAAGGAAGGTAGGAAAATCATTTCTTTTTCAGTTAGCATGCACGTTAAACTGCACCATTCAAAACCAGGAGAATCTGTGGTATACCTAGAGACAATACCCTATGATTAATCTCTAGGATAACAACCACTATAATAATCTATGAAGTTGATGTCATAAAGTGCCATCACTTTTAGGAGACAACATGCATTGTCAAAGGACGCACCAGAGTTCAAGCATAAATTTCTAATTTGACAATAAGAAGGTAGATTTCTAGGAAAAATCAAGTTGCAAAGATCTGAAACTTGGTATAACTGAAAAGTTTCCCCAAGACAGGTAAATTGTACATATACACAGACCTTTCTGAAGCAGCTTAAAAAAAAATAAGTAGCAATCAAGCTCTTCATTTTATTTGAGGATGGAATAAAAGAAAATCTATGAGGTAGGGACTCTTTTCATACAATGAATATTTAATGAGTGCTAACTATGTGTCACATGAACGATTCTAGCCTAGGGATATAGCGATGAACAAAAAGAATGAAAAAAGCCCTGCCTTCTTGGAAATTACATTCTGTTTTACTGTCTGTGTCTTATGAGGTTAAGTAATTTCTCTTTGTAGCCACATCTAGTAGGTGGCAGAGACAGGATTCAAATTCAGATATGTTAGATCACAAGAACATGCTCTTGCACTCAGGTATGATTCCAGCATATATAAACCACTGCTTGACATAAGAAAAAAAAAACACTTCTACATTTATCTATACTTTTCAATAATAACATTTATTTTAAGAAGAATTTCGAACACTGTACCATTTTGCTTGTACTACTTCTCTCACTATAGGCACACTTTTCCTTCCATCAACTTGTAAATTTTAAAATAAAGGAAAACTGAGCTAGCTGAAAGTAGTAAGATCTCCTCACTTGCTCTCTTAAATTACTAACCGAAGAACTATTCATACTTCAGCACACTTCTTAAAATATACTGGGGTAGGGCTTCCCTGGTGGCACAGTGGTTGAGAGTCTGCCTGCCGATGCAGGGGACACGGGTTCGTGCCCCAGTCCGGGAAGATCCCACATGCCACGGAGCGACTGGGCCCGTGAGCCATGGCCAATGAGCCTGCGCGTCCGGAGCCTGTGCCCCGCAATGGGAGAGGCCACAGCAGTAAGGAGCCCGCATACCGCAAAAAAAAAAGTCTCCTGGGCTTCCCTGGTGGCGCAGTGGTTGAGAGTCCGCCTGCCGATGTAGGGAACATGGGTTCGTGCCCCGGTCCGGGAAGATCCCACATGTCGTGGAACGGCTGGGCCCATGAGCCATGGCCGCTGAGCCTGCGCATTCGGAGCCTGTGCTCCGCAACGGGAGAGGCCACAACAGTGAGAGGCCCGTGTACAGCAAAGGAAAAAAAAATATATATATATATATATATATACACACACACACACACATATATAGGGATAATGCGGAATAGGGGAATATTAGAGATGAGCCTCATCACGAAGAGTATATGCTAATCTTTTCCTTTTATTTGTATTATTATCTGCATTATCTTAATATGCAAACAACTCACTGCTACTATTATTATTCTCTTTCCCTTAAGGAGTTGCTTTCCTATTAGAAATTTCCAGCAAATACCTGGTGATCCTTGGGTACTGTTCATGTAACAGTGAAGCACAGGAACTCTGACTGGACAATGCTGTGGGTATAGGAGGGCTTGTAAACTAGTGGGCTTCACTGTAGGGTAACTGGGCAATCACCTGCCTGTGCAGATATGGAGACCCTCGAATGTCAGGCTCTGCTGCTCTTTTCCCTGGAGTCAGTTTCTTAGAAGAGTCCTCCAGTCTCCTAGATGGAGTACACACTTCTGACTGCCACTGCTCTGCAAACAAGTGGGAAAAGTAACATGGGACAAAAAGTAAGGGCACATCTTCTGATCCAGTAAGTAGACTTTTGCTTAACCATCATTTACAGTGTTTTCCTATTCTGTATTCTCTCCAAATCTAGGGTCTCACTGGTTTAGCTTCTCTGAACACTCAAACATCCAACTTCTGCCAGGACTACTGAATTTGTCCAGGTTGGGTTCAGCACTGTCCAAGATAAATATAATACTGCAAATGCGACTACATGTGTTAATTTAAAATTTTCTAGTGTCCCCATGAAAAAAACTAGAGAAGAAGCTGAAATTAATAGATTTTGTTTCACCCAATGGATCCAAAATGTTATTTCAATATAATAAATATAAAAATTATTAATAAGATATTTTCTTTTCTTTCTTCATAGTTAAACTTCCAAACCTGGTATGTACATTACCATTAAAGCACATCTCAGTCAGGGCTTGCCACATGTTAAGTGCTCAGTAGCCACTGAATAACTCCAAGATTTCAGTGGCTCAACACAACAAAAGTCTACTTCTGTCTCATGTAAAATGCCCAACATAACAAGCAGGATCTGTTTCACAGTCATCCAAGGACCCAGGCTGACTATCTTGTTCTTGTATCAAATGAAACATATGGCTAGGTACTTCCAGATAAAGAAAAAGACCAGCAACTCTTCATGGACTTTTCACTATGTCAACACAGAAATAACACACACCTCCCCTCAAAGTCCACTGGCCAGAATCAGTCACATGATACCACCTAACTTCAAGGAAACAAAGGAATTAAATGTTCCCATATGCCTGGAATGAAAGGAGAACTGAATGTGGAAGAGCACTAAGAAGTCATTACCACAGGCAGGCACCTGGCTGTGAGGACAAGTGTTAGAAGATGATACAAGCCCTAGATCCTATGGTATAACTGTTTCTTATAAAGATTTTTAAACCTGTTTTCAAAGTGCCTTTGATGAACTTCTTAGTAGACTACTACACACGGCTGAGGAAAGACCTTTGGAGCTTGAGGATATGTTAGGGAAAATCTCCAAAATTGAAAAGCAAACCAGAAAAACACCAAAAAAGAACAGAATATCAAAGAACTGTGGAACAAGTAGAAAAGATGTAACATATGCGTAATGAGAAGGAGAAGTAATACAAAAAGGAGAAGAAAAAGAAAAAGAGAAAGGAACAGGAAACATACTTGAAACACTGATTGAAAATTTCTCCAAATTAATGTTAGACACCAAACCACAGATCCAGGAAGTTCAGAGAACACCAAGCAGGTTAAATGACCAAAAAACTACACCTATATAGATCATTTTCAAACTACAGAAAGTAAAAGATTAAGAAAAAATCTTGAAAGAAAATAGAGGGAAAAAACACCTTACCTATAGAGGAGCAAAGATAAGAATTACATCTGACTTCTCTTTAGAAACCATGCAAGCAAGAAGAGAGTGCAATGAAATATTTAAAGTGTCAAGAGAAAAAAAAAACCAACCTAGAATTCTGTACCGTTACATGGACTATTCATCAAGACAGACCACATTATGGTGGTATATAAAATATACCTTACAGTGGTATATAAAATATACGTTAACAAATTTAAAACAATAGAAATCATACAATATCTCCTCTCAGACCATCACAGAATTAAACTAGAATCAAAAATAGAAAGATAGTTGAAAAATCTCAAAATACTTAAACAATGCACTTCTAAAGGAAATGGGCCAAAGAAGAATTTTCAAGAGACATTTAAGAATAATTTGAACTAAATGGAAATGAAAGCATAAATTTTCAGAATCGATGGGATGCAGTGAAAGCAGTGCTTAGAGGGAAATTTACAGCATTCAATGCATGTATTAGAAAAGAAGAGAGATCTAAAATCAATAACGTAAGGTGCCATCTAAAGAAACTAGGAAAAGAAGGGCAAATTAAATCCAAGAAGAGCAGATGAAAAGTAATAAAAATCAGAGCAGAAAATAATAAAACTGAAAACAGGAAATCAATAGAGAAAAATCAATGAAACCAAAGGTTCTTTGAAAAGGTTCTTTGCAAAGATTCTTTGAAAAGATACATAAAATTGATAAAAAAGAAAAATGACACAGATTACTAATATCAGAAATGAAAGCGGAGACACCACTACAGATCCCATGGTCATTAAAAGGTTAATCAAGGAATACCATGAGCTCTATGCCAACAAATTAGATAACTTAGATGAAATGGCCCTATTCCTTGAAAGATACAATTTGCTAAAACTCACACATGAATAAACAGACTATCCAAATAGGTCTACATTTTTAGAGAAATTGAATCATAATTAATAATCTTCCAAACCAGAAAGCACCAGGCCCAGATGGGTTCTCTAGTGAATTCTAGCAAACACTTAAGAAGATATTATAACAATTCTCTATAATCTTATTCAGAAGATAGAAACAAAGGGAATACTTCCTAACTCATTCTATGAGGCCAGCATTACCCTAATACCAAAACCAGATAAAGACATTACAAGAAAACTAGAGACCAATCTCTCATAAACATATATACAAAAATCCTGAACAGAATATTAGCACATCAGGAATTCCCTGGTGGTCCAGTGGTTAGGACTCAGTGCACTCACTGCTGGGGCACAGGTTCAATCCCTGGTTGGGGAACTAAGATCCTGCAAACTGTGCAGTGTGGCCAAAAATGAAAAAGAATATTAGCACATCAAATCCAACAATGTATAAAAAGAATTTATACCATGACCAACTGGCATTTAATCCAGGTACACAAGGCTGGTTCAACATTCAAGAAATCAACTAATTCAATCCATCACATCAGAAGACTAAAGAAGAAAAACCACTAAGATGCTATCATTAGATGCAGAAAAAGCATTTGAGACTATTTTACACTCATTCACGATTAAAAGAAAAATCTCAGCAAACTAGGGATAGAGGGGAATTTCCTCAATTTGAAGAACACCTACCAAAAACCTATAGCTAACATCACATTTAATAGTGAGACACTCAAAGCTTTCCCACTAAGATCAGGAACAAGGCAACATATCCCTTCTTACCACTCCTTTTCAAATCACACTGGAAATCCAAGCTAATGGAATAAGACAAGAGAAAGAAATAAATGGTATAAAGATTGGAAAGAAAGAACTGTCTTCGTTCACAGATGATGTAATCATCTATATAGAAAATCTACATGAATCAACGACAAGAAAACTCCTAGAATTAATAATCAATTACAGAAAAGTTGCAAGATACAAGGTTAATATACAAAAGTCAATTGCTCTCCTATATGCCAGTAATACGCTTGTGGAATTTGAAATTAAAGACATATCATTTACATCAGCACCCCCAAAATGAAATACTTAGGTATAAATCTAATAAAATACATATAAGATCTATATGAGGAAAATTACAAAACTAATGAAAAAAGTCAAAGAACTAAATAAATGGACAGTCCATGTTAATGAATAGGAAGACTCAATACTGCCAAGATATCTGTTCTTCCCTATTATCTATTAAGTCAATACAATCCCAGCCAACATCATATGTCACTAAGGAATTATAAATTAAAACAACAATCAGGTAAATGTTACCACACATTTATTAAAATGGTCAAAATCTAAAGCACTGACAACATAAAATGCTGCTAAGGATACAGAGCAAAGGGACGCTCATTCATTGCTGATGGTAATGCAAAATGACAGAGCCACACTGGAAGAATTTGGCAGTTTCTTACAAAAACTAAACATACTATTAGCATACAATCCAGAAATCCTGCTACTTGGTATCCCAAATGAGTTGAAAACTTGTGTCCACACAAAAACCTGCCCAAAGATGTTTAAAAGAACTTTATTCATAACTGTCAAAACTTGGAAGCAATCAAGATGTCCTTCAGTAGGTAAATGCATAAATAAGCTGTGGTATATCCAGACAGTGGACTATTATTCATTGATTAATATAATTCATCAACACATTTTAAACATTTTAACAACTGTGAAATCAGAATGTGTCTTAAAATTGATATAATATCATTGTTTAATAGGCATCATTTTTCTTTCTTAATGGATCTTTTCACATTTTAACAACTGTAAAATCAAGATACGTCTTAAGATTAATATCACATCATTGTTTAATAGGTATCATTTATTTTCTTTCTTAATGGTACACAAAATAACAGTACATCAGTGCCTAGGAATTACACAGATATATATTTTAGGGTTGATGTAATACATTCCAGAATGTATACCTCAACTTCAGAACAAACTGGACGAGTTTGCTAGTACTAACAACCAAATATTTCTCACATATATATATAAAACTTGTCAGGTTTATACTGTTATTAACACAACGTAAGTACTAGCAAAACCTGGCTTTTTATTAACTACTGTTCTTTCTACCATAATTACTAATTTTTTGCCAATTTTCTTTTTATCTTTTTGGTAACATCGGCAGTCCTGCAAAATCGTCCTGATCTGGCTTTACAGAGTCAACTGTAAAATTAACTCAAAGAGCCAAACGAATTCTCCACTCTAGAAATATCCTTTTAAAATAAAACTCATCGGGACTTCCCTGGTGACATAGTGGTTAAAATCCGCCTGCCAATGCAGGGGACACGGGTTTGAGCTCTTGTCTGGGAAGATCCCACATGCCACAGAGTAACTAAGCCCGTGAGCCACAACTACTGAGCCTGTGTTCTAGAGCCCGCGAGCCACAACTAGTGAAGCCCATGCACCTAGAGCCCGTGCTCCACAACAAGAGAAACCACCACAATGAGAAGTCTGCGCACTACAACGAAGAGTAGCCCCCGCTCACTGCAGCAAGAGAGAGCCTGCGTGCAGCAACGAAGACCCAATGCAGCCAAAAATAAATAAATAAAAAATAAAACTCATCAATTCTGTTCATTCCTATTCCACTAGTTAATAAAAGACTGCTGTTGCAAATTATAAATTTCTGTGGACAGTGCCACCAACTGACAGAAGGGTTCAAGTAAAACCTGACCAAACTCCAGGAACTACAATGTACTTCACCCACTCATAAGGAAATACACACTTTGCTTTCTTTACCATCACAATTAGCAATTAGAAAAATGTAGTGATACAATCCTTGAAGAAACATCAACATTTTTTCAGCCCAATTCTAACAAAATAAAATGCAAATGACTAGTGAGAAATAATTGTATCTGCATTAACCCACAGAATACAGAAGACCCTTTTTTTGTTTGTCTGCTTCGTTGGTGAAATACCAGTAAACTTACTTTGGCTTATGGCTGTTCAACTGAAGTGCAAATGAATTTGTGAATGGGCACATTCAAGGATCAAGTATCTAAAAGTAAACAAATCAATATTATCCACAATGAGAAACAGTTTTAAAAAATTATAATCAGTATCTTGATAGGGGTATGGATTACAAAGGTGTATGCATTTTCCAAAACTGATTGAACTGTATACATAAGATCTGCACACTTCACTTTATATATATGTTTACATATATATACATATTATACTTCAATTTTTAAAACTTAATAAATTAGAACATGGAATGGGGAAAAGCAAAAAAAAAAAAAAAAAAATCCTGTGGGGTTGGATGAGAATTGAGGGTGTTAGTATAAACTAAAATTATTTTTTAAAAATATAGTTCCTAACTATGTTCACTGGAAGGGACTGGAAACAATGACACCAGTACTAATGACAATACCTAATGCCCAGATCTTGGTTTCTATATATTGTTTCTCCACTAAGAGAAACCTGGCCTCCTTAAAATCATGACTGATTCTGCCCCATAGATGGGGCACAAAAGGTCCAACATGAGCCTGGAACATCACTGTATCACAAAGTGATAGGGCCACACTCAAAGGACACCAGAGCCAGGATGAAGGGACTCCCACTGTCAGAACCTGGGACAATATGAACATCAAAAAACATAAAGGTTGTAAATGAAAGGATAAAGAGGATGTGGGATATATATATACCCCCCCCACACACAAATGGAATACCACTCAGCCATAAAAAAGAACAAAATTTTGCCATGTGCAGCAACATGACTTGGAGGGCATTATGCTAAGTGAAATAAGTCAGACAGAGGACATATACTGTACGATACCACTTTTTTGTGGAATCTTAAAAAAGTACAACAAACTAGCGAATATGACAAACAAGAAGCAGACTCACAGAGAGAGAGCAAACCAGTGGTTACCAATGGGAGGAGGGGAGGCAATATAGGAGTGGGAGAGTGGGAGGTACAAACTACTGGGTGTAAGATAAACTCAAGGATGTATTGTACAACACAGGAAATATAGTCAATATTTTGTTATAACTGTAAATGGAAAAGTAACCTTTTAAAATTGTGTAAAAATTTTTAAATACAAATAACAACAACAAAAAATAAGGGCTGTAATGGATTATAACCCACTGGATAAAGTAGAAGGCCATCAGTCCATATTGATGATAGCTAGATAAAGAGAATAAATAAAGACTAAGATATTCAAGTATTCAAGTATCTCCCCACAGTTTGTTTATTAGTTGTAAAGGGGGAAACAGTGACTATACAATGAAGAAACTGGACAACACCCTAGCCAGGTGATCAAAACCAATATTACTAATGCCAAGTAAGGTCAGACACATCATGCTTCTGAATGTGATAGCCTGAGAAAGGACACATCATCATTTATGTAGAATTCTCGCCAGAGATGCATCACCTAAATCTAACAATGAGAAAATGTCAGATAACTCCAAACTGAGGAACACTGTATAAAATAACTGGCCTATATGCTTTTTTTTTAAATTTCTAGCACTATTTTATTTGTTTATTTTTAATTTATTTATTTTATTCATTCATTTTTGGCTGTGTTGGGTCTTCGTTGCTGCATGCGGGCTTTCTCTAGCTGCAGCGAGCGGGGGCTACTCTTCACTGCGGTGTGCAGGCTTCTCATTGCGGTGCTTCTCTTGTTGTGGAGCACAGGCTCTAGGCGTGCAGGCTTCAGTAGTTGTGGCATGCAGGCTCAACAGCTGTGACTCGCGGGCTCTAGAGCGCAGGCTCACTAGTTGTGGCGCACAGGTCTAGCTGCTCCACAGCATGTGGGATCCTCCCAGACCAGGGATCGAACCCGTGTCCCCTGCACTGACAGACTGGTTCTCAATCACTGTGCCACCAGGGAAGCCCATGGCCTATATTCTTAAAACATGTTACTGTCATGAAAGACAAAGGACAGCTAAGGAACTGTTCCAGATTAAAGAGACATGACAACTAATAACAGTATGTGATCCCAGACTAAATCCTCTGCTGGGAGGAGGCGGAGTCTAAAAAAGACTTGAGATAGTTGAGATAACAGACAAAAGTGTGTAATAGGTTAAAGTACTGTATCAATGTAAAATTTCCTGAATTTGATAACCTAAGTGTGATTACATATGAGAAAACCCTTGTTTTTAGAAAACAGAAACAAATAGTAAGGATAAAATACATACAACTTAATTCTCTCAAAGAGTTCATCAAAAATAAATTGTGGGTGGCCAGAGGGGAAGATGGTGGAAGAGTAAGACACGGAGATCACCTTCCTCCTCACAGATACACCAGAAATACATCTACACGTGGAACAACTCCTACAGAACACCTACTGAATGCTGGCAGAAGACCTCAGACCTCCCAAAAGGCAAGAAAGTCCCCACGTACCTGGGTAGGGCAAAAGAAAAAAGAATAAACAGAGACAAAAGGATAGGGACGGGACCTGCACCAGTGGGAGGGAGCTGTGAAGGAGGAAAGGTTTCCACACACTAATAAGCCCCTTCGAGGGCGGAGACTGCGGGTGGCAGAGGGGGAAAGCTTCGGGGCCGCGGAGGAGAGCACAACAACAGGGCTGCAGAGGGCAAAGCAGAGAGATCACGCACAGAGAATCGATGCTGACTGGCACTCACCAGCCCGAGAGGCTTGTCTGCTCACCCGACGGGGTGGGCGGGGCTGGGAGCTGAGGCTCCAGCTTCCCTCGGAGCGCAGGGAGAGGACTGGGGTTGGCGGCGTGAACACAGCCTGCAGGGGTTACTGCACCAGGGCTAGCCGGGAGGGAGTCCGGGGAAAAGTCTGGACCTGTCGAAGAGGCAAGAGACTTTTTCTTCCCTCTGTTTCCTGGTGCGTGAGGAGAGGGGATTAAGAGCGCTGCTTAAAGGAGCTCCAGAGACGGGCGCGAGCCGTGGCTAACAGCGCGGACCCCAGAGACGGGCATGAGACGCTAAGGCTGCTGCTGTCACCACCAAGAAGCCTGTGTGCAAGCACAGGTCACTATCCACACCTCCCTTCCGGGGAGCCTGTGCAGCCCGCCACTGCCAGGGTCCGGGATCCAGGGACAACTTCCCCGGGAGAGCGCACGGTGTGCCTCAGGCTGGTGCAACGTCCCGCCGGCCTCTGCCGCCACAGGCTGGCCCCGCACTCTGTACCCCTCCCTCCCCCAGGCCTGGGTGAGCCAGAACCCCCAAAACAGCGGCTCCTTTAACCCCGTCCTGTCTGAGGGAAGAATAGACACCCTGCGGTCCAAAGATGAGCCCCAGGAGCTGTGAGAACAAAGAAGAGAAAGGGAAATCTCTCCTAGCAGCCTCAGAAGCAGCGGATTAAAGCTCCACAATCAACTAGATGTACCCTGCATCTGTGGAATACATGAATAGACAACGAATCATCCCAAATTAAGGAGGTGGACTTTAAGAGCAAGATTTATTATTTTTTCCCCTTTTCCTCTTTTTGTCAGTGTGGATGTGCATGCCTCTGTGTGAGATTTTGTCTGTATACCTTTGCCTTCACCATTTGTCCTAGGGTTCTATCCATCCGTTTTTTTTAAATTTTTTTCTTAATAATTATTTTTATTTTAATAACTTTATTTTATCTTACCTTCGTTTCTTTTCTTTCTTTCTTTCTTTCCTTCCTTTCTCTCTCTCTCTCTCTGTCTCTCTCTCTCTTCTTTTTCTCCCTTTTATTCTGAGGTGGGAGAGCCAACTTCAGGACACTGGTCCACAAGAGACCTCCCAGCTCCACATAATATCAAACGCTGAAAATCTCCCAGAGATCGCTATCTCAACACCAACACCCAGCTTCACTCAACGACCAGCAAGCTACAGTACTGGACACCCTATGCCAAACAAATAGCAAGACAGGAACACAACCCCACTCATTAGCAGAGAGGCTGCCTAAAATCATAAGTCCACAGACACCCCAAAACACACCACCAGACGTGTACCTGCCCACCAGAAAGACAAAAT
The DNA here is from genome assembly GCF_011762595.2 of Tursiops truncatus. Lineage (NCBI taxonomy): Eukaryota > Metazoa > Chordata > Mammalia > Artiodactyla > Delphinidae > Tursiops > Tursiops truncatus. Next base: position 47,929,790 of record NC_047049.1, read on the forward strand.
CCAGCCTCATCCACCAGAACACAGGCACTAGTCCCCTCTACCAGGAAGCCCACACAACCCACCGAACCAACTTTAGCCACTGGGGAAAGACACCAAAAGCAACGGGAACTACGAACCTGCAGCCAGCAAAAAACAGATCCCAAACACAGTAAGACAAGCAACGTGAGAAGACAGAAAAACACACAGCAGATGAAGGAGCAAGATAAAAACCAACCAGACCTAACAAATGAAGAGGAAATAGGCAGTCTACCTGAAAAAGAATTCAGAATAATGATAGTAAAGATGATCCAAAATCTTGGAAATAGAATACACAAAATGCAAGAAACATTTAACAAGGACCTAGAAGAACTAAAGATGAAACAAGCAATGATGAACAACACAATAGATGAATTTAAAAATACTCTAGATGGGGCTTCCCTGGTGGCGCATTGGTTGAGAGTCCGCCTGCCGATGCAGGGGACACGGGTTCGTGCCCCGGTCCGGGAAGATCCCACATGCTGCGAAGCGGCTAGGCCCGTGAGCCATGGCCGCTGAGCCTGTGTGTCCAGAGCCTGTGCTCCGCAACGGGAGACACCACAACAGTGAGAGGCCCGCGTACCGCAAAAAAACAAAACAAAGCAAACAAAAAAACAAAACAAAACAAAACAATACTCTAGATGGGATCAATAGCAGAATAACTGAGGCAGAAGAACAGGTAAGTGACCTGGAAGATAAAATAGTGGAAATAACTACTGCAGAGCAGAATAAAGAAAAAAGAATGAAAAGAACTGAGGACAGTCTAAGAGACCTCTGGGACAACATTAAACACACCAACATTTGAATTATAGGGGTTCCAGAAGAAGAAGAGAAAAAGAAAGGGACTGAGAAAATATTTGAAGACATTATAGTTGAAAACTTCCCTAATATGGGAAAGGAAATAGTGAAGTCCAGAAGCACAGAGAGTCCCATACAGGATAAATCCAAGGAGAAACACGCCAACACACATATTAATCAAACTGTCAAAAATTAAATACAAAGAAAACATTAAAAGCAGCAAGGGAAAAACAACAAATAACACACAGGGGAATCCCCATAAGATTAACACCTGATCTTTCAGCAGAAACTCTGCACGCCAGAAGGGACTGGCAGGACATATGTAAAATGATGAAGGAGAAAAACCTACAACCAAGATTACTCTACCCAGCAAGGATCTCATTCAGATTTGATGGAGAAATTAAAACCTTTACAGACAAGCAAAAGCTGAGAGAGTTCAGCACCACCAAACCAGCTTTACAACAAATGCTAAAGGAACTTCTCTAGGCAAGAAACACAAGAGAAGGAAAAGACCTACAATAACAAACCGAAAACAATTAAGAAAATGGGAATAGGAACATACATATCGATAATTACCTTAAATGTAAATGGATTAAATGCTCCCACCAAAGGACACGGACTGGCTGAACGGATACAAAAACAAGACTCATATATATGCTGTCTACAAGAGACCCACTTCAGACCTAGAGACACATACAGACTGAAAGTAAGGGGATGGAAAAAGATATTCCATGCAAATGGAAACCAAAAGAAAGCTGGAGTAGCAATTCTCATATCAGACAAAATAGACTTTAAAATAAAGACCATTACAAGAGACAAAGAAGGACACTACATAATGATCAAGGGATCGATCCAAGAAGAAGGTATAACAATTGTAAATATTTATGCACCCAACATAGGAGCACCTCAATACATAAGGCAAATACTAACAGCCATAAAAGGGGAAATCGACAGTAACACATTCATAGTAGGGGACTTTCACCAATGGACAGATCATCCAAAATGAAAATAAATAAGGAAACACAAGCTTTAAATGATACATTAAACAAGATGGACGTAATTGATATTTATAGGACATTCCATCCAAAAACAACAGAACACACATTTTTCTCAAGTGCTCATGGAATATTCTCCAGGATAGATCATATCTTACGTCACAAATCAAGCCTTGGTAAATTTAAGAAAATTGAAATTGTATCAAGCATCTTTTCTGAACACAACGCTATGAGACTAGATATCAATTACAGGAAAAGATCTGTAAAAAATACAAACACATGGAAGCTAAACAATACACTACTTAATAACGAAGTGATCACTGAAGAAATCAAAGAGAAAATCAAAAATTACCTAGAAACAAATGACAATGGAGACACGACGACCCAAAACCTATGGGATGCAGCAAAAGCAGTGCTAAGAGGGAAGATTATAGCAATACAATCCTACCTTAAGAAACAGGAAACATCTCGAATAAACAACCTAACCTTGCACCTAAAGCAAATACAGAAAGAAGAACAAAAAAACCCCAAAGTTAGCAGAAGGAAAGAAATCATAAAGTACAGATCAGAAATAAATGAAAAAGAAATGAAGGAAACGATAGCAAAGATCAATAAAACTAAAAGCTGGTTCTTTGGGAAGATAAACAAAATGGATAAACCATTAGCCAGACTCATCAAGAAAAAAAGGGAGAAGACTCAAATCAATAGAATTAGAAATGAAAAAGGAGAAGTAACAACTGACACTGCAGAAATACAAAAGATCATGAGAGATTACTACAAGCAACTCTATGCCAATAAAATGGACAACCTGGAAAAAATGGACAAATTCTTAGAAAGGCACAACCTGCCAAGACTGAATCAGGAAGAAATAGAAAATATGAACAGACTAATCACAAGCACTGAAATTAAAACTGTGATTAAAAATCTTCCAACAAACAAAAGCCCAGGACCAGATGGCTTCCCAGGCAGGTTCTATCAAACATTTAGAGAAGAGCTAACACCTACCCTTCTCAAAGTCTTCCAAAATATAGCAGAGGGAGGAACACTCCCAAACTGATTCTACGAGGCCACCATCAATCACCCTGATACCAAAACCAGACAAGGATGTCACAAAGAAAGAAAACTACAGGCCAATATCACTGATGAACATAGATGCAAAAATCCTCAAGAAAATACTAGCAAACAGAATCCAACAACACATTAAAAGGATCATACACCACGATCAAGTGGGGTTTATTCCAGAAATGCAAGGATTCTTCAATATACGCAAATCAATCAACATAATACACCACATTAACAAATTGAAGGGGAAAAAACATATGATCATCTCAACAGATGCAGAGAAAGCTTTCGACAAAATTCAACACCCAGTTATGATAAAAACCCTGCAGAAAGTAGGCATAGAGGGAACTTTCCTCAACATAATAAAGGCCATATATGACAAACCCACAGCCAACATCGTCCTCCATGGTGAAAAACTGGAAACATTTCCACTAAGATCAGGAAAAAGACAAGGTTGCCCAGTCTCACCACTCTTATTCAACATAGTTTTGGAAGTTTTAGGTACAGCAATCAGAGAAGAAAAGGAAATAAAAGGAATCCAAATTGGAAAAGAAGAAGTAAAGCTGTCACTGTTTGCAGATGACATAATACTATATATAGAGAATCCTAAAGATGCTACCAGAAAACTACTAGAGCTAATCAATGAATTTGGTAAAGTAGCAGGATACAAAATTAATGCACAGAAATCTCTGGCATTCCTATACACTAATGATGAAAAATCTGAAAGTGAAATCAAGAAAACACTCCCATTTACCATTGCAACAAAAAGAATAAAATATCTAGGAATAAACCTACCTAAGGAGACAAAAGACCTGTATGTAGAAAATTATAAGACACTGATGAAAGAAATTAAAGATGATACAAATAGATGGAGAGATATACCATGTTCTTGGATTGGAAGAATCAACATTGTGAAAATGACTCCACTACCCAAAGCAATCTACAGATTCAATGCAATCCCTATCAAACTTCCACTGGCATTTTCACAGAACTAGAACAAAAAATTTCACAATTTGTATGGAAACACAAATGACCCCGAACAGCCAAAGCAATCTTGAGAAAGAAAAACGGAGCTGGAGGAATCAGGCTCCCTGACTTCAGACTATACTACAAAGCTACAGTAATCAAGACAGTATGGTACTGGCACAAAAACAGAAAGATAGATCAATGGAACAGGATAGAAAGCCCAGAGAGAAACCCACGCACATATGGTCACCTTATCTTTGATAAAGGAGGCAGGAATGTACAGTGGAGAAAGGACAGCCTCTTCAATAAGTGGTGCTGGGAAAACTGGACAGCTACATGTAAAAGTATGAGATTAGATCACTCCCTAACAGCATACACAAAAATAAGCTCAAAATGTATTAAAGACCTAAATGTAAAACCAGAAACTATCAAACGCTTAGAGGAAAACATAGGCAGGACACTCTATGACATAAATCACAGCAAGATCCTTTTTGACCCACCTCCTAGAGAAATGGAAATAAAAACAAAAATAAACAAATGGGACCTAATGAAACTTCAAAGCTTTTGCACAGCAAAGGAAACCATAAACAGGACCAAAAGACAACCCTCAGAATGGGAGAAAATATTTGCAAATGAAGCAACTGCCAAAGGATTCATCTCCAAAATTTACAAGCAGCTCAATAACAAAAAAACAAACAAACCAATCCAAAAATGGGCAGAAGACTTAAACAGACATTTCTCCAAAGAAGATATACACACTGCCAACAAACACATGAAAGAATGCTCAACATCAAGAATCATTAGAGAAATGCAAATCAAAACTACAATGAGATATCATCTCACACCAGTCAGAATGGCCATCATCAAAAAATCTAGAAACCATAAATGCTGGAGAGGGTGTGGAGAAAAGGGAACACTCTTGCACTGCTGGTGGGAATGTGAATTGGTACAGCCACTGTGGAGAACAGTATGGAGGGTCCTTAAAAAACTACAAATAGAACTACCATATGACCCAGCAATCCCACTGCTGGGCATATACCCTGAGAAAACCATAATTCAATAAGAGTCATGTACCAAAATGTTCACTGCAGCTCTTTTATAATAGCCCAGACATGGAAACAACCTAAGTGTCCATCATCGGATGAATGGATAAAGAAGATGTGGCACATATAAACAATGGAATATTACTCAGCCATAAAAAGAAATGAAATTGAGCTATTTGTAATGAGGTGGATGAACCTACAGTCTGTCATACAGAGTGAACTAAGTCAGAAAGAGAAAGACAAATACCATATGCTAACACATATATATGTAATTTAAGAAAAAAAAATGTCATGAAGAACCTAGGGGTAAGACAGGAATAAAGTCACAGACCTACTAGCGAATGGACTTGAGGATATGGGGAGGGGGAAGGGCAAGCTGTGACAAAGCGAGAGAGTGGCATGGACATATATACACTACCAAACGTGAAATAGATAGCTAGTGGGAAGCAGCCGCAAAGCACAGGGAGATCAGTTCGGTGCTTTGTGACCACCTAAAAGGGTGGGATAGGGAGGATGGGAGGGAGGCAGACGCAAGAGGGAAGAGATATGGGAACACATGTATATGTATAACTGATTCACTTCGTTATAAAGCAGAAACTAACACACCATTGTAAAGCAATTATACTCCAGTAAGGATGTAAAAAAAAAATAAAATTGTGTACGTGTAGATTAGGTAAAGGAAAGAAGTAGAGACCCAGAGAACAATGCAAATGTGGGAAAATGTTAAAAATTGATGAGTCACAGATAAAGAGTATATGGGAGTTTTACTGTGCTTTTGTTTTTTAAGGTTTTATTTTTTTAAATACATCTTTATTGGAGTATAATTTCTTCATGATGCTGTTAAGTTTCTGCTATACAACAAAGTGAATCAGCCATATGCATACATATATCCCCATATCCCCTCCCTCTTGAGCCTCCCCCCACCCTCCCTATTTCACCCCTCTAGGTCGTCACAAAACACGGAGCTGATCTCCCTGTGCTATGCTGCTGCTTCCCACTAGCTATGTGTTTTACATTTGGTAGTGTATATATGTTGATGCTACTCTCACTTCGCCCCAGCTTCACCCTCCACCCCATGTCCTCAAGTCCATTCTCTACGTCTATGTCTTTACTCCTGCCCTGCCGCTAGGTTCATCAGTATCTTGTTTTTTTTTAGGTTCTATATAGCCAGGACATGGAAGCAACCTAAATGTCCATCGACAGATGAATGGATACTATGCTATTCTTGCATCTTTTCTAAGTATGAAGTAATTTCAAAATAAAAAGTAAAAATAAAAACATAAATGAATTACGTTCATGTGTTGTAGTCCTAACCTCCAGTATCTCAGAATGTGACCTTGATTTGAAGATATTGTCTTTACAGAGGTCATCATATTAAAATGAGATCATTAGAGTGGGCCCTAATCAAATATGGCTGGTGTCCTTATAAAAGGGGGAAATTTGTATAAAGACATGTCAAGAGAGACAGGGAGAAGATGGCCATCTACAGTCCAATGAATGCTTGCGGCTATGAGAAGTTAGGAAAGAGGCCTGGAACAGATCCTTCCCTAGCACCCTCAGAGGGAGCATGGCTCAGGCAACAACCTGATTTTGGATGTTTAGCCTCCAGAGCTGGGAGAAAATAATTTTCTGCTCTCCTAAGCAGAAATAAACAAAAGAATTAAAATAGTCAAACAAACAAAACACACCTACAGGACATTATGCTAAAATAAATTAAATAATTTTTACAGACATCTGAGATATACTTTCACCAAATAAAGATGTTTAAAAAGCACAAATATTTTAATTACTCACTACTATTCACCAAATAAAGAGGAAATCATCAAACACCAATCTTGCACTGTAAAGAAAATCACGTGATATAAAGAACCAAAAAAAAAAAAACCAAAAGAACTAACCAAACTCAATGCACTATCCTATTGATATAAGTGCTTTTAAAGTAAACTAAATCCCATATGAGAATAAGTATACTAAAATTCATTTAACAGGTATCATTATTTAAAGACATATTTTTTTTAAATCTCCCATTAGAATCAACCAAAAAATTATTAAAACTAAAAGAAGAGTTAAACATGTGAAGTTAATTAAATATACACGTTTTTCATATATTAACAAAAGTTTACAAAATATAATGAAAAAATAATCTCACTCACAGCAGCATCTAAAAATATACTAAAAATTTTACTGAAAGTCAAAGAAGATTAATAAAAGAAGGGGTACCACTTTATGAGTTAGAATACTATATACTGTAAAGACATCAGTTCTATCCAAATCTATCAACAAATGTTAACAGGGTTTTGAATGGAATCAGACAAAAAGGACTCTAAAGGTATTTGGAAAAATAAACTTTGGAGTATCCAAAACTTTTGGAAAAGTAACAAAGAAGTATCTGCCTTACCATGTATTAAAATATACTGGAAGTTACATCAATATAAACAATGTGTTCTACTGTCAAGAGACACATTATAAGAGGAGGCCAAAAGTAGATCCATATATATATAAGAATGTAATAAAAGCAGCATCTCAAATAAATAAAAGGTGTTGAATGTGCTGCCCATTTGAGGAAAAACTGAACTGGATCCTTATCTCATGCAACAAAATTAATTCCAGATAAATAAAAGGTTAAGATGTAAAATGTGAAACTATAAAAGAACTTGAAAATACTATTGCAACGGAGAAGTAATTTCTAAACTTGACATTAAAAGCAGAAACCATAAAGAAAATGGCTGGTGTAAACTGTCATTAAAGACAACACTGAATATATTTTTTGTAGCAATCTTAATAAACCTATAACATTATTACACTTATTATTATGCTTTTAGAGTTGTGGCTAGGGCAGTAAAATCAGAGTATGTTATTCTACCCATGTGATTTCATTTTAAAGGGAACAATTTTCTACTTTGATTTGACAACTGGCTTTTCCTGTAATGCTTAGGAATTATTTGAGTAACAAAAAGTACTTAACTCCTATTTTTTCACACTTCTGTGTTTGTTATCTTTAGTTAGAATTTTTAAAAAATCTAAAATTTGGGTGACTTCCTATAATTCGACACCAAGTTATTAAAATGTTATGTTTTTTAAATTGACTGAAGTTAATATTCTAGGTGAAGAAATAATAAGTACCTACAAGGACTTTTTTTTCAGCTTCAGACCCACTGGATCTAAGTGCTACTTGCACCTCAACTTATGTTATAAGCAAATGTTTGTTCTGCAAGGGAAAAAAATGCTTATTTAAATGTGATATTTCATGTCAAATTCCTAGATTCTTCTCCCTTCCCTTTACATCACAGTCATTCAAACATTTGCATTTGCAATACAGAGGCAAGAAGTATTCATAATGGAGTTCAGATTCTTTTTTTTTTTTTGCGGTACGCGGGCCTCTCACTGTTGTGGCCTCTCTCGTTGCGGAGCACAGGCTCCGGACGCGCAGGCTCAGCAGCCATCGCTCACAGGCCCAGCCACTCCACAGCATGTGGGATCTTCCCGGACCGGGGCACGAACCCGTGTCCCCTGCATGGGCAGGTGGACTCTCAACCACTGCGCCACGAGAGAAGCCCTGGAGTTCAGATTCTTTAACATGATTATTTTTACTTTCGAAATCCTCTTTTTTGTCCTTTCATAAATTAGCCTAAAGTGCAGGATAAAAGGTATAAAACCTGAGTTATGATACAGAATTTACACAGGATTTCAGGGCTTAGGTGTAAAGGCTTAAACCAGCAAGAGTCCATTCCTCAGCCCTGACTTATTAGCATGTTCCTCAGCCACCATTTGGACTTCGCTGAAAGACCTGGAAGGCAACAGATTACTACAGCAGATAAGAGTTCCATGCAGAGGAGTCAGTTGTGTCAAATACCACTGAGCAGCTCACGATGAGTACAGAAAATCTGGCACATGGAAGCCATCAATGACACTGACAAGAATGGTTTTTGAGACATTACTCATGGCAAACAGGTAGATGGATGATAAGAGCAGGCTAAATAGTCAAGGGAAGGTGAGGGAGAGAAGGTACTGCAAGTAAACAACTCCCCGATGCATGTGGCTACTAAGCAGGAGGCTGGTAGATAACTGTTTTCTTACTAAGTCTATACTAGAGATTATTTGCTGATGGAAGTAAACCAACGAAGAGGCAAAGACTAGAAAAAAGAGAGGAGAAATAGTCAAAATTCTCACTGATATCAAAACCAAATAGAGTTAACGAGGTGATATTTATCTCTGTGCTTACATCAACCTCAACAGAAATAATTTAGCATTTTTGTAGAAGCTGCCCTGTAAATTTCGTGGTCATATTTTTTTAAGTTTTTTTTGAAAAGATTTATTTACTATTTATTTTATTTTTATTTACTAAGACTATGTTGGGTCTTAGTTGCGGCATGCAGGATCTTCGTTGAGGCATGCAGGATCTTTTGTTGTGGCGTGCAGGCTTCTCTCCAGTTGTGGCATGCGGGTTTTTCTCTCTCTAGTTGTGGCACACAGGCTCCAGGGCACGTGGGCTCTGCAGTTTGCAGCACGCAGGCTCTCTAGTTGAGGCATGTGAGATCAGTAGTTGTGGTGTGCTGGCTTAGTTGCCCTGCGGCATGTGGGACCTTAGTTCCCTGACCAGGGATCGAACCTGAGTTCCCTGCATTGTAAGGCAGATTCTTTACCACTGGACCACCAGGGAAGTCCCTCTTGGTCATATTTTCAACACTTAAGCAGTATTTCCATATGAACTCATGTCTCCAAATTATTGGTACTAAAGCATACTAATTTCTTTGCTCTCTAAACACTCTAAGTAACTCAACATACGTAAGAGATTTTATGCCCAGGAAATTTCTCTTAATAATATGAGTTTTTCCTTCATAGCAGCTTCACTAATTTTATTTTATTCTCATTTTTTAAAAACTCCCTGTTGATGTTTGAGTTCGTATTCTAGTAAAAGTTTTTCATTACACATATTTTCCACACATCATATTAAACACCGTTCCTACTATGATTTTTTCTTAAGTCCTAAACTGTGACCTTTGACATATATGTAAAAATGTTCTTTATTTTCACAAAGAATTAGAAGTTTTCCTATTTTTCTTAAAACACAAACGGCTCTATTTTAGGCTTCCCTTTTCCGATAGAGTCAAAAAAGCACTGTCACTTTAGGATTGGGGAGACAACACAGAGTGCCAGATTAGAGCATCCTCTACTTAGCTCCACTGATTGTTGCAATTGGGGAACGTAGGTCCTATGCTGCCATATTCCAGTTTTTCAAAATAAGCCAGAGAGCTGGATTTTCTTTTTGGGAAATCTCCCAACTTTTAATTGCTTGTAACTAATTAAAGAAATACAGCATAAGCCAAATACAGCGTGCCCGCAGGCCAAATCCAGCTAAGAGGCCACCAGTTCACAACTTCAAGGTTAAAGAATCATAGTAGGTCTGCTCATTTTTCTTTCACATTTTTCTTGTTTTAGGTAATTCTTCCCTCCAAAAAGGGATATCACAAGTTTTTCTATAATATAGCCATTCAGAGATTCAAAGCAAGGTTAAATAAGCTCCACCGTCACCAAGTGCCATTTAACACCTGTCTTTTTTAAAGTAATATATCAAATTTGCATTTTGATACTAGTTTGCAATGGGAAAGAAATTCATGTTTAAATTTTCAGTTGCTTTTGTGAAGGGCAGTTTTCTTACACCTACAAGATAATTAACATTTATAGCACACCTACAGTGTGCAAGGGACACTACTAAACACTCACATTTAGGTATTTCATTAAAGCCTAAATTACCTTGTGAAGTAGATTTTATTATCTCATTTTAGAGACAACTTGCAACAGTTCACAAACTTCTCAGTTTTTGTTTCTCAGCACTCAGAATCCAGCAGAAATAGTTGGTTAGGCTTGTTTTTTGACAGGTATCATCAATCAAAAATAATTACAACCATCTTAAATCACAGTAACAAAAATGCAAAGCAAAAGTATTGAAGGATGATATCCTTTGAAAATACAGCTAAACCTTAATTTCAACTCCTAATAAATTCTTCACTTTCATTGATCTTACAATCATTGAAATGGCCAGTTATTTTCAAGACAAGTAAAATTGAAGTCAGCTCTGCTTTTTGGTTGGTTAATACGTTTCTTTCCAGGGTCTCTAAAAAGACTAAAAGTTTTATAGAATCAAAGCTTTTTTCATTAATTAAAGAGGACTAAAAAAAAAGAACACTGGCTGCTGCCACAAAGAAGTTACTGAACACGTGTGGTGGGCAAGGCACTGTGCTCAGCCCAGTAACACACGGAACCAAGTAAGAGTCCCATCCTCACATAGAGCCTTACAGTTTCTAAGAATGGAAACACAACAGATCCTGTTAAAAATGTTCATACAAATTATAATTACAATGATGATAAGTGCCAAAAAAGAAATGTAAAACAAGGTATTATGAGAGCTTTGACAAAGATGTGTAAGTTTAAGTAAAAAGACAAAATCTTTTTTGTAAAAAAAAGTAAAAGTAAAGTAAAAGTAAAAGTAAAAAGACATTAAGTAAAAAGACAAAATCTCAATATAATAAGGGGGATAAAAAGACAACTGCTCTGTTACAGTGATGTGGCTCCTTTAAAACTATTACAGTCTGGGCCCAGAAGGACCAGGGGCTCCCCTGGGTCCCCAGCTGCCCCAGGAGAGAGAAGGGTCATGCTGAGAGCACTCTGGGACCCAGGGCCACCTGCAGGTTTGGCTCAACTTCACAGCAGCCAGGCCCTGGACACCCTCAACCACAGCAGAACATCTGCCTGTGCCTTCTTCCCTAAAGTCATTTTGATTCCTCTTTTTAGCTTAGCTCCTGTTACTTAATTGATGCTGCAAAAGTTCTTATTAAAGTTTCATATAGTATTATAATTGTAAAATAGTGTTTTCAAAATTAAAAAATTGTTTAATATAATTCATATGAATACATAGCTCCAGGTCGTGAGACCCTCTAGAAATACATAGGTCTTTATTAAATTTTAATAAAGAATTGCTATTTACTACAACCATCAGTGAAATCTGACATGGTAGAAATGTTTAAACAATAAAACCAATTTGTATGTTAATAGCTGTTACTATAAATGTATATATAAATTTACCTGAATAAATTTCTTTTTGGCCATGCCAAAAAAAAAAATTACAGTCTGAAGTCTTACATTAAAATACTATTAGTACATAATTCTATTTATATTTCATATATGCTAGTGTTAAGTTTCTATGTGTAAGTTTCTACTTACACTTCTAAGTGTAAGTCTTCACTTTGATGTTTTTAAAGCCATTCTTTTCCCTACAAGACACACACACATAACCTCAATATTTAAAAAGTAAAACCCTTATCAGGATTTAATTCCAAAGCTCAATGAACAAAAAATAATTAATACATTATGTATTTATAAAAATTAAAAACAGACAAAACCAATAACATTTATCAAATAATGTGGAGAAAATGGTTAAAATGCTTTTATTGATAATGTGTTAAACAATATTAAGTTTTGAAGTATGGATATTGTAATAAATTTGTCAATTACTTGGTTTTTGCAAAGATATAAAAATAACATGGGTTAGGAAGCTACAAAAGTAAAGCACTAAAATGGGGCACAGGGCCTCCCTGGTGGCGCGGTGGTTGAGAGTCTGCCTGCTAATGCAGGGGACGCGGGTTCGAGCCCTGGTCTGGGAGGATCCCACATGCCGCGGAGCGACTAGGCCCGTGAGCCACAATTGCTGAGCCTGCGCGTCTGGAGCCTGTGCTCCGCAACAAGAGAGGCCGCGACAGTGAGAGGCCCGCGCACCGTGATGAAGAGTGGCCCCCGCTTGCCGCAGCTGCAGAAAGCCCTTGCACAGAAGCAAAGACCCAGCACAGCCAAAAATAAATATAAAAAAATAAATAAATAAAATGGGGCACAGTTTTCTAGTAAAAAATTGGCACCATAGGAATAAATACAAAAATTTAAAAAATATGCTTAAGAAAATGTGTCCAGGGACTTCCCTGGTGGTCCAGTGGTTAAGAATCTGCCTTTCAATGCAGGGGACATGCGTTTGATCCCTGGTCAGGGAACTAAGATTCCATATGCCAGAGGGCAACTAAGCCTGCATGCTGCAACAAAGAGTCCATGTGCTGCAATGAAAGATCCCGCAGGTGCAACAAAGATCCCATGTGCTGCAACTAAGACTTGATGCAACCAAATTAATTAAATAATTAATTTTTTTAAAAAAGAAAGTGTGTCCAAAATGTCTCAACTCTCACTAGCAATTAATGATTTTTATGTCAAAATAACAAACAGCAAATGTACAAAGTGTTCAAATACAATAAAAGATTCAAAACTCAAAAATATCTCATGAGATTTATCTCCATTCTACATCCAGTTTTTTAAATATATAAATATATTCACTTAATGATTTAAATAACAAGATCCTACAGCAGCATACTCTATATTCTCACAGGTTACTTTCAAACATCTTCCCTGCTTCATGCAGTCATAGATTTTTAAGCAATGTAGGGAACCACACGTCAATTGTTTTGGAACACGTTCTATTTTTGAACACATGGAAGTTTAGAAGAAAAACTCATGATGGTGCTGGACATGCCATGCAACTCAAAGAACGATAAATTCACAAATCCTAATAGACTCAGCTTTTCTCGCCCTTTCCAAAAACCATCTTTAAAAGGAAGAGGGAACCAAAATATCAGTCATCTAATCACCCCATATTTATTAAGAACCTAATATGTTTAAGGTTCCCAATATGCATGATAGGAGCCAAAGACAAAAGACGTGACTAAACTTCCAGCACAGCATAACTGTTCACTTTCCTCGTGTAAGTAGGTCAATACTTACCTTACCAGCTATTTTTAAGATTAACAATAATGGCACAGCATACCGTAGAAACACAAATGGTAGCTAGTATAATTATTTTAAATCAGAGACAGAGGACAAATACTTAGAAAGAAAAATAGTACAAACTGTCATTAAAAGCCCTACAGAAGCACAGAAAAGGAAGAAATGATCAAGAGCTCAGATGAAATTAAGGCTTCACTGAAAAGGTAAGATTTAGGTTGAGCCTACTGAGAAGGCTTGGATTTATTAGATAAGAAGAGAAGGAGGGGATTAACAGAGAAGCAAAGATAAGACTACAGAATTAGGGCCACAGAGTATAAAGCCAATCCAACATCTTATTATTGAGCAAAAATATGTAAACAAATTAGAACTTAATCATGAGCTAAAGAGAACAAAACCTGTATGAACAGTACACAACAGAACATCAAGTCCCAATGCCCAGCCACAAATTTTTATCAGTTTTATCTTTCCTCTTTTGGAAAAAGTGTGAGGGGACAATAGTCTTGTTTAGAAAATATGACACCTACTCTCAAAATACTAAAAAGATTGATATAAATGGGACTATATTTCTATGACACAATCTGATTACTAATAATAATGACTTTTTTCTGAAGAGTATTAAGTAGATTGATGCACGTTATTAATACTTAAAATGACCTAGATATGGGGGAAAAAATCAATACTTTTTAATGGACTGATAATGTTTAACAGAGGTATAATTAGTTTACAAATAATGCTTAAGTTTCTTAAACCCTCAGAAATGGGACCAGTTACATATAAACATATACTTATGAAATATATTCAAATTTTTTAAGTGATTCCTTAAAAGTTAAAAAAAAGTTTATATATATTCTAACTAAAACTTAGAACTTGAAAAATTGTAACATAAAACAGTCAAATTAACATTCAGAATATGACACTGGGAATTTTATGACAGTTTTTATGTGAAAAATCTTTTCGAAGTCTTCATTTATCTAAGAGCAGCAAGGAAATAGAACAAAAGAAATATTGTAACTGCTTTCGGGTCTTTTTCCCATCACATTTGTGAAATATAATAACAGTCCAATTCATGACATTTTATGCCAGGAAGGTTATTTTTTTTCTCAAAATAAAATATAAAATACTTTTTAAGTTTAACTCAATATTAATTTGAGTTAAATTTGTGTTTAACTGTAATATTAAAATATAATTTGTAGGCCTCTCAAAAAATTACCATTTTTTAAATACCTTTGACTAGACAAAGAAATAATCTTCAGGCTCACTTGGAAGCTAAACTATATAAAAGACTGTAAAAGAAAAAACTAAGTAGCAATTTTTACAAATTTTTAAGTTAAAATGGTTCTCTTTTGGGGGCCCCGCCAGGGAAAATGTCTAAGTCTCTGGCTCCCTACGTGGGGGTGCGACTGAAGATACTGTGGCAAATGCATATTCTAGCCTCACCACTGTGGCTCCAAACTTCAAGTGCAGTGGTAGGCTCTGGAACAAAGAATGTGTAACCTGATCTCTTTTCCTTCTCTCCTCCTTCACAGCAACATTTAGAAAGTAATTTAACCTCTCAAAATGGCATCTTTGTGCTGCTTAGGGGAAAAACATCTATTCACTATTACAGTGTAAGGGAAAAAATAAGAAATCAAATCACTTTTTTAAAATGGTTTTTGCTTAATATACAGTGATATTTTTGTATCAAACATCGAGTACAAAGATAACCCAATTATAAATGAAGACTTCATTTCTATTACTTGAATGTCTACTACCCAAGATTAACAAATGCAGCTCAGGTTTTAAGAACAATTAGTTTTATTAATACAAGGTGGAGTTAGTATTTATTTTGCTTCTATAACAAAGGCAGTAATTAGCTCCTAAGAAGTTTTGAAGAGAAAATTATTTTAAATTAATACAAATAATCTAGATAAATTTGAGTTTTAAATCTTAGTGACTAAAAAAAAATGCAGCTTATGTACTTTTAATTCCCATATTATCTTTTCATTTATCATTATTTAAAAAAAGGAGACAAGTTAAGTCCGAAAATATGGGAAAGAACAATAAAAAATTTGCTACCCAGGGATCAAAGAATATTAATATATTGGGAATGTTTAATAACATTCCCACCATTGACAAAAAAATTTTTAAGGTATTCTAAAATTAATACCACAGAAATTTTATATAATTTTTATACATTTCAAAGCAATTCTAAAGTCATGAGTTATTTGACCCTCGCAACAACCTTGTGAGTTAGGAGATCACAAATTTGCTTAGTTGAGACAGTCACAAAAAAATTGGTATAAGTCTCCTGACTCCAGGCTATAGCCCTAAACTGTTATTTGTATTTCAATATATACTAGTAAGCACTATTATGCCCCTTTTACCAGAGAGGAAACAGGTTCAGAAGCGAATAACTTGCCTATGGTCACAACTCCAAAGTCTTACCACTTAACCACTACTGTAGTCCTCACGTTTATCAAAATAAATAGATAAAATTAAGTTTAATGTTATATAACTGACTAAAAACCAACTGTGGTAGCAGAACAGTGGTCCCCTCAAAGACATACACATCCTAATCCCTGGAACATATGAATGTTAGCTCGCATGACAAAAGGGATTTTGCAGATGTGATTAAGGGTACAAATCTTGAGATGGGGAGGTTATCCTGTTGGGCTCAACCCAATCACAAGTCCCTAAAAGCAGAGAACCCTTCCCAGCTGTGGTGAGAGAGAGAAAGAGAAGACAAAGGGTCTGAGGGATGAGATCTTGTTGGCTTTGAAGATGATGAGGAAGGAGGCTACAAGCCAAGGATACTGGTTGGCCTATAGAAGCTGAAAAAGACAAAGAATCAGATTCTCCCCTAGAGCCTCCAGAAAGGAACGCAGTCCAGCAGACAGTTTGATTTTAGTCTGATACCTGTGTTGGACTTCTGACCTACAAAAGTGTAAGATAATAATTTTTTCTGTTTAAAACAGTAAGTCTGTGGTAATTTATTACAGCAGCAATCGAAAACCAACTGTACTGTAAAATACCAACTGTACTGTATAATTGACATACAGACTGAATGTTCATGTCCCTCCAAAATTCATATGTTAAATCCTAATGCCCAATGTGATGATATTTGGAGGTAGAGCCTCTGGAAGGTAATTAGGTTATAAGGGTGGAGCCCTCATGAATGGAATTAGAGCCTTATAAAAGGGAACCCAGAGACTTCCCTTGATCCTTCTGCCATGTGAGGATACAGAGAAAAGATGGCCTTCTATGAACCAGGAAGTGGACTCTCATCAGACTCTGAATCTGTCAGCAGCTTGATCTTGGACTTCTCAGCCTCTGGACTGTGAGAAATGTTGTTGTTTATAAACCACCCAGTTTTATGGTATTGTGTAATGGCAGCCCGAATGGACTAAGACAATTGACCATTTTGTATTTTAAATTAACTGAACACTATTTTACAATACCAAAAGATATTCTGTCAGTGAGTAAATATGTAATCAGAATTCCTGCCCACCCTGTGTAGATGAAATAAAAATACAGGTACCCATCACTATACAACTGAATGTGATTTGGTTGCCAATGACATTCTGGCCCAATGCTATTGCTATACCTTTTAATTTTCCTTCCTCCTTCCCTCACAAGTTAAATGTAAATACTAAACTCTGAAATCCCAAAACACAGATCCAACTAACTTTCCTTTGCCTTGTCCACATCAGCATGCGTACACACGTACAGAAGTTAAGAAAATGATCAAAAGGCACAGAGTAATTGGGGAAAAGACTGTAGTGACGACCAAAAAAGAATGGGATCAATTTATTAAGCACAGGTGGCAGAAGAGTTTTCAGAAAGGAACAAGGCAGTGAGCTACTGAACAGAGTAGGGAGCTGAATACAGTTCAAAGAATATTTGACAATGAATAGTTATAGATATAGTAATAAATAAGTTAGTCCTTGACTTAGGTGCTTTTATTATCCCATTGTACAGGTGGGAAAACAGAGCATAGAATATTATGTATATATTAGCAAAGTCACACTGCTAATAAGTGGCAAAGGCAGGATTCAAACGCAAATAAGTGGAGCTTCAGAGCTGGTACATTTAATTAGTGAATTATGTTGCTCTCCAGAGCATAAGCCTCTCATCTAACCCCTTATGCAAAACAGGAATAACTTCTACCTCAAAGATTTGTGGAAGATTAAAGTGATAACATGTATAAAGCACTTTGAAAAGTACTTGGTATGTAGTAACTGTCGAATAAATGTTAGTGACTAGTGCTAAGTGCCAGGTGCTGTGCTAAACATTTTCCTTACCTGATCTTTTTTTTTTTTAAATAAATTTATTTATTTTTGGCTGCGTGGGATGTTTGTTGCTGAGTGCGGGCTTTCTCTAGTTGCGGCGAGAGAGGGCTACTCTTTGTCGCCGTGCCCGGGCTTCTCATTGCGGTGGCTTCTCTTGTTACGGAGCACAGGCTCTAGGCACGTGGGCTTCAGTAGTTGTGGCTCGCGGGCTCTAGAGCACAGGCTCAGTAGTTGTGGCGCACAGGCTTAGTTGCTCCATGGCATGTGGGATCTTCCCGGACCAGGGCTCAAACCCGAGTCCCCTGCATTGGCAGGCGGATTCTTAACCACTACGCCACCAGGGTAGCCCTACCTGGTCTTATTTAATCTTCACAACACCCCAGGAAGCTGCATCTTTGTTTTTGGTTATGGGAAGACTGCTTAGAGAGATTAAGGTTACACAACCAATAAGCGACAGAGACGTTTCGAACTTGGGACTTACCTAACATACAAAATCTAATCATTTGAGCACTGGCCTTCAATTACTGGTTAATAGTTTTTTTGGCTTGTGTGTCCCCAAATATAACTGTAAAACCCTACATAATCCCTCACACGTTTTAAAGTTGACATCTAAAATCTTTCACAAGTCAGATAACTGCAAAGAATATGATTTCTGGCCTATTGTAAATACCGACATTTTACATAAATCTGTGACATCACTCTTAAATCTGTTCAACAGAATCCAAACACCACTGTGATCTGACACCCAGTATGATCCACTTGAAAATAAAATTTTCACATCATTTTTTTCCCCTCCTTGAACTCATATCATCTTATTCCATTCACCCTGCATGTAATAATTTTTATACTTGAAAGTCTATTATTAATCACTCATACATATCTGCAGTTTGAATGGAAATTTCTTTACAATTTCCTTTGATCATAAATAATCCTCTAAGAGTTTTAAAAATTATTTGAGATTCAATTACCATTACTATTAGCATACATAATTGATTTAAATAAAAAACAATACAGATGTGATAGCAATTAACAACATTAAAAGTAAAAATTTTACTGGAAATGTATCTGTTAATGGGCTGGATGGGGCTTTTTT